>NC_052049.1:118691788-119002694 GCF_903992535.2 Arvicola amphibius
ACTAAAACTAACCTCCCTCTATCTCAAATCTACCTCTCCCGTTCTCACCCTCGCCACTTTGCTCACTAACAATCACCCCTCTGGTGCTGGAGACCGCTCTCCTCCTGCACTGTAAGCCACCAGCCCATTACCCACCTACATTACTACCGCCAAGGACGCCTTTTCTCTGAGCTCTCCCAGACCTTACCACCCTACATAAGCTTCTTTCTTCTCTGAATTAATAACATTCGCTCGTTTGGCACTTAAAGCCATCAGATAGAGACCATTGGGAAAAGGCACATCTGAAACATTGTGGCCTGAGTTTTGGTCCCTGGAACCTACATGGTGGAAGAAGAGAACTGGATCATGTATGTAGTCCTCCACCTCCACGTGCATGCCCCCAAAACTAATAAATGTGAAATAAATGATCATGTTTGGGCTAAAAAATTTAATCATTGTAATACAACCAGAAGGGATTGGAGAGATGACTTGGCGGTTAAGAGCACTGACTGCTGGATTTGATTCCCAGCATCCACAGGGTGGTTCACACCCATCTGAAACCAGTTCCAAGGGTTCTGACAGTAAGTATCCCTACTAGACAGCAGAAGCTAACAAATGAAAGGCCCAACGCCAGAATGGGTTGCTTCTTTTGGAGGTGTTGGTCAGTGAAGTCTCATAGATCCAATCCCCACCCCTCAATACTGCAGGCTATTGCAACTGCTCTTGGTTACCCTCTAGAATTTGATGGTAAAACCCTTTTTGTAAGTCAGAAAACATGATGAAATCCAACTGGTACTAACCTGGAAACTTCATCCCTACTGGCTAGCTTTCATAGTCTGGAAGGTGCAGTGCACACTTTCTGCTCAAGCAGAAAACAGCCATCAAGCATGGGCAGCTGTGAAGCCCTCTACGCTACAACAGTGAGTGGCCTGGGAAGACAGGCAGTAGTGCAACAGAGTCACAAATATCCACTGGGACAAAGAGTAACTGTGGTGGTTTGAAGGCGAATGGCCCCATATATTTGCATATTTAATTCCCCAAGTTGATGAACTGTTTGAGTTGGATTAGGTGTAGCCTTGTTAGAAGGTGTTACTGGGGTTGGGCTTTGAACTTTCAAAAGCCCATGCCAAGCCATCTCTCTCTCTGTCTGTCTCTCTCTGTGTCTCTGTGTGTGTGTGTGTTTATGTGTGTCTTCTGAATCATTAACTAACCCTCTGAAATGTAAGCAAGCCCCCAATTAAATGCTTTCTTTGTTAAGTGTTGCCTTGGTCATGATATCTCTTCACAGCAAAAGAACAGTAACTAAGACATTAGCCAACCACTTTCCAATTGGATTTCAATCCTTTTCTACAAGATACAACCCATATCTGGCACCATTATCAGGCTATGGCTAGACAGGTCGTAGGCCCTAGGAGAGAACCTACTACTATTGGTCTACTAAATAGACAGTTCTAAACTCTCCTAATAACTTACTTTTATACCCACAAATCAATGCATCTCTCAACCTTCAGCTGAAAAGTTTCTATTTTTAGTAAATGGTTATTAACACAGACCCACAACTGGCTAAGGTAGAGACTAAGAGTCTGCAAAATGGTCAGCCCTAAAGGGAACATTTATAACAAACATATTCACACACACACACACACATACACACACACACACACACACACACACACACACGGCTCGGGAATCATTGCAGAAGGGGAGGAAGCAAAAATGTAAGAGCCAGGCATAGTAGATGACCATCAGGAAACAGCATCTTCTGAATACATACAGGCAGCTGCACATATGAGCTCACAGCAATTGCAATGGTATGCACAAAACTTGTGCAAGCCCAAGCCAGACCAAACCTCAGCATGGAGAGAGGACTGGGTATACAATCCCACTACTAACTGTAGAGCTATTGGCAACTGTTAATTGCCAATAAATGGAGAGACAGTCTTCTCTAAGAAAGTAGTAGCCCCTGGTAAGTCAACTATGCTCCAGTGGGAGACAACACATCCGAGAGTTTTGGGGCAACATAAATTGGTCTTGAAGTGGGAGAAAGGATGCAAAGCTTGGGTGGGGCCTGGGAAGAGCTGGGAAAGAGAGGAAGAAGTAAAAGGAGGAGGGAAAAAACTTGAGAAAGCATCTAGTCTAAGGATTCCGTTTATAGGTAAAAGAACTAAACCTAGAAACGAGTGTGAGTATAAATAGGAACCGCGTTGGGACCAGCATTTGATCCCCAAAATGTTCTAGTTAATCAAATCTAAAACTACATGCCAAGACAGACTGTAGGGGCACAAGCCTTTAATCCCAGCACTGGGAGACAGAGGCAGGTGGATCTCTGAGTTCCAGGTCAGCCTGTCAACAGAGCTAGTTCCAAAACAACTGAGTGTAATAAAATTTCAATAGTTAACAATTTGCCATTCACATATCTATTTAACAATGGCAAAAAAAAATCAGAGAGCGCTATTTATTAGATATGTTATGTAGAAGGCTTTGCCCTTCAAGAAATTCCCACTAGCAAGAGTGTAACAAGAAATAACAAAAGCAGTAATTACAATGTAAGTCTGATGTTGCCTCTAAAAGAGAAAGAAATGTGGGGAGCCAGACTGACTCTCGACTTCCTCAAAGGCCCCAGTGAAAAGACAAAAAGAGCCTTAGTTCCATGTCTTAGTCCAGGAGTGGACTTGGCAAGGCCTGACTAGGGCTGGAGCTAATGTCTTGAGCCAAGGTTGTGGCTTCTGGGAACCTGACTTTTGCCCTGGGGCTGTGGCTATCAGTTCTCAGGCAGCTCTATCTGAGGTATTCCATTTTCTCTTTGCCATCATCTGACTTAGCTCTTTGCTGACCTTAGTGATGTCCCCCCTGCATATAGTATAATGTCGCTATACCTCTTAATAAACTTGTTTGGCATAAATCAACTTATACAAGCCCTCCTGGCCTCAGTTTTCCTTATTTGTCATCTTTACTTCTCATCTCTGGCCCTCCCTCAGAACTCCTCGAAGTTCAGAGTCTGTATTGCTGCTGGTTTGGAGCCCAATATGGGGCTCAAACCCATGAACCTGAGATTAAGTCTCATGCTCTACAGACTGAGCTATCTGGGCTTCTGTCTTTTTTGGTTGTGAGCCTAGCCTTTATAATGGCTGGGCCACCTCTCCAGCACTAGACTGGCCTATTGAGACCATTCCTAGACAAGGACATGGGACTAGAGTTCCCTTTGTCCTTTCATCAGAACCTGTGAACATCTTGGGTCACTCTGGTTCCCCATGGAAAAACAAGACACCAGTACATAGTATAGTATCTTTGGGTTTTTCAATAACACTCACTAATTCACTCACTCATTCAGGGAGATACAGACAGACAGACAGATTTTAATAGAAGATCAAATGAATAAGCAAGTGTTATCTTGGGGCCAACAAGGTCTCTAACTAGGCAAGAGCACCCGGGATAAAGCCTGACGACACGCGTGTAGATGACCATGGAGGCCAAAGGAAACATGGGATTCCATGGAGCTGGAGTTACAGGCTGTTTTACACTTGATGTAGATGCTGAGAATCAAACTCTAGTGCTCTGGAAGAAGAAAAGGAGCTCTTAACCTCTGAGCCACCTCTCCAGCCCCTAGAGACTGAATTTCTTTCTTTCCTTCCCTCCCTCTCTTCCTTCCTTCCTTCCTTCCTTCCTTCCTTCCTTTCTTTCTTCCTGTTGTTGATTTTTTCTTTCCTGATATAGGATTTCTCTGTGTAGCCTTGGCTGTCCTGGAACTCACTCTTTAGACCAGGAAGGCCTTGAAATCACAGCAATCCCCCTGCCTCTGCCTTCCGATACTGGGATTAAAGGTGTGCGCCACCACCGCTCAGCTGAGACTAAATTTTTTTTTTCTTTCCTTTTTTTTTTTTTTGTCTTTTTCGAGACAGGGTTTCTCTGTAGCTTTGGAGCCTGTCCTAGAACTAGCTCTTGTAGACCAGGCTAGCCTTGAACTCACCTGCCTCTGCCTCCCAAGTGCTGGGATTAAAGGCATGCACCACCACTGCCCAGCCGAGACTAAATTTCTTAATAGACTGAGTCCCCTTAATTACTTCTAGTTATGCTAAAGGAAAAAAGTTTCTTCAGTGAAGACAGACACACAAATCATGAGAGGCAAAGAATGATGGACATGCTAGTGGTCTATACTAAGAGTGATGGAAATACTTTTTTTTTTACATGCATTATCCACTTCAGTCTCAAACAGCTTACTGAAATGTGAGCTGCTACTGTGGAACACATATCAAAGACACCATCAATATCAGTTAACTACTTATTTATATTTGTCTGGAATTTCAGATGCCACGGACATCTGCATAACTTTAACTTAGAAGACTGCACAGTACCCACACATTTTAACCCTTGTTAAAAGACAGTCAACACAGAAGAGCTTCGCTCCTCAGCAGAGCGTTTCCTCTGCACTCTCCCTGCCCGCCCTGCATTGCTCTCACCACCAAATTCACCCATGCACGCTGAACGACAGCTGGTGTTCTCGACTGTCTTTCCTGCTTGACCGAATTCTCAAGAATGAATCTGCTTGCTTTGCATAAGGAGCTGTTATCTTGTGTTGTTTGTTTGCTAAACTTCTTTTTTTCTTGTTTGGTTTTGTTTTTTGTTTTTTCGAGACAGGGTTTCTCTGTAGATTTGGAGCCTGTCCTGGAACTAGCTCTCGTAGACCAGGCTGGCCTCGAACTCACAGAGATCTACCTGCCTCTGCCTCCCGAGTGCTGGGATTAAAAGCATGTGCCACCATCACCAAGCTTCAACTTCCTAAGTATAGAGCTTTGTATTTCTATCATATCACAAATAGTACACACCAGATTCTCAGAATGGTGCCACCTAATGAACATTGAGAGGGTTTATGTATTGTTTATGATTCCATAAGCACATGCAGAAAAATAGAGCCACGGAAACTAAATTAAGGACTTTTATTATAAATTTTGACAATGCAATGCCCACTTAGTTAAATTTTACTATGTTTCAGTTGTCAAAAAGTTTATTTGTGTGTAATTTTATTACTTGAAAGGCAGAATTGCCGCTATTACTTTGGAGGGTACTCTGTCTTTCAAGTTCTACAACAAATACCAGGTAAGGTAGGCATTTATTTTTCTCATTTTACTGATAAGAAGCTTAAATTGAAAAATCTGAGTTATTTAAGATCAATCAATAAATAAATTACAAATGGGCCATAACCTCAAAATAAACTACATATATTGTGAAAAACAAACTACATATATCATCACACACAATTAAAAATAACTAAACCCTTAAAAAGAAATAGTCTCCAGACTTTATACCCCTCTAAATTTTTCCCTTAAGGTTTACATACTATAAATTACATAAACATTTTTGCTATTTATATTATACCAAGAAGAAACAAATGCTAAAAATGAGACAGATAACAGAGAATACATACATATAATGAAAATGGGTTTATTTCATCTCTAAATAATTCCACACCAAAACATTTTGCTGAGAATGAAATAATTTTTAATCTCTAGACAACAGATCTCTAAATGGCACATAGAGGACTGGAATGGATGCAGTTCAGCATTCTTGGCGTGGGTGAGACCCTGGTTCAATCCTCAGCTCTTCCCTGCTTCCTCACTAAAAATATATTCAGGATATATTGAAAGTTTGGTATTTAAATACATTTAAATGTGGACCTTACACATTTGAACGCTCAGGCAACCCAGAACACAATGTAGAGACACAAGTATGTGGTGACTGCTGGACAGTCTAAAGGGACAAAGAGCTTTTTCAAATAAGAAAAGCACTCAGCCTTTCTATAATTCAACTCTAAGATCTATTCTCCTTTATATACTACAATGTTGTTGTCAGTCTCATACACTTTTACTTTATAAAGAATTCCTCTAGGAAGAAGTTGCTGGAGGTTTTCCCAGATATAGACAGCTACATTTTCTGTCGTGCTGAAGAAAAAATAAAAGGAAAAAAGTTCAAAATATACAAATAATGAAAAAAATTTATTTTAATATATATAGAAAACAGGAATTCTAATAACAAAATCTACTATCACATCATTATTTTAGAAATAGCACAATAATCACACAAAACGTTATTTGTTTCATTTCTACAGCTCAAAGGGAGGCAGTGCCACACACCTCACAACATCTGCAAAGTACGGCACATCCAGGTCCAGGTTCTTGTGGTCAAGGGGCTTCATGATGGCCTCCTGCAGACAGGAGGGAACAGCACCAAGCTTGTTTAGGACTCTAACAGCAAAGGGCTCCTTCCCGCTAAGTCTCTGAGCCTCCCCCTTATTTAGCCAAGACTCAACACTGGGGAGCAGCCTTACAAGGCTGTCAAAGTTAGACCTAGTTCCTGTAATGACTGTGTTTCCTTGCTCCTGATGCAGAGGAAAGAAAGCACAAAAACAGAGAGTTCCTGGAACTTCCTAGAAACATGATGCGGCGAAGATTGGAAATAACCAAAAATAGTCCTTTTATAATTATTCAATTTTAATACAAAGGGAGATAAGGGAACTTACAGAACCAAGGGTCCAGCGGAGTGAGCGCGGGGCAAACGAACGGGGGGCCTTCCGGCTCCCCAATCCTATGTAAGGGGCATGGCTACCCCGCTGGAGCAGCCACGCCCCTGAACGCAGGGATTGGGCCAGCTGCCCCAACAGAAACAGAGCCATCGTGACTCACGGCACAGTTTAGTACTTCTTGAATTCTAGAAGCACTAGCAACAGTCTTCCACAGCACAGTTCCACCTACAGAATGGTGCCCTGTGTCATTAAGACCTGCTCTAAAATAATGGACATTTTCTAAATTTCTGACCCAAAGAATAATTTACCAATAATCTTCTGTCTTAGAAGAAAAAATAAACATGGGATTATCACTTCCTGATAGTTACATATATTAACGTAATGTTTCTTCTTATCATTAGAAAAGATTGTGATTGCCTTATTCTTTCTAATTTTTTGTTTTGTTTTTTTGTTTTTCAAGACAGGGTTTCTCTGTAGCTTTGGTGCCTGTCCTGGAACTCACTCTGCAGAACAGGCTGGTCTCTAATTCACAGAGACCACCAGCTTCTGCCTCCTGAGTGCTGGGATTAAAGACATCACCACCACCACCCGGCTTCTTTCTAAATTTTTATCATTAGCTCTTCTACAAAAGTTTAAGCACATGTGAAACAAGCTAATTTTCCACCTGGTCTGATCTCAAGGTTCACTAATCACTGGTTTCCTTCAGCAGAACTGGAATCATACAAAAAGAGTGAGTCCTAAGTCAACTCCTAAACCAACTAATGTTTAAACATAAATAGGATAGAGAGATGTGAATAACAAGAAAATAAATATCTTAGCTCCCAGTTCTGGTCCCGACTTCTCCACCGCAGTTTCTATGGTACACTAACTTCACTCCACAGCCACAGAGGTCACTTTTACTGCTGGGAGTGTGTATTAATCTAGGCAACCAAAGGAGGAAGACGATCCCAAGGGCTCCCTAAGCATTCAATCCGTGACTGCCGAGGCTTCTCACACTGTTGTCTTACAGCGCACAGTACGTGTATGTATGTTCTGTGACCCTGTCAGTGCAAAGCCCGTCTTTAGAAGTTCTCTTAACTAATAAGCACAGAGCTATTCATTCATTCTTTCACTCCCTTACTCCCTTACTCAATAATTTTTGATCACTTATTATTCTTTACCTCCTAGAAAAGGTAATGTGTATGTTCTGTGGGTTATGTCTCATTCATTCATCTTTGTATTTTTAATAATTAGCTTTTTAAAATGATGCAAAGAAACAAATTTGTTGAAAACATGAACAATATGAGAAAGTAATTATTGGTAACACTGTTTTATAACACATCTTTCAACCTTGAGAATAAAGTAAGCTGCACTGAAGAACTAAGTGAGCAGGCTGATGGTGGGATAATAGAAACAAGTAAGTGAAAAAACTCTCAACTTTGTGAGTGAGAACGACCTGGGGCAATGGAGTTAACTATCCGGCAATCATCAGTTTTCATCTATGGAATGAAGAAACTGGTATAATCTCTAAAATCTCTTGCATCACAAGAATTTTTATGATAATACAATCAAGAAGTTTTTACTGAATATAATCTGATGTGTTATCTCTATCATGAATTGCCTCGGTAACTTAGCATAAAGCCACAGTTGTTAAGTAAGTGTACTCTTGGGGCTGCAGAGATGATTCTAGATGGGTAAGAGCCCTTGACGCTCTTTCAGAGGATCCAAGTTGGGTTCCCAGAACCCACCTGGGACAGCTCTCGCCACCTGTCGCTTCAGCTTACAGAGATCCAAGGCTTCCAGGCTCTACAGTCACCTACACTTGTTATTTATGGAACTAAGACTCAGCAATTCATCTTTGTGTTTCCAAAATTTAAGCTTTAAAAAGCTGATTCACATAATTAAATCTTTAAAAAAGAAAAAGAGGCTGGGCATGGTGGCACTTTCCTTAATCCCAGCATTCAGCAGACAGAGGCAGGTGGATCTCTCAATCTCAGTGAGTTCAAAGGCCAGTCTGGTCTTCAAAGCAAGTTCCAGGATAGCCAAGGCTGTTATACAGAGAACCCCATCTTTAAAAACAAACAAACAAACATATGCTTTGAAAAAATTTTATAATCAATGGTACAACTAGCAAAGGCTTCGAAGAAAAGGCTGTGTTGTAAAGGAAGGATAGAATTTGATAAATAAAAAAATGAATCTCTTCCAATGAAAAGTAGATGAACATGTGACATTCTTCCCATCACTACAACAGCTCCTCCTACTTTCTATTAAGAAGACCTTAGAAGACCAAGAAATAGTTGCCATAAACCCTCTCCACTCCCCCACCTACCCCAACTCATAAAAGTCATGGTATCTCAAGAAATAAGGCAGACAGGGGGTACTTAAAATTATTCTGAGGGGACATCACATAATAACCACTCAATATGACATTACCTCCATGTATTCTTTGAGGTCAGTCAAATTCATAACCATTCCTGTAACGGGATCGATCTAGGGAAGAAAAAAGGTATCTCTCACTCTAGTAGGCTTTCCATATTTATACTTTCACAAAGCTGGGTGGGTGGCTCATGCCTGTGATCTCTGCACGTGCAAAACAGAATCAGCAGGGGACCTGGCGTTCAAAGCCTTTCTAGGATACACGAGAAGTTCAAGTCCAGCCTAATAGGCTACATGAGATCTTGTCTCAAAAGTAAAACAACTCTGTAAGTTATTAAAGGCTGTACAACATGCAGACTGTGCCCACATTTTCCTTTATCCTGGGGACACGTATCGTTGTCGGTGCAGAAGCCCCATGACTTCCAGCACCCTTATCCCTGAATGGATCTTCTGCCCATCCGTAAGCAACAGAGAGGCCTGGCATGGCAGCAGCTCACCACACAGAAAGGCCAGCGGTGAAGCAACTCAAACACAAGCTTTCAACACAGATTTCACCAGTGTCTGGAAGATGGCCCAGCAATCTGAACAAATCCACACACCATTTCCAGCACGTACCTCTCCATGTACTGTCACCACAACTATGGGAAGAAAACAAAAATACCAACAAAAAAGTATGATTTTCAGTGGATCAGCGCATAGGCACAAGTCAGCAACATAAATTGTTAGCTCTCTGGCCCCAAGGCTATCCTTCAACTCTTCTCCAAATATCTATTTTTTTATTTCAAATCTTTTCATCAATCAGTGAACAACTCAGTCCAGAGGAGCTTGGCAGGAGCTCTGGCTGAGCGGAGGAAACAAGCCAACCCCTCAAAAGGTGTGAATTCTGCTTATAAGGCTGACGTCCTTGGGAGGAGGGAGATGTCACTCAGTGCCTTCCTGGAAAAGTGGAAAATGCACATGCATGCCCAGCTCTGTCCCGAACTGACCCAATCCCTCCACAGGCAAAAGTGTTCATCCTTACTGTCAAGAATGTGTACTCGGCTCACAAGAATGCTCTGCTGAAAAACAGCAGGTATTCACATGAAGCATTGAAAACTCATGAGCACCCCTACAAAGGAATGACTTTTACACTTTTGTATTTTTTCCATCCCACACAAACACTACTGACTAGTCCATGGTGAGTAAGTACACTGAGGTTGAGAAGGTATCTCAGCAAAAAGAAGAATCAGGAACTAAACCAGAAATTGTGACCTCCCAAAGCCTTATGGAAGCCCACCTCACCACACACTGCCATACGCCAGGGTTTATGCAGCATGCTCTGAAGCATCAGGCATGTCTTAGAGAATAATGTCCTTTTTCCTCCCACAGACTACTTTCTTAGAATACTGCCAGCAAAGTCTTATGTATAAACTACTTTTCTGCCATACAATATATATCCCTAAGCAACAGACCCTTTTCACTGGCCATTGTCTACTCAAAATAATAAAATTTTATTTTGCCATGAAGTTTTTGTAATTTTAAATTTTAACTGACACATAAAGGTACTATTGATGTTTCAATCCATAATTATATTAATAATTATATTATTAATATTATTGTTATAATAATATTAATAAATTATATTAATAATATTATTGTTATAATATTAATAAATTATTAAATAATAATATATATTATTTAAATCAGGTTAGACATATCTGTCTCCTCAAACATTGATTATAATAAAATTTTAACATTAGTTTCAGCCCAACCTAATGAAAAGGAAACAGCTAACAGTGGTTTTATTGTGCATTCAAATGTCTAAGAAAATGATGTAAATCGCTTTTGTTGCTGTTGTTTTGTACTATCTTTAACAGAGCAGACAACTGTGAGGCAAACCGTAACACTTATCAACCAAGACCCGAGCTCTTGGCCTTGAGTTTCCACTGAGGGCTCAGAGCACTGACTGTCCACAGGCTTCTCACCCATGACCCTGTACTCACATCACACATGCTCCGCTCTGCTGACTGACAGGTTAGAAGCTAACGTGGTCTTCCCTCACCTTTATAGTTGTGCCCGTGGCCATTGGGATTGTTGCATTTCCCAAATACTTTCAAGTTCTCTTCATCGCTCAGAGACGGGCTGACAAAAGAAACACACAAAAAGTCAGTGTGTGGCACGCAGTAAGACACCCAAAGTCAAATTCCTCTGTTAGGTCTGCTCTGGATTTTGAAGACTCTACAACTTAATTTCACTTTAGATGATGAACTAAAAATAAGATCACTTGGATTTCATTATCCACATTTCCATCAAGAACCAACGGACACTCCCTAATTAACTACAGTACCACATAAAAATATCAAAAACTTTAATTTCAACTTACCTGTTCCACAGCAAGATTCCAACAAATTCGCTCACAGTCAGCAGTGCTCGCTTTTGGCAAGGTCTCCTATATCCTGGGCTGGCCTCAAAGTCACCATGTAGCTAAGAATGACTTTGAACTTCTAATCCTCCTGCCTCCACCTCACAATTCCGGGATCTGGTAGCACACACTGACTTACACAGGGCTGGGGATGGACCCCTGGGCACATGCTGGCCAAGCATTCTACCTACCGAGCTACAGCCCACCTCCAACTCTCAATGAACACTGAGTGTTAGTTACTGGGCGAGGCAGAGCAAAGCAAGGAGCAAGACACTTGTCCCTCAGCAGCTTAAAAAGCTCATTTCTCCTGAAAAACAATGACCTCAGGCTCTTCTCTGCCTCACCTACTGCTAGCAGAAACCTTACCAGTATGTCAAGGCTTAGGTTACTCAAATTTAAAATTTAAAATTACTACAAACATCTTTTATTTTGGACAGAAAACAATTTACTAAATGGATTCGCCTATCTATACCAACTCAACCAACTCCTTATCTTCTGCATCCTTAGCTAACCTTATGTTTAAACTTCCCGTTATAAAAATCTCTTTGAGGGTCATAGCAGTAAAGAGTGCTTACTGCTATCACAGAGGACCAAGGTTCAGTTCCCAGCACCCACACAACAGCTCACACCTGCCTGTAACTCCAGTTCCAAGGAATCTGATGTCCTCTTTTGGTTTCCATATGCTCCTTCATGCAAGTTGTGCACATAACACGCTAGCACACACAATATGATTTTTAAACTTTCAATTTAAATTCTTTAAGATCTTTCTCATTTCACTGACTTTCTCCTGTTTAGAACACTACAGTTCATAAGGCTTCTACAGAAAATTCTCTCACTGTACAAAACATTTTAAACTCCACACACGGGGCGGCGACAAGTATGTGATGTTCTCTGCAATGTCCTGGCCTTCCAGCACCGGACAAAACCTTGTCCGGCAGGAAGTGGGTGGATACTGTTAGAAATGACTGTTCTCATCTCACAGACAAGGAAATGGAGGTTCAGAGAGCAGACCTTTTAGTCAGTAATGAAGCTTCCATCAAAACCATCTCTAAGGTGTGGCCGTGGGTATCTGGGATTCAAAAACCAAGCGTGCCACACGCTTTTTTTTTAAAAAAAAAAAAAAAAAAAAGGAGAGGGTACTACCCTGTTTTGCACCCGGTAGCTCATGCTCCTGTCATTGTGCTGGGTACTATGTGATGCCAGAGAGCTGTATGACTCTGAATTTGGGGCAGCCCATAGATGGAACCTCGCCAGTGGAGCCTCCGGGATCAGAGCTCTACCGCCCCCTCCTGGGTGAAGCCCAGTAATGCGGCCCCACACCTTCACCATTTCCTCTTCCGCCCACCCCAGATCCGCTCTAACCTACGCGTGTGGCCACGCCCCCTGTCTGGGATTTAGCGGGAAAAGCCCCACACTTGCGGTGACACACGTGATCACACCCCACCTGTGCAGCCGGTGGCTCGCACTGAAGGACACGAGGCGTGACAGTCGCGCGCGGCGACGAAGGCCGCCAGCCGCACTCATGGTCTTCAGGCCCGAGACCCCGGAGCAACCTGCGCTTCCGGCTTCCCCGGCCGAGGCCAGTCCCGCCCTCCGCGGCTGCGCAGTGCAAGGTCGGCCCTCCCCGCCGGAAGCGCTCATGGGGTGGTTTCGGCGCTTGGAGCCCCTCAGTACATCTGGAGGCAGACACTACTCTGTGCCTCCTCCAGTTCAGTCTTTTCCAGGCAGTTAGAAATACCCTGGGGCGAGTGGGTGAGAGCCAGAAGCCTGGATTTTTAAATTGCCAAGGATAGTTTGAGTCTTCCCTGTCACTCTATTTTTGATAGCCGTGGATTAGAATAGAAAAAAATCCAGTAGCTGGGTGCCCTTATCAGATGCGCTCCAGCCCAGTACCACATTGGGTGTAAGGAAATTCTAGCCAAGGATAACAGTGCATTGTTACCAGAGTTACTCAGTCTGGAGACTGAGCCCTGAGGGTTGATTTCAGGAGTTCTATTCTAGGCAATATAATAAAACAAGTATAGTAGCTCAAGTGGGGAGGGAGCTTTGCACTAAGCAGGTGAATGTCACACAACGACCTTCTCAAACCAGACGCAGGCCTGAAAACAGACTCACCCTTCAGAACCCTCAGCCTGAAGGAACCAGCCAATACTGGTTTTAGATGGATGGTTTTCAGTGCGGAGAAACAGAAGGGCAGTCGGCTGTAATCCCCACTGCTCTAGAGCAGCCTTCACTGGCTGTGTTTGGATCTTCTGTCTCAGAAGGTCAGCACCTATTAGATGTTGTCAGAGAGTCAGGTGTGGCGTGCAACTATAATCCCAGCACTAGGGCTTGAGACAGGAGGACCGGGAGCTCAAAGTCCATTGCGAAAGAATTAAATCCTGTAAGTAATTCAAATGCACACCTTTGGCAAAGCAGCCCCCGCAGTCATCACCCCATCCACTCAGTAAATCAAAAACTTGAATTTAAAATATGTTTACCTAAGATCTCAACGCCAGATGCTTTAAGTATCAGACACAAGCACCTCAGAACAGCAAAATGGTCCCTGTCGTCTGAAAGTCTAGTTTAATGGGGGAGTCAAACAGGTAATGTGGCAAGAGAAAGATTACTAATTCTGCCTCAGCGGGTAAAAGAAAGCTTCTGAGAACAAATTGTTCTGGGCTGGGTTTTAAGGAGTCCAACAGGTGGGTAAATAATCAAGTCCAGGAGGGAAAAGTCAAAGCAAATGAAACTTGGAGGTGTGGTTTGTATAGTGACAGATTCTTGGCTACTTTGGGATACGAGGCAGAAACTCTAGTGGAAATATTGATTGCAGACCAAAGTACTGTGAATGTGTTTGTTTGCTTGTTTTTACGAATAGAGGAAAAGAGGCTCTACCTTCTTCCCATCTACTTCCTCTCCAAAAGAAAGGAATTTTCAACTGCTTGAATAACATTTTGGTACAACTGAGTCCCGTTTGCTCAGATAGTGGTGGCTTACTCTCTGGGGCTATGCATATGGCGGGGGGGGGGGGGGGGGGATGAAAGAAGAAAGCTCAAAGCCCAAAGCCCAAACTCTCCACCTCATCGGCCCTGGCCAGCTTCCATTCTGTTCTGTATCTTGCTTCCGTGTGGCAAAGCCGAGCCAGGAGCAGGCCCTCTCATTCTTCCTTTCCTTTTACTTGTACCCTGAACATCACACCCATATTGAGATGAAGTAAAGGTCCCTATGCAGAAGAAAGATGCCTTCAGATCTGTGTGCTTCCCAGAAGTCAGAGACCTCATCGACCTCCATGTTTAGACAGGATATATTAAGCCTCTGTGTTTTGTCTGAGGAAATACAGGAATGATCCTCCCCGCCCCCCCCATAGACTTCAGTGAACATCAAGGGACTTACTCTGTCAAGGTTCTTGGCTTCCACACTCCCACATCTGCTGCTAGCCCTGTCTACCTGCCTCTCATAAAACCTTATTAGTTACTGTCCTGTGATGCAAACCTCTATACAGGCACTTCTATATAAGGAACACTTTACTGGAGAGGAAAGGGTTAATGGAGTTTAGAATAATCCCTACAGAAATTTAAAGAAGAAAATGACATTCCATGACCCTAACTGTAAGTTAACAGGTGTCCAGATCACATCTTAGAGGGCTGCTTCAGGAACAATGAGCAGGCAGAAGGGTCCTGGGCAGTATAACTGAGCTAAGATTAAAGGTCAGCCACAGGGCAACTGAAAGAAAAGGGAACAGACATTCGGAGAGCATGCCTTTACTGGAAGGTTGTGGGTAAAAACAGGGCTTAGTAATGTGAAGACTATATGGTCTCTACTGCCCCCTGCTGCCCAATTAAAGAACCTTCTGATTTTCATCAATAGCTGGAAAACTATCTATCTGGAGATTTGAATAAACGCCTGCATGTAGCAATGTCCCATGAAACAACCACCTCTGAAGACTGAGCAGGGAGCAAGAGGGGGATGGTAGTGGGTGACCTGTAAGAGGAAAACTGGAGTGAATTGAAATAGCATTTGCCACAGGCATTAGTCCAGAGGCCACCAAACAACACAGTACTAGCTTCTCGTCCCAAACACCTAGGACCAACTGTACCAAGCAGACCGTGACCTGTTACAGACTTGGAGAGAGAAAGGTGCTTGTCTAGATTCTAAGCCAGCAGTTCTCAATCATGGGTTATGACCCCTTTGGATTGACTGCTCTTTTCATGGGGGGTCACCTAAGACCATTGGAAAACACTGATAATTACATTATGGTTCAAAACTGTAGCAAAATTACAGTTATAAAATAGCAATAAAAATTTTACGATGTGGGGGGTGTCACCACAACATGAAGAACTGTATTAAAGGGCCACAGCACTAGGGAGGTTGAGAACTACTGTTCTAAGTCTACCATCCTTGATCACTTGTACTTCTTATCCCAGGGCCTCTGATCACCCATGGTTGTGGTAATGAGCTAATTTTATTCTAATTTTATTGTGTGTATTCCTTTTTCAAAAATTGTGTGTGGGGGGTAGCACAAGTGCTACAGCACATATATGGGGTCAAAATATAGCTTTGTAGAGGCAATTATCTCCCTCCATCTTTACGTGGGTTCCAGGAACCAAACCTGTGTCACCAGGATTGCACAAGTACCTTTACCTGCTGAGTCATCTTGCAAGCCCCTTTTCATGTATTCTTTTAGCTAGGGAAACATGTTCAATAAATGTAAACTATCTTCCAAATATTCCCCGGGGCTTACAAGATGGCTCAGAGGGGAAATGTGCTTGTTCGGTGATGACCTGAGTTTGATCCACAACCCACAAAAGGCTAAATGCAATGCCTTGTATCCAGAACCCCACCACTCCCTGTAGATAGAACGGTGGGCTGTGTCCCGCCACCCAACTAGCTTTCCACCCAGAATAATTACACAGAAACTATATTCATTTAAACACTGCCTGGCCCATTAGTACTAGCCTCTTATTGGCTAATTCTCATATCTTGCTTAACCCATATTTAGTAATCTATATAGTACCATGAGGTGGTCGCTTACCAGGAGAGATCTTAACCTGCATCTGTCTTGGAGAGGAGAAGCATGGCAACTGCCTGAAGCATCTGCCTTCTCTCTCCCAGCATCCTGTTCTGTCTATTCCACCCACCTATGTTCTGATCTATTGGCCAAGCAGTTTCTTTATTAATTAACCAATGAAAGTCCTCCACCATTTCCCCCTTTTCTGTTTAAACAAAAAAAGAAGGCTTTAACTTTAGCATAGCAAAATTACATATAACAAAACAGTTATCAAGCAAGAATTATAGTTACAATATTTAGATCTATTTTATCTTTTATCATAACTAAGGAAAGCTATAACTATCTATTTACTCTTCAACTCCATCAAAGACTCCAGAAGGATATAATACTACCTAAGTAAACAAGAAATATGCAACTTTCAAACTAGAAGTGACAGAGACAACTCACTGCCTGGACAGTCACCCAAAGTTCCTCTGTACCGTTGGGGCATCCATCTTTGGCCTTCAGGCCCATAGTGTCCAACAGACATTTCCATGAAGCAGGAAATTCCAAAGACAGTTCAGTCACTTTCTGCTGTGTCCTGCAGAACGTCTCGCAGACTCTTTCACGAATCAGGAACCCCGAAAGACCATCTCACCTTTAGGCAAGTTCAGCAGTCCTCTCTCTGCAGGTTCTTTGTGTCCAGTTTATGCAACAGTCCAGGCAAGAGCAGTTTCTTGCCCAAATGGCTATCAAACTCCATAAGGAGCCTCTTCGATGCCCATCTTCCTCTTGAAGTAGATTGGTGCTGCCAGGAGCAGACGTGTCTCATTGTCATGAAAAGCCCTAAGTTATTAAAACATCTTAAATGCTATGTTCTGTAGTCTTTGAAAGATATGAAGAATGCCTATCTAACTGAAATATATCTCTATATATCTAGAAAATCTAACATAACTACAAGCTTTACTATTATCGATGATTATCCAGTAACAACCTATATTTCCTAATTATACATTACAGTTTTTAAAATGAACGACACAATCAAAATACCTTAATCAATATAAGAAGTACATATACATATAACATAATTGACCTTAAAATCCATACCAATGCAAATTATTCATATCTATATCATATCCCCCTTTAAATGTAAAAGAACATTTATAAACAATATTTGGGAATATGGATGTAGTTATCTCGCCAAACTGCTTCCTGCTGAATGGGGATGCTGTTAATCAGATCTTTCATGGTGTAACCTGTGTGCCAGGTTCATCTCAGTCATCAGTTGGGTGAAGTAATTTTCTGAAGGTGTTCACAGCAACCTTTCAGGAGGGCGTGGTCTATTATTCCATATTGGGATAGAAGTAATCCACAGAGTCTCATTCCCTGTGAAAACAAAAGAAGAAACTCTTTTCCAAAGCATGATATCTGTAGATTCAAATTCTGAAGTCAAGATACCTTTAGAACATATATGTAGGTTCGGCTTGGCAGCCCATTTAATGAAATGGTTTTTTGTACTTAGCTCCTTCACAGTCAAACAATTAAAAGAAAATACAATAATACACAGAATCCAGACTCTGTAAATTTTCCATTTTTACGTGGCTTATTTTTACTCTATCACTTTACTTTATTCTGTTTCTTTAAAGACTTTACCCTTTTTTAAGGCATTAACTTTATTCTCTCTATATTTTTCTCTCTCTCTCAAGCCTACATACATTCATCCAACATTGTGACCGATTTAAAGGTCTTTTATGTCTGAATCCGTCCTATTGTGAATCTGTAATTTTTTTACTGTCCAGAAACATGTTAAGCGCCTTTAAATCGCTAAGCATAAGCGCTTAAGACTCTAATTTGTGACATTCCTAGGTCAAAGACAGGTACTGTGTGCTTGCCACACCCAGTCCAACATGGTGGAGCCCCTTGTGACTGAATCAGTTGTGGCTCTGGGCTGCAGAGCGGTGAGCTGTTCTGGATGTTGGTGCCACCTCTCTCCAATTTCAAAATGGAGGATGTACCATTTTCTACTAGCTCTAGGGCCGCCAGGTAGGAGCCGCACTCAGCACTTTAACTCTGAGACTGAGCGTGCAGCACAGAAACTCTTTTCGTCCAAGTTACAGCCAAATCTGACACGCAGAGCACTGTGAAGTCTGAAAACATCTCTCTGTATAATGGCAGGAATCCGCCATGCTCTTCCGCCTGCCTAAGCCTGATTCTGCCATCTTCCCAGGTGCAGGCAGGGAGCGCTGAGCCATTGGCCCGGTCTCAGAGCACTCTCCTTCTGATCCCGGGTGGGAACACAAACATCCAGTCCCATAAAGCCATTAAAATGCTTTAAAGCCAGAGTTTGCACTGGCGGCACAGCCCCAGGAAGCCGTGGTTTAAAACGAGCAGCTTTTGTTCTGCCACTATTGCCAAAACAGGCAATCTCTCTACGGCACATCCTCAGAAAAATTTCTCTGCAGCACACTCTAGCAAACAGCAAAACTCTGTGTGTTAAAGTCTCTCTCTCTCTCTCTCTCTCTCTCTCTCTCTCTCTCTCTCTCTCTCTCAGCTTTTTTAGGTTTTTAAGTGGATTTAGTCCATCACGTTGGGCACCACTCTGTAGATAAAATGGTGGAGCTGTGTCCTGCCACCTGGCTAGCTTTCCACCCAAAATAATTACACAGAAACTGTATTCATTTAAACACTGCCTGGCCCATTAGTACTAGCCTCTTATTGGCTAATTCTCATATCTTGCTTAACCCATATTTAGTAATCTATATAGCACCACGAGGTGGCCGCTTACCAGGAGAGATCTTAACCTGCATCTGTCTTGGAGAGGAGAAGCATGGCGACTGACTATGGCGACTGCCTGAAGCGTCTGCCTTCTCTCTCCCAGCATCCTGTTCTGTCTACTCCACCTACCTATGTTCTGACCTATTGGGCCAAGCAGTTTCTTTATTAATTAACCAATGAAAGTCCTCCATCAACTCCCATGTGGAGATAGAAACAGAGAATGGAGGATGGCCCAGAAGTCCCCAGGTGGAAGGAGAGAACCTACTGTACAAAGTTGTTCTTTGACCTACCTAAGCGCTCCATGTCTGCACATGTACACACACTGTCCATAGACACAATACAATAACAATAAATAATAAAAATCTTTAAATACTATACTGATGCCTGTGTGATGGTTTCAAGGAATAGCCCTAAGATAATATAAAACCAGGGCTGAAGAGAGCACTAAGAAGTTGAAAGCATGCACACTGCTCTTGCAGGGGACCCAAGTTTGATTGCCAACATCATACAAAGTCTCCACAGGCAACTGTACTCGCTTACACATACCCACACACAGTCACACACAAACACATAAACATTTTTAAAAATATATAAAAGGGGCTGGAGAGATGGCCCAGTGATAAAGAGTGCTTGTTTCTCTTTTAGGGGTCCTGGGCTCAGTTCCCAACACGCACAGGGCATGAGTCTTGGACCTCCGAGGGAGTAGGTTTGAGCCAGGACCTCTTGGGGTCCAGGCGTTGAGACTGGGACCTCCAAGGGAGTATACCAGAGTCACAGACCTTTGTGGGACCAACCCCAAGTCAGGGACCTCCGCAGGAGCGGATCCAGACCAGGAACATTTACAGAAACAGGACTGAGACAGTGAACTCCACAGAAGCAGGTACAAGGCAGCAACTGCTGAGGGAGTAGGCCTGAGCCAGGACCTCTTTCAGAGCAGGCCCAAGGCAGCAACCTCAGCAGAAAGAGACACAAGCAAGCAATCTCTGGATGCAGGTCTGAATGACCCCTGGTATTGCACAGCAAATCTCAGGAGCGCCGAGCAACCACCAGGAACATGGAGTAACCAATGTGGTGACTGGAACTGTGGCCATGACTGCAGCACAAGAACAACCATCTGGGCCTTGGATCCACTGGAACCTGGAACATTGATCGCCAGAGTCACAGACAGCCCCAACCTCACCTATCAGAGGAAAAGATGGGTAGACAAGGTAAGAACACATGCAATACCACAAAGAGCAACACAACACCAGTAAAAACTGGTGACCCTAAAACAGCAAGACTTGAACAACCAAATACAGATGAAGCATAAGAAAATTACCTAAAAAAATAACTTTAGGAGAATGTTTGAGGCCCTTAAAGAAGAAATGAAAAAATCCCTCAAGGAAATGGAGAAAAAGGCAAACAAAAAATTGGAAGACATCAATAAATCTTTTAAAGAAAACCAAGAAAAAGCAATCAAACATATGAAAGAAACTATTCAAGCCTTGAAAACTGAAATAGAGACAATAAAGAAAATGCAAGCCAATGTAATTATAGAAACAGAAATCATGAGAAAACAATGAGGAGCCACAAATGCAAGCATGAACAGCAGAATACAAGAGATGGAGGAGAGAATCTCAAGCACTGAAAATACAATAGAGGAAACAGATGCATCAGTCAAAGAAAACATTAAACCCAACAAAAGTTTAACATAAAATATCCAGGAACTATGTGATACCATGAAAAGACCAAACCTAAGAATAATAGGTATAGAAGAAGGAGAAGTTCAACTCAAAAGTACAGAAAATATATTTAACAAAATCATAGAAGAAAAATTTCCCAACCTAAAGAAAGATATGCCTATGAAGATACAAGAAGCTTACTGAACACCAAATAGACTATATAAAAAAGTCCCCTTGGCCAGGCGGTGGTGGCGCACGCCTTTAATCCCAGCACTCAGGAGGCAGAGGCAGGCGGATCTCTGAGTTCAAGGCCAGCCTGGTCTACAAGAGCTAGCTCCAGGACAGGCTCTAGAAACTACAAGGAAACCCTGTCTCGAAAAACCAAAAAAAAAAAAAAGTCCCCTTGCCACATAATAATCAAAATACTAAGTATATAGAATACAGAAAGAATATTAAGAGCTGCAAAGGAAAAAGGCCAAGTAACATATAAAGGCAGACCTATAAGAATTACACCTGACTTCTCAATGGAAACAATGAAAGTCAGAAGGTCCTGGTCAAGAATTATGCAGACGTTAAGAGATCATGGATGCTAGCCCAGACTACTATACTCAGTAAAACTTTCAATCACCATAGATGGACAAAACAAGATATTCCATGACAGAGCCAGATTTAACCAATACCTACCCACAAACCCAGCCCCACAAAGTACTAGAAGGAAAACTCCAACCCAAGGAAGTTGGCTACATCAACAAAAACAGACAATTGATGATCTCACAGCAGCAAATCCCAAAGAAGGGAAAAACACACAAATTAACATCACCAACTATGAAAACTAAATTAACAGGAGCTAGAAATATCCTTTAATATAAATGGACTCAACTCACCTATAAAAAGACACAAGCTAACAACGGATTAAATATGAAAACAGAATCTATCCTTCTGCTGCATACAAGAAACACACCTCAACCTTAAAGACAGACATCCCCTCAGAGTAAAGGGTTGGAAAATTTTTTTTCAATCAAACAGACCTAAGAAACAAGTGGGTGTAGCTATCCTAATATCTAACAAAATAGACTTCAAACTAAAATCAATCAAAAGAGACAAAGAAGGACATTTCATATTAGTCACAGGAAAAATCCATCAAGAGGAAATCTCAATACTGAACATCTATGCCCCAAATACAAGGATACCCTCATATATAAAAGAAACACTTCTAAAGCTTAAATCACACATTAAACCCCACACACTAATAGTGGGAGACTTCAACACTCCACTCTTACCACTGGACAGGTCTGTCAGACAAAAAAAATAACAGAGAAATAAGGGAACTAACAGATGTTATGACTCAAATGGACTGAACAGATATCTATAGAGCATTCCATGCAAACATAAAAGAATATACCTTCTTCTCAGCACCTGATGGAACCTTCTCAAAAACTGACCACATACTAGGTAACAAAACAAACCTCAACAGATAAAAAAAATTGGAATAACTCCATGTATCTTATCAGATCACCATGGCTTAAAATTAGAATTCAACAGCAACACTAATTCCAGAAAGCCCACAAACACATGGAAATTAAACAATGCTCACCTGAAGCATCAGTGGGTCAAGGAAGAAATAAAGGGAGACTTCCCAAAACTCAATGAAAATGACCACACAACATATCCAAATTTATGGAACACAATAAAAGCAGTGTTAAGAGGAAAGTTCATAGCACTAAATGCCTACATAAAGAAACTGGAAAAAACCCCACACTAGTGAATTAACAGAACATTTGAAAACTTTAGAACAAAAAGAAGCAAACTCACCCAGGAGGACTAGACAGTAGGAAATAATCAAATTGAGAGCTGAAATCATCAAAATAGAAACAAAGAAAACAATACAAAGAATCAATGAGACAAAGAGTTGGTTCTTCCAGAAAATCAACAAACTAGACAAACCTTTATCCACACTAACCAAACAAAATCAGAAATGAAAAGGGGGACATAACAACAGACACAGAGGAAATCCAGAGAATCATTAGGTCATATTTTGAAAACATGTGTTCCACAAAATTGGAAGACTTAAAGGAAATGGACAAATTTCTGCAGGGGACCAGCCTCAGCAGAGAAGTGTGTCTCGAATCTGGGATGTCTGGAAGGCGAAATGAGTACACGAACACAGGATTCTGATGCAAGATGACAGGCTATCAGCTAAAGGGCAGGTTCTTCTACTTGTTCTTCTTCTGCTGCTTCTTCTTTCTTCTTCCTTCTTCTGCCCTGAGCTTCAAACCTGTCTTTTATTGTAAATTTTACACAAGGAAAATGATTCTGTTTTCTTGCCACAGGTTAATCATTACCTGGGCAGAGCAGTTCACAAGAAGTATAAAGATTCTTTGAAATCAGAACATCATTCATTATGACATTTTCCCAGTTCCCAAGCCCCATGCCAGCCACTATATTCTTAATTCTTAGCTGAGTTAATCATAAAACAACTTCTGAGGCTTTCACCTCAAAGGCTAACTACTTGCAGTTACAGAAGCATAGTTCAGTGGGTTTTACTCCATTGTCTTACCCTTCCTATTGTTGGTCCTCACAATTCCAACTTTGATTTATAAGGCCATAGGCAGTCAACCCTAAAGCCTTAGATTCCTCAGAAACTTTATTCATCATAGCCAAGTTTTTTTGTTTCAGTATAATTCTTTGCCAAGTTTTATAATCAGGTAAAAAACAATTTCTGCATTTTTCCCAAATTTCCCCAATTCTTTCATCAGTCAGGTTTTTTCCCCATGATCTGCTTTACAGCTTCAATGTCTGCCCTCTCTGTCAGATCATCAGGAAGATTCATATTATCGTACAGCGCATCCATATTTTCAGAAGCCACTGGTGTGGAAGGAGAAAAAAACATGCAGAACAAGTACACTAGTAGAATTGCTATAACCAGAATCATCTGTACATTGCCAAATGTGTATGCAGATGCCATAGAAGCCGTCCTCAGGGCACATAGGTGTTTTCTCCTTGGCCCTCAAGTAACACACTCATTTATCCACCACTGGGTTGCCTGGAGAGAATTGCTTCCTGCATCTCAGGAGCCACAAGTGGAGGGGGCTATGCTTTGTTGTCTCTGGCAACTTTCTGGATAAATATCACTTACCAAAATTAAATCAAGCAAATTAAATAGGCCTCTAACTGGTAAAGAAATAGAAACAGTCATCAAAAGTCTCCCAACCAAAAAAAGCCCAGAACCAGATGATTTCAGCTCAGAATTTACAAGATTTTCAAAGAAGAACTAATACCAATACTCCTCAAATTATTCCACACAAAAGAAATAGAAGGAACATTGCCAAACTCTTTTCATGAGGCTAAAATTACCCTGATATCCAACCACATAAAGACATTATTAAGAAAGAGAATTACAGACCAATCTCACTCATGAACATTGATGCAAAAATACTCAAAAAATACTGGCAAATCGAATCCAAGAAAACAACAGAAACATCATCCACCATGATCAAGCTGGCTTCATCCCAGAGTTGCAGGAATTGTTCAACATACAAAAATCTGTCAACGTAATCCACCATATAAACAAACTGAAAAATAAAAACCGCATGATCATCTCATTAGATGCTGAAAAAGCTTTCAACAAAATATAACATCGCTTCATGATAAAGGTCTTAGAGAGAGCAGGGATACAAGGAACATACATAAATATAATAAAGGCAATACACAGCAAGCCAACAGTCAACATCAAACTAAATGGAGAGAAACTCACAATGATTCCACTGAAATAAGGAACAAGACAAGGTTGTCTGCTCTCTCCATATCCATTCAGTATAGTTCTTGAGGTCCTAGCTAGAGCAATAAGACAAGAAAAGGAGATAAAGGGGACACAAATCGGAAAAGAAGTCAAACTCTCACTGTTTGCTGATGACATGATAGTTTCCATAAGCGACCCCAAAAATTCTACCAAGGAACTTCTACAACTCAAAAACACTTACAGTAATGTAGCAGGATACAAGATTAACTAAAAAAAATCAGCAGTCCTCCTGTACACAGATAAGAAATGGCCTGATAAAGAAATCAGAGAAACATCACCCTTCACAATAGCCACAAATAGCATAAAATATCTCGGAGTAACTCTAACCAAACAAGTAGAAGACTTGTATTACAAGAACTTTAAATCTTTGAAGAAAGAAAGTAGACACCAGAAAATGGAAAGATCTCCCATGCTCTTGGGTAGGTAGAATTAACATAGTAAAAATAGTGATTTTACCAAAAGCAATCTACAGATTTACTGTAATGTCCAGCAAAATTCTTCACAGACCTCAAAAGAACAATACTCAACTTCATATGGAAAATCAAAAAACCCAGGATAGCCAAAACAATCCAATCCAATAAAGGATCTTCTGGAGGCATCACAATCCCCGACTCTACTACAGAGCTACAGTACAAAAAAAAAAAAAAAAAAAAAAAAAAAAAAAAAAAAAAAAAAAAAAAAAAAAAAAAAAAAAAACAACCTGATATTGGCATAAAAACTGACAGGAGAACCTATGGAACTGAATCAAGGACCCGGATATTAATCCACACACCTACAAACACCTGATTTTTGACAAAGAAGAAAAAAATATAAAATGGAAAAAAGAAAGCAAGTATATTTAACAAATAGTGCTGGCATATCAACATATAGAAGAATGAAAATAGACCCATATCTATCACCATGCACAAAACTCAAGTCCAAATGAATCAAAGACCTCAACATAAAGCCAGCCACACTGAACCTTATAGAAAAGAAAGTGGAAAGTACACTTGAACACATTGGCACAAGGAGACCAATTCCTAAATAAAACCCCAGTAGCACAGATACTGAGAGAAACAATTAATAAATGGAACCTCCTGAAACTGAAAAGCTCTGTAAAGCAAAGGACACGGTCAACAAAACAAAACAACAGCCTACATAATGGAAAAAGATCTTCACTAACCCCACATCAGACAGAGGTCTGATCTCCAAAATATACAAAGAACTCAAGAAATTGGTCATCAAAAGAACAAATACTCCAATTTAAAAAAATGGAGTACAGACCTAAACAGAGAACTCTCAACAGAAGAATATAAAATGGCTGAAAGACACTTAAGGAAATGCTCAACATCCTTAGCCATCAGAGAAATGCAAATCAAAACACCCACATGGTAGCTCAAAACCATCTGTAACTCCAGTTCCAGGGAATCTGATATTCCATTCTAACCTCTTCAGGCACCAGACATGCATGTGTTGCATATATATAGAACATTCATACACATAAAATAAATCCTTTAAAATGGCATTAAAAACACATAAGACCATAATTACCTCATAAACTGTTTTTAATAGAAATGTAAAACAAAGTACACCCAGGGTTTGCATTAGCTATTTTACCACTGCTGCAAAACAAACAACAGAACAACTAAAGGGAAAAGATTTCCTTCGGTCCACAGTTTCAGGGGTCAGCGGGCCATAGTGGGAAGGCATGGTGGATCACCCCATCAGTGGCAAGATGGGGAGCACAGGTGAAGGCTGTTCACATTGCAGTGGACCAGAAAGCAGAGAGAGAGGGCATGAGAGAACCAGAAACTTCAAAGGCTGGTCCCTTGTGCCTGTGAGGCCTCACCCCCAAAAGTTTCCTCAGCCTCCCAAAATAGTGTCACAAGTTGGGAACAGCATTCAAAATACGAGCCCACAGGGGTTTTAGTTTTGGGTGAGACCCATTGTTTTCTCTCTGCACTTGATTCTCAGACCCTGTAGTTGTGCCATCAGACAGGTACAAACGTGCCGTGGAACCCGTAAGGCATCTGCACAGATACCTCCGCTCGCCCCAGTTCTTCCATGTTCTTGGCGTCCAAAACAAGGAGAAAGTTACTTTCACTCTGGAAAAAGAAATGGAACACTGAAAGTTGCCTCTTCGTCTGAAGGCCCATCTCCGCTGGCTAGGACCTTTCTAAGGGAGGGAACACCTCTCACTAATGCTCATACCTGTTCCTGACACCTATGCCTCATCTAGCCACCCACTGTATTTGTCCAGTTGCCAGACTGGACAGAAACACCTATGCCTCACCTAGCCACCCACTAAATGTTTGCCCAGTTGCTGCACTGGACAGAAACACTGTGACTAAAGCAGTTCACACCCTGAAGTAAAGAAACAAAGTTGTTTGTGCCAATTCTCTTCACAAGACGGCTTTGAGTCTAACAATATTTTTGCTTGGCCCTTTCTAATCTTGCAAAATATGCGGAAATTCTTTTTCCCAAGTTAGAAACACTTCCATTTTGTGTTACTTAGGAGCTGTACAAAGGTCAGCATTAAAAGTCAGTCTGAGATTTGTGCTGACCTAATTACTGGAGAGTTAAGCACATGGAATAAGCCAGTAGCAGACATTACTAATTGATCACAGCACTTTTTTTTTTAACTAAACCACTAAAGGGCTCAGAACTCCATACCCAGGTGTCACGAATAATTGATCAAAACTGGTGCTTGAGGAGAACAATTTGCTATAAGATTGCTTGGACAAGTAGCATTATTGAGTTGCTAGCCAGAGCTTATAATACTGGAATCTTTTAGGTCAGTTTACTGAAACTAGAAACACAGATGGTATGAGCATCAGGCCAGAAGCCAAATGCTTTAAACACTGGCTTTACCACTTTGAGACCAGATGCAGGTCACTTGCAACAAAGTGATAAATTTCACATGAATAAAATGTGAAATTCCCACAATTCTTAATAATCATCATAATAGATATGAAAGTACTTTGTCTATAACAAATGCCTCTGAAGACATCATGTTGTTATGAGTTTACAAATGGGACTTGAAGCCGTATTTAAGTATGGACTATGATTTTGAAAGTGGGGGAAATGTACACAGTCAAAAGGGGAAGAGGACAGAGAAGATGCCATAGGCATCACAATAGACTATGGGCTGCATCACTCCACATGGCGCTCCATGCCCTCCTGCTGTGTTGCTATGATCAGTGACAGGCAAATAAACATACCTGTTTGGGAGTGATCACCACAGAAAGAACAACCCCAGCATCCTCCTCATCAGCTCCTGGTGCCGGAACAAAAATGGGCTCTGAGGGATAAAAGCCATCTTCTCTCCAAACCTGCAAGTCCCGCCAACACACAGAAAAGGCATCTGATGAAAGGTGAGGAGGACTGGGGGGCATTCTACAGCGTTTGTCACTCACAGCATAAGCTGGGCTGACAACAGGATGCTCCAACAGCGACCACAAACCTAGGCTTACTGCATTAAATGTAGGTAAGAGGAGCCTCTGCTGCCTCTAGATCACCATCTAATATGATTTCCCATCAACCTTCACCCCATAAATCCTCCAGAAAATGACATCAATTTTTCCATTATTTCCCAAGCTTTGGCTTTCCTTTAGATTTCTCACAGGAAACCAATCCCCTGCTTAAGTGATTCAGTATTCTCAAACCTAGGAAAACAGCTGAACTGTTTAAAATTAAAGAATCCAAAGTAAACTGGGCAACAGAGGCAGATCAGCAGTAAGAACACTGGCCCTTCTTTCAGAGGATCCGGGTTCAGTCCCCAGCACCCACACAACAGCTCACAATTTCCTGTAATCACAGCTCCAGGGGATCAGATGTCCTCCTTCAACCTCCACAGGCTCCTGCACACATGCAGTACACGTAATACACTCAGCTACAAACACATACACATAAATAAACAGATATTAAAAATTTTAAGAAAACTAATACATCTGAGGAACTACTTTAAATAAAACAGAAATAATTCAAAGGGCAGAGCAGGTCTTTGAAAAAGTAAGAAAAGGGATCTTCATTACCGTTAGTGTCTTGTTCACCACGTCAACCTTAATCAGGGAATCCCCCACCAAATGCCGAAAACCACAGCCATAGAAGAAATTATACTTTTTGCCATTAAATCGGCCATAGTTGATCTGAGGAAATTCAATCCCTCCTTCCTCTACGAGGTCCTCATGGTGTAGATTCTCAGGAGAGCACCAGATCTAAGAGAGATCCCCAAAGGGTTAAAAGTGGCTGCTTAATTCTCCTTATTTTCTCTTAATCCTCTTTCACTTCTTTAGAGTAAGGACACACTACTCTGTACGTTGCAACAGGATCTGAGAACTAACGTTCTACATCATGTTTCGCATTGTTCCCCTTTCCATAGTGCACGTGCATGCAGAGAACACTGTCAGGTTGTGACTAAGATGTCAAATGACAACAAGATGCAAAGTGTTTCTGCATTCCGTGGGAAAAGCAGTGTCTCTAGAATGTGGGGGAGGCTGGATCAATCTCAAAAGTTCACACATTCCACAACCACTGGCAAGCTGCATATTTCAGGCCCTGAGCAGAGAAGGCATGGTCAAACATGGTGTCCATCCCACCCAGTTTCTGCGACTCTTGTCCAAACAAGTTTCCATGATCTCACCCAAGCTCAGACAAATGTTATGAAACCTTCTGGGTACCAGAAATTTGGAGAAGAGCCAAAGAATAAAGTGATGTCACTAAAATCCACATCCTTAGACTGATGTCCATAGGAAGCTTACCTCTCCATTGCCCTGTTTCACGGCACTGGCTGAAGAATAGGACAGTGGGCTGAGGTTCCTTCCCACAGGGGCATCCACAGTAACATCTAAGGGCAAAACAAATCTTCTAGGGAAAGATTTTGCCATTGAATTATAGACCTGTTCAGAAGAGAGAAATAAACAGATGGGGAAATGTCATCCCTAGGATAATAAACTAGAAACTTAAATTCAGTCATTACTAGAATTGTACAAATAATAATTCCAACTCATTCATTCAGCAAATATTTATTGAGTACCTGCTGTAGGTGAAGTATTATTTCAAAACTGGGAATCCAACACTGAATTTCATGAAATTTGTATTCTAGTGGTGGACTAATAACTATAAAATTAAATATTTATTAATTAGCATCAAATAAATCAATGATATATAGTCAAAGGTTCCAGAAACAGACAGAAACAAGAGAAGGGTCTTTTTTCATGTTTGCTGGTTCAGAGAAGCGACAACTTAGCAGGATAGGACTGCTTAAACCCTACACATTCTTGAGCAAGGTCAATTTCCAAGACTAACTCTTAGCTGGCTCCCAGAAACTGAGTTCTTAGGCTGCTGTGTGTGATAAGAGTATTTGAATGACACTGTGTAGTAAATAAATATAGTTTGTGATGATGATGTTATTTAAAAAGAGCACCTGGGGGCTAAGGATGTGGCTCAAAGGTATAGCGCTTGCCTAGCATGTACAAGTCCCAGGATTTATTCTTCAGTTGGAAAAAAAAAAAGATTAACATCTGAGTTCCCCTGGGAGTCTAGAATTTCAGGACCTAAGGTTAGTTATTCAGAACCTGTTGGCTAGATGCCTAAATGACTGATTCCCAGTAAGACCCTGAAAAACCAGGTCTGTGAACTTCCCAAAAAGGTAACAGGTCACACATGGTGTCAGGACTAGTTCTTTATATGTGCCCTGTGTAGCTATACTAGGAAGCCTGGCTTCCTCCAGATCCTTCTTTTTGTATGCACTGTGTTGTTACGCTCAGTCTTGTGAGTCCTCCTCGTGAACTGCTGATGCTATGGGCAGCCAGAGGAACTCCAAAATAGTCTGGATACTAAGACGGCGTTTAAGCAGAAGACACAAAGGAAAAATGCACAGTATCTGTGACCATGAACTTTAAGCATAATTTTTCTCTTGAAATATTATAAGACGGAGAACAAATTGTGCCATTTCCTTACCTACCTACCCCATGTCACCTCCATCCCACATAAAAATGATTTCACTGAGTAAAATACATGCTATTCTTTATTTGAATTTTTTGAAACCTCTAGATATTACCCTTAAACTTTATAAAGAATTGACCCTTTAAAATTGACGTTTTAGCGAAGCAGTGGTGGCGCACGCCTTTAACCCCAACACTTGGGAGGCAGAGGCAGGCGGATCTCTGAGTCTGAGACCAGCCTGATCTACAGAGTGAGTTCCAGCACAGCCAGGGCTACATAGAGAAATCCTGTCTCAATAAAATAAATTTTTAAATTAAAAATAAAAGTCATCTTTTATCAACATTGCTTCTTTTGTAAAACCTTAGCTAAACAGAAGACAATTAAGGTTGGGTCAGGTGATGTGAACCAACCACTCCTCTGAGAAGAACTAAAAGAAGAAAAATCCAGATAAAATGTTTAAAAATAGGAGTTTAGAAGCAGTGATAAGCTAGAAAGACCAGGAAGGACCATGGGATTTAAGAGGGAAAGGAAATCCGCAGATGTACCAGGTTTTAGAGGCAACTCTTACCCTCAGGACCTAATGAGATGTTCAACATTTTAGTCATTTGAGAAATGTAAATAATGAAACCACAGCTACCACTCCACACCCACTGACATGGTTATTACTTTAATACAAAGAACAACACTGGTGCGGGACAGGAGCCCGTGGGTAAAGCACTTGTCACACAGCATGGGAGCCTGAGTTTGAATTCCCGGAATTCATATAAAAGCCAGGTTAGATGTTTGCTTTATATCTACAGTGACCCAGCTTCTACTGGGAAAAGAGAGGTAGAGACAGGTAGATCCCAGAAACTGTGATCCTCTGCCTGAGCCTGCAAATTATCTGGGATTATAAACCTGAACCACAAGGCCCAGCTTCAACCATTTTTTTCTTCTGAGACAATTGACCTGAAACTTACTATGTAAACAATCTGGCCTGGAATTTATAGAGACTTGACGGCCTCTACTTCCAAATAATGAGATTAACGATATCTGCCACCATATGAACTTTATAAACACTTTTTAAAAGAAGGAACCAGTATTCTTCATCACATTAATAAAAAAGGGATAAAATCCATATAGTACTCTCAATAGTGAGAAAAAAATATGTACTGCTATATTTATTCATGACCAAAATTCTTAGTAATATAGAAGCAGAAAAGGGAACTTTCCTAATGTAACAAAATAAATACTTTTTAAAAATTCTAAGGCTGGATGCATTGCCACATGACTGTAATACCAGAAAGACAGAGGCAATAGGACCAGGGTTCAAGGCCAGTCTTGACTATACAGTGAGTCCAAGGCTAGCCTGAACTTCAGGAGACTCTGTCTCAAAAAAGGTTATCTATTGATAATTTATGTTTACATGCAAACTGTGCACAAATGTTTGTAACAATTTTTGTCATATTCACCAAAATTGTAAACTAGCAAGATATTCTTCAATAGGTGAATAGATAGTCAACTAGCATACACAAGACACTATTGCTCAATAATAAAATAAATATAAAACTATCAACACACACAAGACATGGAGGAACCACAAATGCATATGACTAAAAAAAGAAGGGAGAGAGGGAGAGAGGGAGGCAGGGAGGGAGGGAGGGAGGCAGGGAGAAAGAAGTGAGTCAGCCTAAACTGGGCAGGGTGCTGCACAGCTCTAATCCCATCATTCCAGAGGGTGAGGAAGGAAGATGATGCATGTTCAAGGCCAGCCTGGACTACACACAGTGTGAAACAGACAGAACCATAGAGACCGCAGATTATTTAACACAAAGGGTGAGCCCTAAGAACTGTGGAGTTTAGTTAGTAAGAATAGATCAGTACTGACTCATCAAATACAACAAGTGTTTCACAACAAGGGAAGGTGCTAATATAATAATATTGGGTTGGTGAAATGATGGTTCAAATCATAAAATTGAGTCAGACAATGAAGGTACTCATCTTTAATCCCAGCACTCAGGAGGCAGAGGCAGGTAGATCTGAGTTGGCAGCCAGCCTGGTCTACACAGGGAGTTCCAGGACAGCCAGGGCTACACTGAGAAACCCTGTTCAAAACAACAACAACAACAAAAAGCAAAAACAACAACAACAATTACAAAAGGTAAAATGGTTTGCTACCCAAGCCCTACAGCCTGGGTTTAATCCTAGATCCCACAGTGAGAGAACCAATTTCTGACAGTTGTCTCTTACTTTCACTACCTTTACTCGCACGCTATGTCACCCATGCGCGCTCTCTCTCTCTCTCTCTCTCTCTCTCTCTGTCTGTCTCTCTCTCTCTCTCTCTCTCTCTCTCACACACACACACACACACGCACACACGCACACCATGCATATGCATACATACAATAACAATAAATAATCCAAAATTTACAATATTGATATTAGAGAAACTAGGGAAGAGGAATACATGGGGGAAACACTCCATGATTTCAGTTTGGTTTTTTTTCTTTAAACTTAAATCTGCTCTATAACAATCCATTAATTAATATAGAGCAAGCAACACCCTAAAAATAAAATGTTAATGCCTGGTATGGTGATACACACCTTTAATCCCAGCACTCAGAAGACAGAGGAGTTCATATGTTTACCTGATTGAGCCCTTCCCCTGCTTTCCTGAGATTCTGTAGTTGGTAAACTTCCAGGCTTCTCCCGTCATCCTGACAGCACAGATCAATCACGATACAGCCATGGTCCTCAAAGGCATTGATTTGATGAAAGGTAACAAAAGGTTTGCTATAATACACTCCTGGGAGAGTCTGCAGGGCACACAAACAATTTAGGAAGACACTCAGTTCTCCTTCTTTTCCCTTCCCTTCCCCTCTTTTCTGTTCTCCTTCAGGAATAAATCTACAAAGCTCATAGGAGGATATCCACCCTCCACTTACATGCCATGGTCAGTAGGTACAAAGGAAGAAACATCAGCACACAAAGGCAAATGATTTAAGCATTGCTTGCTTAAGTCATCTCATTTCATGCTTATCAGTGAACTGAGGCTGTTTGACACAACCAATCCATCATTGTGACTAATTTAAAAGCCCTCCTGAAATGTGTGGTCTAATAATTTTACAGGATAAATAGATCCTGGACTCTAATTACAAGATTAATGGAAAGTACTGTTACTTTGGATGTTTATTATAAATTGACTAATTGAAAAATCCACTCATTATTTTGTAATGAAATAATTTTGTAATGAAATCAGGGAAAATTAAATTTAGGATGATATCGTCTTAGAGATGAACAAAGACAAGTACAATGGCGCTATTACTAATGGGGACATAAGAAGATACTCCATCAATATGCTGGACTTCAGTGGGGTTATGATACTGGCACACCAACAAGTTCCAGAAATAGCTACTTAAGCTTCAAAGTGTCATTGCAGAAGTGACAGGAGAGTTGCATTAACTGCACCCCTGCACTATCATGGCACAAGAAAACCTGTGAGGAGCGCTCCCTGTACCCTTTCAGTGCAATCCTTTGGAGGGGTAAAAACATTCCCCACAGATTTCCAACATACAACATCCACTGTGATGGCTAATTAGTGGCCAATCCACCAGAAAAAGAAAGTAATACCCTTAATTAGAAATATCTTTAAAAAATAATGTATGATGGTGAAAACTCAGCCCTGCGGAAATCAACTTCAAGGGCAGATTTTCATTACAAGCATGCTCAAATACTCAGCCTGTCCAGTGTGTTTATCCACCACATGAAACCGTGTGTTATACTGGGGCTCCCAGCTTATCCCATCAGCAAAGGCCTTCCCCCGGATTTTAGAAGAGACCATTTTCCACAGCTTCATCTTTAGAGGCTGTTCAATGAAGATGATGAAGTTTTCTGTCATTCCTAAAAGGTTCCAGGAAACAATCGAATGTTACTTGGCAAGATAGAGTGACTGAGATGTGGCAGTGAGGGGCCTGTCTGAATGACAGGGCATGCCACTGCTGACCTAAGTAAACACCATCCAAAAATACCTCGCTATTTCCCAGCTCAACTGGACATATTTCCTGTTTCTACATAGAAAAGAGAACTGTTAAGAAGACTTAGGTTAATGTCCTTAGTTGGGCTTTTTTTTTTCTATTTTAAATTGTTCTGGTTTAAGGAGAACAGAAAGCAGAACAATGTTAAAGTGCTGTCTATGCTCGGTGTACTTACTACTCAGTCCTTTTCCTGTGCACACTACATATAGAGATATTTTGGCTACCACAATTTACAATACATAAAGTAAATGTTCTGAATAAAGGCTGAAACATCTCAAAACTTAACAAAACACTATTTTTAAAGGTTGAAACACACTCTTTACAAAATATAAGGTTCTCCCTACATACACACATGAAATAGTCAAGACCTTTTTCATGTTTGACTATTATTTTAAGATTTTTATATTGACTAAAATTATTAATTATCAATTTATGTTTCTAGTAACTACTTACATTAAGCAGATATGTCTCTTCAAGCAATCTGCAGGCTAGCATAAGGAGTACATGACTAAACAGAATAACTTAACTGGTATTAATGCAATCTTGATCTCATTATCACAATACTCTGATAAATTATCAGATGGTACTTGTCAAAAATAATCTTTCTGATACAGCAACATTAACTCAGAGCCCAGTGCAACTAGCCTCCTCCATAGACTCACCAAAGCTGTGGTAGTAGGAAGGCTTCATGGTCTCTGCGGAAGCAATAGAACACAGCACTTGTGCTCCATGAATCGTCTCCCCGGGCTTTGTCTTCCCCGGCGGAACCCGAATAATATTATAGCAAGAACCTGTACCACAAAGTTTCTCTCTTTACCATTTTTATATACATTCTAGAATGAAAGATAACCTGTGCCCTTGAGAGGGCTTGGCATTTAATGAGCATGCTAGAAATAGCTACTGATGGATTAACTGATAGCACACATTTATGTAGCTACTCGGTGAATGAATAAATATTTAGGTGATACTGAACTATCTTCCTGGTATTATAATTTGCAGTGTAGGACATGATGAACTTGCATAACACAGAATTTCACAATCTCCATTGTTCTAAAGGAACAAAATAGCCAACATATTTTTCTTAGTTCATTTATTCTGCAGCCATTTACTGGTCACCAATCATATTGCAAACACTGTCCTAAGAATTCTAAACACTATATTTCAAACTCTTATATGCAGCAGTACACAGAACAGATAAAATCTATTCATCTCTAAAACTCAAATTCTAATAAAACATACGAGCAAAAATGCAATGTACCCGATGGTGATATGAATTGCAATGTAAAAACAACTAGGAATGGGGCTGCAGTGATTGTGAATGGGTGGGCATTCCTGTTTGCCATTTTAAATACGGTAGTCTGGGAAGGCTTCCCTAAGCTGATGCCATTCAAGTAAGGTCCTGGAGCAGGTGAGTAAGAGGTACACATTACTGCAGATGCCCAGGGTGGAGAGAGATAGCTAGGTTTTGAGAGAACACTTCATATATAGGAAGCATCATGTTTTAAACAGTGACAAAAATGATAGACAAGAATAGTGATAAATTAATATGAAGAACATAGTTTTAAGTATTAAAAACTAACTGGGTTGATAAAATATTCTAAGAAATTCTGCTAAATTTCTAAAGAGGACCTTAAAATATCTGAAAAGGCTAAAACTTGGTTATGATTTGCCCATTTATTCCTTGGTCTCTTTCTACAACTTTTAACTCTTTTTTTTTCTTTCTCATGGTTTATTTTTTTTTATATTTAAAAATTTCCATCTCCTTCCCTCCTCCTCCCCCTCCCTCCGCTCCTTCTCCCCCTTCCCGCCCCACCTTCTCCCCCTTCCCTCCCCTTCCCTCCACCCATACCTCCCCTCCCTCCCTCTCAAGGCCAAGGAGCCATCAGGGTTCCCCACTCTATGCTAAGTCCAAGGTCCTCCCAACTCCCCCCAGGTCCAGGAAGGTGATCGACCAAGCTGAGAAGGCTCCCACAGAGCCCGTCCATGCAGAGGAATCAGAGCCCAGCGCCAATGTCCTTTGCTTCTCTGTCAGCCCCCGCTGTTGGCCACATTCAGAGAGACGGGTTTGGTCGCATGATCCATCAGTCCCATTCCAACTGGAGTTGGTGATCTCCCTTTAGTTCTGTCCCACCGTCTCCATGAGTGAACGCACCCCTCACGTTCCTGACTTTCTCCCTCATGTTCTCGCTCCTTCTGCTCCTCATCAGAACCTTGGGAGCTCAGTCCAGTGCTCCAATGTGGGGCTCAGTCACCTTCCCCATCTGTCGCCAGCTGGAGGTTCCCTCACGGTCCAACTTTTAACTCTTAAAAGTAAATAATTTCAGGCCTTTTAAAAATTACAGACAGAATTATTATGTATCTAAATGTATCCCAGGTATTCAGGCTCCCTGCAACTACATATACATTAAGTTCCAGTTCAAAACCATCTCACTGAACCAGATAATCAAATGAGAAAACAGATGCAGGTTTGGTATTAGTTGGGATTAGAATATAAAAGGCACCCCAGGGCTTGCAATTGGATTATCCAGTTCACTGAATTTAAACAGTCACTGAACTACAGGGCACTGAAGGCATATTGAAGGCATTATGCAAGACAGGTATCTAATACGATGAGCAATGTGAAAGGGAGCTGCCTTGCCCAGCACCTTGAGTCTGATTCTGACAGTCTCCAGGAGTTTCTATAAACAGGAAGTTGAGGCAAAGTAACAAGCATGGGCAGTCTTAGTGAGTTTCTTAGTGAGATCCAGAGACTATTTGCATCAAGATGCCCTGGGATCCATAGTAAAGGTGCAGATTCTTGGCCTCTTTTCAGTTCTGCTGAACCAGAATCCCTAAAGATGGATGGAGCCCATGCTCTATCCTGATAGCAAACATTCTAGATGACTCTTGGATGCATTAGGTTGAGATTGATGATCTGGTTGCTATTTTAAGATATATAACTAAGAATGATATATTCCAAATAACAAATAAGTTTAAAAGTAAACTACTTGGTTAACAAAGTTAATAAGAAGTGGATTTTTCAAATGATTAAAAAGTGAAATGGAATCGTATAGAAGACCCAGATCTTAAACCACAAACCTATGAACACCTGATTTTTGATAAAGGAGCCAAAAGTACACAATGGAAGAAAGAGGGCATCTTCAACAAATGGTGCTGGCATAACTGGATGTCAACCTGTAGAAGAATGAAAGTAGATCCATATCTATCACCATGCACAAAACTCAAGTCCAAATGGATTAAAGACCTCAATATTAATTTGAACACATTGAGCTTGATAGAGGAGAAAGTGGGAAGTACTCTACAACAAATGGGCACAGGGAACCGTTTCCTACGCATAACCCCAGCTGCACAGACCTTAAGGGCAACATTGAATAAATGGGACCTCCTGAAGTTGAGCAGCTTCTGTAAAGCAAAAGACATTGTCACTAAGACACAAAGGCAGCCTACTGACTGGGAAAAGATCTTCACCAACCCTGCAACTGACAAAGGTCTGATCTCTAAAATATATAAGGAACTCAAGAGACTAGATGGTAAAATGCCAATTAACCCAATTAAAAAATGGGGCGCTGAACTGAACAGAGAATTCTCAACAGAAGAAGTTCGAATGGCCAAAAGACACTTAAGGTCATGCTCAACCTCCCTAGCTATCAGGGAAATGCAAATCAAAACAACTTTGAGATATCATCTTACACCTGTCAGATTGGCTAAAATCCAAAACACCAATAATAACCTTTGCTGGAGAGGTTGTGGGGTAAGGGGTACACTCATCCATTGCTGGTGGGAATGCAAACTTGTGCAACCACTTTGGAAAGCAGTGTGGCGGTTTCTCAGGAAATTCGGGATCAACCTACCCCAGGACCCAGCAATTCCACTATTGGGAATCTACCCAAGAGATGCCCAATCATACAACAAAAGCATATGCTCATCTATGTTCATAGCAGCATTATTTGTAATAGCCAGATCCTGGAAACAACCTAGATGCCCTTCAGTGGAAGAATGGATGAAGAAACTGTGGAATATATACATGCTAGAATACTACTCAGCGGTAAAAAACAATGACATCTTGAATTTTGCAGGCAAATGGATGGAAATAGAAAACACTATTCTGAGTGAGGTAACCCAGACCCAAAAAGATGAATATGGGATGTACTCACTCATAATCGGTTTCTAGCCATAATTAAAGGACATCGAGCCTATAAATTTGGGATCCTTGAGAAGATAATAAGAAGGTGAACTCCCAAAAAAAGATATAGTAATCCTCCTGGATATTGGAAGTAGACACGATCGCCAGGCAAAATTGGGAACTTGAGGGTTGGGCAAGACTGGGCCAAGGGAAGATGGGGAGAGAAAAGTGTGAAGGGGAGAACGGGGGGAGCTCGGAGGAATGGGGTGCTTGGGATATAGGAAGGGTGGATATGGGAGCAGGGAAGCATATATCTTAATTTAAGGAGCTACCTGAGGGTTGTCAAGAGACTTGACCCTAGAGGGGTTCCCAGGTTTCCAGGGAGACGCCCCCAGTTAGTTCCTTGGGCAGCTGAGGAGAGGGAGCCTGAAAAGGCCAGTTCCTATAGCCATACTGATGAATTTCTTGCATATCACCATAGAACCTCCACCTGACGATAGATGAAGAAAATGACAGAGCCCCACATTGGAGCACCGGACTGAGCTCCCAAGGTCCTGATGAGGAGCAGAAGGAGAGAGAACATGAGAAAGAAAGTCAGGACCATGAGGGAACCTCCAGCTGGCGACAGATGGGGAAGGTGACTGAGCCCCACATTGGAGCACTGGACTGAGCTCCCAAGGTCCTGATGAGGAGCAGAAGGAGCGAGAACATGAGGGAGAAAGTCAGGAACGAGAGGGGTGCGTTCACTCATGGAGACGGTGGGACAGAACTAATGGGAGATCACCAACTCCAGTTGGAATGGGACTGATGGATCATGCGACCAAACCCGTCTCTCTGAATGTGGCCAACAGCGGGGGCTGACTGAAAAGCAAAGGACAATGGCTCTGGGCTCTGATTCCTCTGCATAGACGGGCTCTGTGGGAGCCTTCTCAGCTTGGTCGATCACCTTCCTGGACCTGGGGGGAGTTGGGAGGACCTTGGTCTTAGCATAGAGTGGGGAACCCTGATGGCTCCTTGGCCTTGAGAGGGAGGGAGGGGAGGTATGGGTGGAGGGGAGGGGAGGGAAGGGGGAGAAGGAAGGGAGGGAGGGGGGAGGAGGAGGGAAGGAGATGGAAATTTTTAAATATAAAAAAAATAAACCATGAGGGGAAAAAAAAAGTGATGGATGGAACAAAACAAACAAAAATATACCCAAGTCAGCTTTAATGTCCATAAAACCCAGTGGTCTTGTTAGAATAACGTTCCCAATTTAGCAGGTTTAGGTGATGTAGAGACTAACTAAATTCTGGTCTTTGAGGGAAAGACCCAGGTAACTGTATGGTTCCCCAGTGAATCCAATATATAGCTAGATTTGAAATGGTCACCAAAGGCTAGCAAGAATTCAGTAAGTAAAAGCACTTGCCACCAAGTCTGATGACCTGAGTTCCATTCCCAGGTCACACACGGTAAAAGGCAAGAATTGACTCCCACAGGTCATCCTCTAGTCTCCATGTGTTACTACACCCATTAGAAGAAGGTCTACTGTTTCCTATAACAGTTTTAAAGAATCAGTATCTGAGAACAAAGAAAACAGGCTGCATGGAAGAGTATTCGGGACATAGTTTCTGTACCTAAGCCAAACTTCATAAATCTTCATATGGACTCCTATGTGCAGATGTAGACCTAAAGAGCAGCAATCCACAAAGCCTACAGTTTACCAAAGATATACCACAACCATAACACAGGTTATATTAACTATAGACAATAGTCTGGTAGATAGTCACAAATATCTAATACTCTCAACTAATACACTCTTGTTCAGAGAACATGTTCTCAAAAACAGGAACACCAACTTGCCATCCCTGAGAGAGTGGGTGTATAATTTTAAAGGTCTTAAGCAAGCAGAGGGAGAAATGGTGACTGGGTGGAGGCTGGATGTTAAATAATATCACTATAGCCTTCTGGACTCGGTGACTATAAAATGGGATGACTCATAGCAAGCCTTTGTATTTAAAGTCAGGCCTTGTTTCAGGTACGGCTTTAGAAACATGGAAACTGGCTCAAGCAAATGACTTAAACATCCTCGGGGTTCACTGGCCTCATCTGTAAAATGGAGGTAATAACAGGGTTGTACACTTCAGGATTTGGTGTATATAGATTAAAAAAGAAAGCACAAAGAAATATGCTTATCCCTAGCCCATCTTAGGCACTCAATAAACATTAGCTGTAATTCTTAGGTATTGGAATATTCTGGAACAAATTGGTAGCAGGTTTGGAAGTAGACAGACGATTAGCATATGGTGTACAGAGTTGTGAATGCCTTGACCTTGACTTACTTTGTTAATTACTCTGTGTGATAGACAGTAGACCCTCCCCTACATCCCTTTTCTATAGCATTTTACATTTCTTGCTTTTACAATATAGTACGTCTTTAAATTTTATATTCAAGAGAGATGTGCCTTTGATGCTTATAAAACCCAAAATCATAATGGAACATAAAGATGTAAGTTACACTGAAAAAGACATATAGGAAATCAGCTGCTAAGCATAGATACAAAAGGACCACAGAACACATGCTTAATAAAAAATCATGTATTTTAACCTCAGTAATGCCTCTTTGGAACCTTTCAAGTGATATTTCCTGTTTATATTTTAAGCATAATGGAGCTTTGGGGAATAGTTTACTTTTAATTTTATCTAAAAATACTTTCATCCTCACTTTACCTCTTGGCCCATAGGTGTTCCCCATATTGTATGCTGTTCCATCTGGGTCATAATGAGGGTGTGCAGTCGCTCCATTCACAGCAATGAATTTGCTCCAGTCCACCTGCAGGTTTAAGACCATTTAAGAATTGTTAAGTGATTCACAATAGATCTTTATTAACATAAACTACCATAGATCAAAGAAGCATGTCACCTATGTTGAAAGTATGATGTGAGAAACCTCTGAGAAATCAAAACTTTATTTTTCCTGCTTAAAAAATAACAAATGGAAAACAATAAAAACAGCAGCACCACAGCTGCCAACAAAAACATCTGTACAGATTTATCTAATACCACAGCAAAGTTCAAAATAAGCATAACAAATATAATCAAAAATAAAATTAAAATTTTAGTCTGAGGTGGTGGAAAGCACCTATAATCCCAACACTTGGGAGACTGAGACAGGAGGATCACAAATTCAAAGTCAGCTTAAGGTGCATGGTGAGTTCTGAGCCAACCTGAGCTCCAGAGCAAGACATGGTATCAACAACCAAGTTGTCTTGAAATGCAATAATTAATGTGCCAAGGCAATATGGGTCAATACACCCTCTAGCCTGATAGTTAATGGGTCTAGGAAGAACATGAGCCTGTCAGGACTATTTTCTTATACCCTGGACTTGTGATGTTAAAACTAAGGTAGGAGTCTGGGATTATCTTTAAGGAAAACTAACCCTGCAAGCATTATAATCCTGCCAGAGGGTGATGGCAGCCTAAATTAACGAATGCTTTTGTTTCTGTGGAGATGAGTCGCTAATTTCTTGCTTAGCTATCTAGATTCTATAAGGTACTCTGAATAAAAAGGAAATTGGGATCTATTTTACTCATTTTGGGCCTACACATTACCTTTTCTGTCCTTTCCAGAGTTTCAGTGTCCACTTTATTCATAAAATTGGTCTCGGTGCTCAAGTAGTAATCACCCTTGTACTGTACGAAGTTGACATTGGTGTTGTCAGTCATGACTGAAATCAGGTAGCAGACATTAACCACATGCTCTGAGGAAGAAATCTTCAATGCCCTCTCTCTTTCACACACACACACACACACACACACACACACACACGAAGAAATCTTCAATGCCCTCTTTCACACACACACACACAAACACACACTCACACACTCATACACTCACAGTGTATTTTTCAAGGACTGGAAAGATGTCTCAACATTTAAGAGCACATATTGCCCTTCCGGAAGACTTGAATTCTCTTCCTAGCACCCACATAGGCAACTCACAACCATCTGTAACTCCAGCTCCAGGACACTCAACAACTTCTTCTGGCCTCCACGGACACCCACAATCACAGACACATGCACATAAATAATAATGTACTTTTAAAATGTATATTTTCAAGATTTCCATGTGTTTAGATACTAATTTAAATGATGATCACTGTCGTTTTAAGGGCTCCTTACCAGGTGGCTCAAACCTGGACATGAAACGCTCAAAGATATTCTTGCATGGGTCAGGAAGAGCCAGTGTGCCAAATTCTGAGATGACGATTCTGTCTCCAGCACTGTTGGCCTTGTAGGCATCACTCTGTAGAAACTTGCTCCTGTATGCCACTGTGCCCTTCTCCATTCTGAACTGGTGAAGCAAAGCCATTCCATCAAACCAATGATTGTATCTGCAAATGGGAGGTGACAATAGAAACTAACTTAGGAATAAGGGGAGCATGGGGTCAAAATGATATTTCTCTCATCCAAATATAAAGATAGGCAAGAACATGGGTCCCCAGAACCAACCAAAAACTCAGAGAATGTGAAATTAAGGAATGACAGTGTTCTGAATTCCCTGGGCTACAACAGGAAAGAGCAATTTATATTCTCCTGGCCCTGATCCTATGATTCTTAACCCCTGTCAAAAAGCTCACTTTCCACTGGGCTGAAGGAAAAACCTACAGGTGAATCCTAAAATAATTCTGGGCATGCCAAGTGGTGACAGTGCATACTTTTAATCCCAGCACTCAGGAGGCAAAGGCAGGCAGATCTCTGTTGAGTTCAAGGCCAGCCTGGTCTACAAGAGCTAGTTCCAGGACAGACTCCAAAGCTACAGGGAAACCCTGTCTTGAAAAACCAAAAGAAAAAAAATAATAATTTTTCTCTTTTTCCCTATGACTAGGAGGAGAGAGAAAACCTGGCATTTTCCAAATCAGAACAAGTTCCTAAAAAAAACATTCATCCTCACACCTTAAATGCATTCAATTTTCTGTTTATTATAGTTTTTTCAATTTTATTTTTTTACATAATCATTTTGACCTTATAATTACACTAAAAATTACCTATTAAAGTGATGGAGCATGTTTAGCAAGATGGTGCAGAGGGTAAAGGTGTTTGCTAGCAAGCCTGAATTCAATCCCCAGGACCCAGAGGATGGAAGGAGAGAACAGACTCCTGCATACTGTCCTCTGACCTCTACATATATGCCATGGCACATGTAAAAAATAAAAATTAAAGCATGGAACACAAAAACCCGTAAGCAGAAAAAAATGTAGCCCTGTTTTGAAAAAATTTTATCACAGCAGTGTAATGATACATATTTGTGATCTCAACACTGGAGAGGTAGATACAGGGGACTATAAGTTTTAAGTCACCCTGAGCTAAAACCCTGTCTCAAAAAATAAATAAATAAACAAATAAAAGAGCTTTTCTTTCTTGTGTTTGACAGAGTAAATGTTTGATGTCATCAGTATGGGCAAGAAAAGCTAACATCACTGTCTGAAAAGACAATGGTTCCTGAAATCAGGGCTGGTCTTTGTTCTCTCAGACTCAAATCAACATTACAAGAGCAAAAAAACAGAAGCAAAAAAAAAATGTATTTATTTGTTGTAGGAGGCCATTTGTTTGTTCCGGGTTGCTCAGCCCCGAAATAACCACACAGAAACCATATTATTTGCATTACTGTTTGGCCAATAGCTTAAGTGTGTTTCTGGCTAGCTGTTATATCCTAAACTAACCCATCTCCATTAATCTGTGTATCGCTACGTGGCTGTGGTTTACTGGCAAAATTTTGGCATGTCTGTCTCTGGTGGCAGCTCCACGGCTTCTCCCTGACTTTGCCTCCTTTTTCCCAGCATTCAGTTTAGTTTTCCCCACCTAGCTCTGTTCTACCCTATCGGGCCAAGCCAGTTTCTTTATTAACCAATGATAGTCACAGCATACAGAAGGGAATTTCACATCATCTATTGATGACTGAAAATAAACTGATTGTAGAGGTTCATGCATGTTACCCCCAAATATACCACTTTGACACACTATTCTGAGTTTGGAACACTTTAAGATCAGCAGCTACAAACACTATGGCTTTCTAGTTTCTTTCCAAAAGCAGAAAAGAAAACTCCTTCATGAAAGATGGCCTCCCTATATGAGAAGGAAGATAGACATCCCTGTACCTGGAGACAGGGAGTTTAAGCAAAGAGAAAACAAACAGTGTAAGCTGACTTATATTCCCTTTGACAGTCACTTTCCCACAACTAGCCGCCCAGCTCCAACCCTTGTCACATTCTCACAATTTACTACTTTTGGCCAAATTACTAACCAGGAGCTTTCTCCCCTCTCTCTGTCTCTCTCCTCTCTCTCTCTGTCTGTCTCTCTCTGTCTGTCTCTGTCTCTGTCTCTCTCTCTCTCTCTCTCTCTCTCTCTCTCTCTCTCTCTCTCTCTCTCTCTCTCTCTCTCTCTCTCTCTCTCTCTCTCTCTCTCTCTCTCCTTATTTGTAACAGGGTCTGACTACATAACCCAGGCTGGCCTTGAACTTGCTATGTAGATGAAGCTAACTTCAAACTTGTGATCTCCCTGCCCCAGCCTCCCAAATACTAGAACATAGGCCTGCAGCATGCTCAACAGCTCTTCATTTTCTTACAGGGGTTCCCAAGTACATACAAACACTAACAAACAGAGGTTATATGACTTCCTCCCCCCTTCTTAACCCTCTCAATTGCTGATTTAATTCCTGGGACTAGTGAAGACCAAAAGAGGATGAGGAAAAATTTTGCCTCCTCTGCAATACATACCATATTAATTATTATCTAGCACTAAAAAGGAATAAAACCCCATCATATGTCACAGCATAGATGAAGCTTGAGAATTATTAAGTTAAATAAAATAGACTAGTCATAAAAGTACGGATACTATATAATCTATTTATATACACCCTTAGAAGTAGGCAAAGGGGCTGGAGAGCTGGCTCAGTGGGTAAAAAAGCACAGTCACATAACATGCAATTACACACACTAAACAAAAGTACCTTAAAATTAAAAGCAAAGTACTGAGGTTTATAAAAACATGGATAAAGTTGGTTGATGAACTTGGAGGATGGGAAAAATGACAAATTGATGTTAACTTGTTAGTTCCAATTTTGCAAGATGAGGAAATTCTGAAAATGTTTCACAGTGTGAATATACATGACACTAGTGAACTGTACAAGTGGTTAAGATGTAAATTTTAAATTTTGTATGTTTTACTACTTTTTTAAATGTATATAAAAAGAAGAAAAAGTACCTTTATTTTCCATAATTTCAGATGCCATCTTTATCAGATGCTCAGTTTGGTAAGTTGTGGGTCTGGTTTTTTTGGCTTCCTATTCTGTCATCTACTCCTTGTTCATGAACAATGTCATAATATTTCAATTGTAGAGAATTTACAGTACTCTAGATATCTTGCATAAAATTAGCAATTTTCATTTTCAGTGTGTTCTTGATAATTCTTGCATATTTATTTTTCCATATGACCTTTGATATTAATTAGTCTAACTTCTGGTAAATAGCTTGTTGGAATTTTTATTAATATCATAATGTATGTATAAATAATGGGAAATGCACCTTTAAAATGCTGTCATTCTGTTCAAGAACAAGAGGTGGCGTTTCCATTTGTCCAAATGTGCTGTCCATTTCTAAGCACAGAACACCAAGAGCCTAGTCCCTTTCCTAAGTATTTAGTCCACTGCCACCGTGAGTGGTGTTCTCCACCAGCATGGGTCTACAGCCTGCTGCCTTGCATATTACTGTTTTGTTTAGTGTTATTATTTATTTTGGTTTTATGATTTACTAACCTACCATTTGAAAGGAGAGGGTTTACTTCTTCTCTTAGGCTTTGGTCCCTAAATCAATACCTTTCATCTAACTGTGTTACTTACATATGGTTTGATGCTGAGTTTCACATAGTAGTGGAAACCCTGAGCATCTTTCCTGGGTATAGGGGGGAAAAACCACTTGTAGCAGTTCCCAATTTAGCTATTTTTACATAAAAATACAGGCATGAAGAAAGAGAGAAGATATATTCACATTATGAAATTGTGTTAAGAAACTATCTGTTAAGTCTGATTTTCCTGGAATATTTTATGAGACATGAATAATGAATTTCAACAAAAAGTCTTCTCAGCACCTATGAAGATACTTTTATAACTATTTTTCTTGAGACCAATTAAGAATGTAATATGGGTAGGTTTCCTATTGATGAGCCAACCTTGATTTCTTAGACTTCATTCTACTTGGTCTTTGTGAATTTTATTTGTAATGTGATGTTAGATTCTGTTAATAAATAATTTATTAATGTCAAATTACTAACTGTGTGTGTGTGTGTGTGTGTGTGTGTGTAGTTTTTTGACACAGAGTTTCTCTGTAGTTTTGGAGCCTGTCCTAGAACTAGGTCTTGTAGACCAGGCTGGCCCAGAACTAGCAGAGATCCACCTGCCTCTGCATCCTGAGTGCTGGGCTTTAAAGGTGTGCACCATCACCACCTGGCCCCTTGTGCCTTTTAAAAACAAAAAAAAAGAAAATATATAAGTATATTTAGCTGCCTAAAAGTCAATCTTCTTAAACTTCCTATCTTTATCCATTCTAGTAATTCATATTTCCTAGAAAGTTGTTCAAGGTTTTCAAATGCTTGCATTGAGACCCACAAAATCTCTTAGGAGTTGTTGGGGTTTTTTTTCCTGTTTCAATGATTACTTCTTTGTTCTCTCTCATTCGTGTCTATTTGTGCTTTCCCACTTCTTTTACACTCTGTTATTTATTGGTTTGTGTACTTTGATTTTTCTCCACTTTCAATCTCTGCCTCAGCCTCCATCCTCCTCTCCACCCACCAGCACTCTGACCTCTAAAGCACCTCCCTGCAGGCCTCTTGTGCATGGGGTGGGGCACTCCGCTGCATTTCGTGCATCCTATCCACTGACTACAAGGCTCAGCAAATTAAAATGTCTGCAAGTATGAAATATATATCCTGAAATTACCCTGGGAATGTCTCATTCTCTTGGTCCTTGGCCTCTTTTCAAAAACAGATGGAGAGGAATGATGGACTGTGACAGCCAGGCACATGCTCTGGTGTAGCTGACAGAAAAGCAGAATGGTAGGTGGCACAGCGAGGGAAGAAAGGAAGAAATTCTTTGGTAGAACGCTCATTTCTGTAAACTAAAATGAGTTCTGTGGATGGATGTAATGATAGTGGCAAAAAAGGATGAATGAACTCAGTGCTACTGAACTGCACCCTTGTAAGTAGTTAAGATAGTAAGTTTATGTTTTACATAAGATAATGATCATATCTACTTTATAACAACATAAAGCTATTATAGTGTGAAATTTTAAGTGTGTATGTATATCTATAAATAAATACATATGCCAGAGAATGTGTGTAGAGGGCAAAAGACAACTTGCTGGAGTTGGCTCTATCCTTTGTCGTGTGGGCTGGCCTGGACTCATCATGCTTGTTAGCAAATACCTTTACTCACTGAGCTAACTTGCTGGTATGATAGCATAAATTTTTTAAAAAGCAGAACAAAAGAAATTTTTACTGGTGACTGCAATTCTTTTCTTATTGATTTTTTTTGTTTTGTTTTTTTCGAGACAGGGTTTCTCTGCAGCTTTTTTTAGAGCCTGTCCTGGAACTAGCTCTTGTAGACCAGGCTGGTCTCGAACTCACAGAGATCCGCCTGCCTCTGCCTCCCGAGTGCTGGGATTAAAGGCGTGCGCCACCACCGCCCGGCTTCTTATTGATTTTTTGATTGATTTATTTTGTTTTATGTATATTAGTGTCTTGCCTGCATGCATATATGTGTACCACGTGCATGCCTGGTGCTCAGTGAGGTCAGAAGGGGGCTTCAGATGTCCTGGAACTGAAGCTACAGATGGTTGTAAGTTACCATATGGGTCTGGGACTCAAACAAAGGTCCTCTGCAAATGCAACTCAAAATCACTGAGACATCTCTCCAGGTGTCCAGATGACTGCCATTTTTTAAAAGGTAAGTCTATGGAAACAGTGGAGAAGGCTGGCAGGGAGTAACATAAAAGTGTTAAAGAAGATGTGTCAGAGAATACATGTTCACCCCTACCTCCACCCAAGGAACTTTGCTGTAGTTCAAATTTTTCATACAAAAAATTTCCAACATTTAAAAATGTTACAAAGCAGATTACTTCCTAGCCATAGACACATCTGCCCATTATTTCATATCCCTCAGACATACAAAGAAATGATATCCTAAAGACTTACTGGGTTTTTACCCAGTGTATCTACCTATTGAGTGCTAGCTAGCAAGATTTGAGATATTGGGAACATTTAGATAAATTAGGAAGCATTCTGCCCTCATGGATCTTACATCCTAGCCAAGGAACACTGCTAACATAAACAAAAACAAATAAGGTTGGAGAAATGACTCAGTGGTTCTTGTTCTTTTTGCTCTTACAGAGGACATGGATTCAGTTCCCGGCACCCACAAGGTGACTCACAATCACCCATAACTCCAGTTTCTGGAGATCTAACACCCTCTTGTGATCTCTGCAGGCACCAGGCATTTATATGATACATATACTTACAAAGCAGGCAAAACACTCACACAAATAAAATAAATGGTAAATAAGTCATTTTTAAAAACAAACCAACAGCTGGGCGCTGGTGTCAAGTGTCTTTAATCCCAGCACTTGGGAAGCAGAGACAGGTGGATCTCTGTGAGTTCAAGGCCAGCCTGGTTTTATAGAGTGAGTTCCAGGATAAGCTACAGAGAAACCCTGTCTCGAAACAAAACAAAACAAAAAAACCTAAAAACTAAAAACAAACAAACAAAAACAACAGAAAAAAACCAAGCCAATAGAGTAAATGGACACTCGCAATGAAAGTGCTACGAACTGGTAACACAGTCAGTCTTGGTGTTCTTAGAATGGAAGTCACAGGGGCATTAAAGGAAGTGAGATTTGAGTTGACATCAGAAGGACAAAAATCAGGACTACAAGATGAAGGAAGACAGGTAAGAGAGCATCAATGCCAAGATATTAAGCAAAAATATGTGGAACTGAAAGAGGCCATTGTGTCTGGGAAGTTCAGGGTGGCAGAGAAAGAGGTACGAGGTATAGGCCGTGCCCTTCCTTCAGGCCTTGGGGTTTCTCAGAGATCCTTGCGTTGCTCCCTTGTGAACTTCAAATTCACAATTCATGCTGCACATGAGGGAGCAAAATGATTTAAAAACAAAGAAACAAACAAACAACCTTTTTTTCTTTTATAGGTAACAATTTCCCCATCTCTAGTGAAACACTAGATCTGCAGCAACCACCACAGAGAAGAAATTGTTGAACGCATGTTCCATAGAACCAAACTACACCATGAAGCCCACATTGTTCTCCAAAATCTAGGCTTACTTATCCTTTCCAAACTCGAACTTCCCAGGTCCAACCCGAAGAAGACTGCCATTGAGCCACTCAGGAATGTGTCCTCGGACTTGAGCGGAGATGGTGTCCATTGTCTCCTCTACCGTGCTTAGCAGTGGAGCAATGCACAACAGACTCTTTTGTTGTCTCGACATGGTGTTTGGTGAGTACTTCCCACGTGCTTCTTCGAAAATGTGAAAGAGGAGCGAAAAGCACACATGCGTGCACAAGTGAACACACACATATTGTTACAGGATCTCTTGTTAACATGTTTATTCCACTATAGACATAAGCACACACACACATATTTACAGGACCTCCTGCTAACATAAAACCTCTCCAGGCAATTCTATGGAATGAGAGCTTGAGGGAAATGTGAACCTAAACCAAACAGTCTCCAAATTCTTCTCACCTTTTCCTTTTCCTTTTTTTTCCTTTTAAAATTCTGTATTGAATCCTTGGGAATTTCATGTCATGCACCCTAATTCTAGTCTCCTTTCAGTCTCTCCATATCCTTCCCTCACCCCTGCAGTGCCTCCCAAAAGGAAATTTTAAAAAATCAAACCAAAACATGAAGTGTTAACATAATTCCTTAATTACTACTATTGTCATTTCTCATAGTTGAACAGTTCTTTCCCTTTTCTAGATTAACTCCCCCATGTTATTAACCATAGATGTACTAATAGCAATTTGTTAGAGAGAAAATGGTGGCCATTCAATATTACCATAGTTTTATTGATAATGGTACCTTAGGTAAGTCAGAATGTCATCCCAAAGATTTCACTTTGATCTCTATGTATTTATCAAGATTTGGATTTAATTTCTTCTATTTTAATTAAATATATATATATATATGTATATATGAAAAGAAACAAGAATATTTGGCTGTTGAGGTGGCACACAACTATAATACTAGCACTTAAAAAGTGAAGAGGGAAGAGCATATAAGGCCATCCTGGACTACCAAGTAAGATACTGTCTCAGAAGGGTGGGTGGAGAGCAGGGGGAAGTGGGAGGACCAGAAGGCAGGTCAATCAGCAAATTGCTTACTGTGCAATCATGGGACTTGAGTTCCTACACTCAGATAAAGAGTGACAATAACATTGGGTGCGGCAGCAAGCCTTGTTACCCTAGCACTGGTACAGTGAAGAGTCTATGGTTTGCTGGCCAGCCGGTTCAGCCAAGTTAGTTATCAGCTACAGGGTCAGAGAGAGAGAGAGTATCTCAAAAAATAAAGGTGGAAAGAAACTGAGGAAAACAGCTGCTATCAACCTCCAGCCTCTACCTGTGGACACACACGCGAACACACACGCAACAGAAAAAGTAAAGAAAATTCTACCTGTTTGTAGGGCCCATGGGTCTATCCCTCCTCCCAGGGTTCATCTTGAGGACAGTTTCTGGCCAGACATCTTGTTGCAGTTTCCGGCTAAACAACCTGTTTGTTCCTGTGCTCCCTCTGCCCTCCTGGTGGTTAGCTGTTGAAGGAGGAGCGGGCCACGACCCACCACCCGGCTACCTTAACCCCCAAAATAACCACACAGAAATTGTATTAATTAAATTACTGCCTGGCCCATTCTATCTAGCCTCTTCTTGGCCAACTCTCACATCCTGATCTAACCCATTTCTACCAATCTGTGTTAATACCATGTGACTGTGACTTACCGGCAAGATTCTAACCTATGTCCGTCTCAGGCAGGAGATTCATGGCATCTGCCACTCTGCCCTTCTTCCCAGCATTCTGTTCTGTTTCTGTCTACTCCGCCTATCTAAGTTCTGCCCTATCAAAAGACCAAGGCAATTTCTTTATTCAACCAATGAAAGCAGCACACAGACAGAAGAACCTCCTACATCAGTTAGCTATAGGGCCATTGTTTACTCCACCTTGGGTGTGGTAATTTCCCACCTGCCTGGGGGGAATTCCATTGTGCAACAGCTAGGTATATAAGGTTTTTCCTAAACTTGAATAAATGGCACTCGGCTTATCTCCTCTCGAATGACCCAGGTCTAGGTGTGTGTGTTGTTTTAATCTCCAAGCCCTTGCCCAACTCGCGAACTGTGAACCGTACCTAGAGTGACACAGGTATTCACCTGTTGTTCAAGGTCTAACGTATATGTCACTTCCTTTAAAGAGCGTAAGTAGTCTAGAGTGTCTAGGTTCAACTCTTACGTCACTTCCAAAGTAAGTTTTTTAACCTCTCTGTGCTTTTTTTCTAAGATAAATAACAATTCTTATCATGCCTTACATACTAACTGATCATGCAAGTTCATGGAAACTTTAGAATACATACATAGCCCCAAAATGCTTGGTATTATTTATTTAATGTCTAATGATCAATACAATAAGATGCACTATGGATTTTCTTTCTTTGAAACATGTTAGTTTTTCTACAAAGAGCTAGACATTGCAGAAAGACTGAAAAGCCTCCAACCCCAACAAGAGGAACTTGTTATCCAAGGGGTCAGATGAGTCACTCTGGTATCATGCCTCCCTGTTACTCTCTGGTACAGGAGCTCAAATCCAAATTCCTGAACTCCACTCTACTCCATACATAATAATACATAGTATCTGTTGTAAAGCAAGTGGCTATATGAAAACATGGGAACGATAGATAGTGTGTAGAGGTATTAAGAAAATGCTTTTGGGCCAGGCAGTGGTGGCACACACTTTTAATCCCAGTACTAGGGAGGCAGAGACAGACCAGAGCTCTGTGAGTTTAAGGCCAGTCTGGTCTACAAGAGCTAGTTCCAGGACAGGCCCCAAAGCTACAGAGAAACCCTGTCTTGAAAAAACAAAACAACAAAAAAAAAGCTTTGGGAAAAAAATCTTGTTTTTCTTACTCTACTTTTGTAAACAGTGGTGAATCTATTTTATTCTCCTCTTAGATTAAAATTTCCTGATAAAAAGCAGATTAACTATTTCGCATAGAGTTAAACTGAACAGCCAAATTAGGTACACATGAATTCTAAGTATTTCACATTTTATGTGTATGCCTGGTGCCCTCAGAGGTCAGAAGTAGGTATTGGATTCCCCGAAACTGGAGTGATGCACCATCATGTGTATGCTGGGAATCAAACCCAGATCATCTTGAACGGTAACCAGTGCTCTGAACCACTAAGTCATCTCTCTTGCCCCTTCATTTTAGATTATATTTAGATATCTGTATGCTCTGGACTCCATGTTATTGGCAATCTTGCCCTCTTCAAGTTTCCTGTAGTATTTGATACGGTAGATATTTGATATGCTACCATCTCCATATACCTGCTTCTGTTCTTGGCTTGGGAGACAAGCTATTCTAACATTTAATTGCTGTTTTAATTTTGCTGTCCTCTAACTATGCTGCTTTTTGTCAGCTTCCTTATTCTTTAGTTGACAACCTCAGGCAAACATCTTAACCCCATCGAACCTCAAGTTTTTCCATGATAAAATAAGAATTAAGAGAGGTTAATGATTCCTGCCTCTATCTATCATCATAATGAAATATAACACTTTACAAATGTTAATCTCCTTTCCCTCTTACCACCACATAAATGTCCAGGTATAATCTTGGACCTTTACTCTTTAATCTCGGCATTCTTCCTTAGGAATCTCATCTTGGCTCTTAAAATACTCTAGTTATGTCTTAGACATGACTCTCAACTCTTGACCTTCTCTTCTGAATCAGTTCTTTTACCAGCTAAAACACCTCACTTTAGTTTCTCTGTGGGCACTGAACTCATCTTGTTCTCTGCCCTTACAACACAGTTCTTCTGACCACAGTGGCACAGGACCAGGAGGGGAAATTTGAAAAAGACTTCCATGGCTTAAGTATATATTTCCCAGACTCAAAATTCTGCATGGGTAACTTTATTCTTAACGGCCTCTCCTCCCTGAGACTACACATTTTTTCCTAACCTAAGCACTTCTTCCCTGGCTCTGTGCCTCAACTTCTCTTTCCTCTGAGTAACTTCCTCAACCTCCCAGCTGGAGGAGAAGCTGGAAAGAGAAACTTGGTGAGGAATGACGCTGCTTCCACACATCAGAGCTTCCTACTTCATGAGCTACTTGAGCCCCTGGGCCATCTTAAGAGTTGGAGACCTCAGGCCAATTGCCTCCAGCTCTAAATAGCTCCTCAGACTCCAGATTCTAATTTATCTGTAGGATAAATTAGATGAGCCAGGAAGATGGTTTTACACCAGTGTAATGATCTGAAAAATGCAGAGATGCACTACTACCAAACCAAGTTTCCTACATACAAATCTGGCTGTATCATTTATCTCTCAGTAACTCACAACTCACTTATTGTTGAAACTACCTGACCAGGCATTTGAAAGCCTTGTATAGTCTCACCCCAACCTAGCTGTTCACTCCACCTAAATGAACTATACCCTAATCTCTTCGCATGAATAATCTAGTCTCTTCACCCAGGATATTCCCATCTCCTTTATATGAAATTGGCGTGTGCAACTTAACCTCCAAGTTCCAGTTTCTTGGTCACCTGCTTCCTAAGCACCACATCCCCATTTCCTCACTGCGGCTGTTGGTAGTGTCCCTGTGCTCCTTATCTGGCTGTCTTGTGTGATAAAGTTAAGTACACTTTACAGCCTCTCCAAGAAGTACTTCTAGAATACAAAGTCTAGCTTACCTCTCCTCGTCCTAACACCTAACACACTGCCTTACACACACTGCAAGCACTAAGTGATTAGGCAACTTTATAATTTACCATGTATACCGGTGCAACTTCTGGCAGTTCTATATCAACCAATTACTGAAAATAAATTCTTGAAATACCAGTTACAAAGAAAGTTACAAAAGAAAAGCCACAGGGTTTGAAACCAGTTTGGAAAATGCAAATAGGAAAACCAAACATTTACATCAGAATATAAAGCAGTTTGGAAAAGTCAGAATAGAGAAAACCTCTTCTGATGAGGCATCCAAGAAAAATCTCTAGACCTACCCCTGCCCTAGTGTGTTGCATTAACTGAGTAAACACAATGACTATTTCCTTCACAATGAGTAAGCCGATCCTGTCAGCCTTCTTTCACTTCTCCCTCTGTGGAGTTGCTGCTTACATCACACAGAGGAAAAACTTTAGAAGGCTGCCATAACCTTCAGGACGGAGTCCCAGCAGTCCACCTGCAAAATGGTAAGAAGGGGACCAGGAAGGAAGGGATTGGGGGAGTCCCCTACCTGGGAGCTGGTGCACTGCGACAGAAAGAACGCCCACTGCAGTGGCAGGAAGGCTGCTGAGGAAACGGAGAAAGATTTGAGAAAACTTTTACTCAGTTCAGGGGCAGCAGGCGGGTCTTAAGATTTCCAAATCTGAAGGCACTGGCCTTATTAAATAAAAATGAGCCTGGGTTGTCTCTGACTCTGTGACAAAATGGGACTGGGGGAAGGGAAGGCAAGGGGTGGGGCCTCAAAACACTAGTGAACTTAGTTCCATGGCAGGTATCCTAACCAACTATAAATAATCTTTGTTTCGACATCAAAATCAGACCAATTAGAATCTCCCTCCATGGCCATCCCTTTCTGGAATCTGCCCCCACCTGTAGTTAAGTCCATGGAACCAGATTTAGGGGTTCATTACACAATTTCTCTCCTGAATGATTCAGACACAGAATAAAGTCCAAATTGAGACCAGCAGACAGCTCACCCGTCTCCCTTTCGTCCCTTTCCTTCTACATTCATTAATCTTATGAAAAGCATTCTCTCACAATAAAGCACAGTCAGGACACCATGAATATATAGAACCACACGTGAATTTGTTACTTAAACAAGAATCTTTGAGAATCTAAGTAGCAAACACTGCTAGGAAGCAAAAATACCAAGATACAGGATTCAGCACCCCATTCCTTCCCTTTCTTATCTCTTATAATTCCATCACTCTGGAGGCAGAGGCAGCTAGATCTCTGAGGGTTCAAGGCCAGACTGGGCTACATAGTGAGTACTAGGTCAGCCAGGGCTACATAGATCCTGCCTCAAACAAACAAAAAAGAAACTTGATAAAATAAAAATTTATAGGCAACAAGGTAAGATTCTGCCTAATTTAAGAATACAAATTCCTTATAGTGCCAGATGCAAATGAACCCAAGTTCTAATTGCTTATATTGGAAAATACATATACAGAAGACCAAATTGTGTATATGACTGAAAATGGAGATTTCTAATTTTTTAACCCAAATAATGTAGTTATATATTATATAGACCATTTTGAATAAAATCACAGCTGTATTTTATTTGTATCGAAAGAGGAATTATTTGATAAGAGATCCTTTAGACCAAATTCAACTTTACATTATCTTAGGATTGAAGTGGCCTTGCCAAAGACATGGTTAAGCTGACCTCCTGAGTTCCATATTACTAATCTCCATCTCATCCACCCTACAGCTAAGGCTTCTAAATATAATTCATCAGCTTCACAAACCCATGTGGTTATTAGGTAAGAAGTCACCCAGACAGCCTGACTTGGTGGTACATAACCATAGTGCTGATACTTTAGAGGTTAAGGAAGATGTACCATGAATTCACCTGGGTTCCATAGAGCATGACGCTTAAAAAATAAAGAAATAGTCAGGTTATAGCAACTTTGAATTTTTATTTTACTACTTTTATCAAATGAAAATGTTTTAAGTCGAATTTTTATTAGTCAAATATAATGGTTAAAAGTAAAATTAATTAAATGGTAATATTAAATAGCAGCAGCACATAGTTATATTTTATTATATGATGAAAAACTGGACAAACGACCTTTAATGTTTAAGTTTTTTATAATACTAACCAAGAAAACTATCTCCAAAATTAGCTGCTATTTAAACAAATATTGTTAGGCATAATCAAATTAACAGAGTCCTCTTTTACAATTTAAGAAGAGTTAAGCAATTTAGGAGTAAAGGAGAAAAAAAGACATATAATTTTTAATTTACATTTTTATATAATGTGCCAAATATTCAATCCTCAAAAGAAAGATTGCAAGATTTATATTACTGTTCATATTAAAATCCCTTCTAAATGTAGAAAGTTACAGTTTACTTCATATATTTTCTTTAACAAGTAGAATACAGCAATAATAGGGACCAACTTTCAGTAAGTATAAGCACTTTACTTTTGCAGTGTGTTGGTAATCATTGCAAACCTCTGCTTCAGGAACTCTCTTTTTTGGATCAGAAAATTTTCAATAATATTGGCTTCTCTGAAGAGTCTATCTAGTTCATCAATGTAAGACGCATCTACAGCTGCTCTCTCACTAATAGGAAGAAAGGCTTGATGTTAAAATGAGTTATAAAGTCTAGACATGCTATCATGTCATGTCCTTTATACTTTATGTTAGCTATTTCATCGCTTCAATTAAGTTCATAGAACTTAATTAATTTACTAATAATCTCCAAGAAAACGTTAAATCAGTCCAGCAAATATTCTGACTACTTAACAAGTCCCCTGACACACAGAAAGTGCATCTTATATACTTTAGTTATAAATTATATAAATTATGAAAATTAAACTATCACTTAGGTATAGTGACTTTCCAGTAGCTCATAAAGCAGCTTGTAACACTTCAAGTTCTCAAATCAACATTTAAAGTCAGTCTTGAAATGTATACTAATAGGATATAAATATGTGAAATATTCATCTTTAATAAAACCCCATTAACATTAATTTCACCAAAAAAACCCCCTATTCTCAAAGAGGTACTTGAATAAAATTTTAAAGATACTATCATCTAGAGACCAAGATACATCCATACTGGTATTAGCACTAAAAATACGACAAACGATGTTTGGACAAATTGGGGATTATTCCCTTAAAATATTCAACTCATCTGTCATAAAGAATCAAGACAAAAGTGAAACTTTAAATTTCTAGTTACCAGATAGATTTTTTAAGTCAAGGAATTAAATTTTTCATTACTGATTTTTCAAGAGAAAAGGATTTCTAACAAAAATACTCAAAAAATGCCATAATTACTTGCCTCAAAATCTTTGCATATGTAGACAACATCAGATTAATTTCCTTGCTCATATCTGTTCAAAAAATTGGGTAGGTTGTAAAATCTAATAAAGTTTATGCATGATCCAGCCAATACACATAAATATAAGCATTATTAATACATCACCACTCAAATCCTTCTCCAGGGCTTCCTCTTTATAAAGGAGTCCAGAACATTCAGAGAAAGAAGAATCCAATTTTCCAAGCGAGGGTACCTGTGGACTATCTGACACCTGAGGCTAAGAAAAGACAAAAAACAGATCAATGGTAAGATCTTCAGACATATATATTCTGTTTATTAAGAAAGCAAACCAAACTTTTCCAGAGGGGTTGGGGACATGGTTCTTTCTGTGCTAGTTGTTTGCCTAGCATCCTTCAGTCCCCAGTATTTCAGAATTAAAAATGAAACTGCATGCTTGGAGCTGGGAATTAGTTCAGTGGGAGAGCACTGGACTAGGAAAGCACTGGAAAGTAAAAATAAATAAATAAATAAATAAAATAAAAAGCAGACATGCTAGAGATTCCATATCAGTTATTTAAATTTTTATTGTCATGAAAACCTTTAGACACAAGAAACACCTTGCTCAAAATGCTAAGTTTTGAGATTTTGAAAATAGCTTTTAACTCTTAATGAAAAACAGTCCTGTATCTTGCACCAGTGGATATTTTTATACTAACAAGACAACTGTAATCTAGACAACAGATAAATGGTTGCAAAATTTTGTAATATAGAGACTGGTGCGATAGCTCAGCAGTGAAAGAAAGCACTAACCACTGAACTCTGATGGCCTAAGTACAATCACCAGATGGGCCTATGGCATGTAAGAATTTTACTCATCTTAGCAAATAATTTTTCACATAAAGCCCCATGTACCAAAAGACATGGACTCACCTTTGTTACTTTTAAAGCAATAAACTACCAAGTAGATTTTTATAGATCTGTTCTTAGTGGAAAAACTAGGTGGAGTCAAATAGCTCCTGCTAGGACAATCCTACCTCTGAGACTATGAGAACACTAAATTCTATTTACCAATAGCACTTTCTTGAAGAAAATGAAACCAGAAATAGGTAAAATACATTAAAAGGATCCAGGAGCATAAAACTTACCTCCATTTCTCTTGACCTCTTGCAGTTTCTAGAATCAGGTTTTACAAGGTGGTTTGCCATTATACTCTGGAGGCACAAACTATAAAGTTTAGAGATTTGTCAAATTTAGGCACGAAGTCCACACTACAGTTCTCTTCACCTGGGTCCTTTCCCCACCTCTACCATCATTATTTCTGCTCTCCTAATCTGCTACTTAAATTTAATTTCTCCCCTCTCTATTTCATCCTGTCTCTTAAAACGTTTCCATTCAACAACCTTCTGTGTCAGTAAACTCAAGTTTTATCACACAGTACCCAATGGCCTCCATCATCTGAGACCAACTTACTATCCACACCATTTTCAACTACTCGTCTGTATGAAAAGAGCTCAACTAACCTCACTGGCAATTCTATCTTGGTTTAGCACTAGAAAATTTATGATTCTTCTGTCTCTATAAAATGTTTTTTTTTTTGATTTTTCGAGACAGGGTTTCTCTGTCTCTATAAAATGTTAATGTTAAAATTAGAGGTTAGATGCTCCTGGGACCCTTTTCCTCCTACTGAGTTGCCTCATGCAGCCTTGATAATGAGGGTTTGTGTGTTACTCTTATTGTAGCTTGTTATGCCATGTTCGGTTGTGATCCCTGAGAGGCCTGCTCTTTTCTGAAGGGAAATGGAGGAGTGGATCTGGGGAGAGGGGAGATGGGGGAAGAGGCTTGGAGGAGTAGAGGGAGGGGAAACTGAGGTAGGAATGTAATATATGATAAGAATAAATTTTTCTAAAAAAGCAGGTTAGAACTCCCCTTTCTTCCTTCTTGAAAGAAGGACAGAAAGAGATGGTTGATCACATGTAAACAAATAAAACTGAGTTATCCCAGAAATAAGATCTCTTCATCCTTCTAGTCTGAGATTGTTTTCATTGCCCTGCCCTTACCGTAAGACGGCATCAAATTGCTTTCCCATAAACTCTGAAGCCATTTTCCTGAGAATCTAAACTGTTCAGACGTAAATTTGAAAAGACACTGGAACTTAGAAGGATGGTTTCCACTGTATTTTAGGGTTGAAGAACTATTTACATTCAAAATATCTGTTTGTTTCTCTTTTTATTTGTTGGTGTTTCGAGACAAGGTTTCCCTGTGGAGCCCTGGTTGTCTGGAACTCTCTCTGTAGACCAGGCTGGCCTCAAACTCTGACTCTCTGCCACCAGAGTGCTGGGAATAAAGGCCTTCGCCACACACTCCTCAGCTCTATCTGTTTCTTTTAAGTATTATGAGTTAGCCGGGCGGCGGTGGCGCACGCCTTTAATCCCAGCACTCGGGAGGCAGAGGCAGGCGGATCTCTGTGAGTTCGAGACCAGCCTGGTCTACAAGAGCTAGTTCCAGGACAGGCTCCAAAGCCACAGAGAAACCCTGTCTCGAAAAACCAAAAAAAAAAAAATATATATATATTATGAGTTATTTAACTACAGAGAATCCGAGTATTTATATGTAATATACATATGACGGAAACAAGAGCAAAAGGCAGATTATAAAGACACTTCCAACTTCAGCACAGTCCTTCCAAGTGCCTACCATTACCTTCAGGGTACTAAGCTGAAGCACTAGCGACCTAACATGTAGGAAATGCACGCATGGATGGATTGACCTTCCTAAAGAACCAGAAAGTATCTCAGAGACACCCACACAAGGAAAAAGCCTTCTTCCCCTTTTAATATTCCCTTTTCTGCTTCTTCTTTTCTCAAACGAACAGAACGTCTACATAAATAAATAATAAAAACACAATAAAACTCCTATAATTAGGTAATTCTGTGTTTGTAAAAGTGATTACTGACACAATTTAAGACTCTTGACTAGCCAAAGTCTGGGTTAACAGGCAGGTCCTCACCCTAAGAAAAAAATCAGTGACTTGTGGCTGTGCCATCTACGGCGTCACCTTGTGCAACTGTTTGCTGTTTGTCTGGGTTTTCCTTCTGCAGGCGGTGGTTGGTTTGGTTTCAGATTTTCCAGGACTGAGACCCACCACATAAACCAAGCTAACCTAGAACTCCCTGGGTAGCCAAGGACGGACTCAAACTCGCAGCAATCCTCCCGCCCCCGTGCTCCGAGTGCTGGGATTATAGGTGTGTGCTACCCCTGCCACCCCAGCCTTCTGTTGCTATCTCTTCATAGCGCTGTCGTCTCCTCACGCCATTTCCCGCCTCCTTCCCTCGCCTCCCTCACACCTTCCGGTTTGCTCTGCGGCGCCACGCCAGACGCGGGCCCCACGAGGCCGCGACCATCCCCACCCGCTGCTTTCCTTTCCACTCCATTTCCCTCCATCTCGGGCGCACGCGCTCACCCTCTTGTCCCACTCACGATCGGAGATTCGGCCACGACCTGCCGCCTCAGAACAGCACAACAGCGAAGGCTTCCTGCTCCTCTGCGCAGGCGCCCCAGTACACAGCTCCCGGCAGGCAACGCGGCGCGTCACGTGACTGCCTCGGTCCGCTTGCAGGCCTCACTTCTGTTTATTTCCCGCCTTTTTTCGACTTGGAACCTTCGAGAAACCGAAAGCTCGCTTCCCACACTGTGGAGAGGAAAGAGTAAACTTCGAAACTGGTCTCCATGAAGAAGAGAGGTGTTGCCAGGGGCAGCCGGGCTTGTGCCAGAGCCAGGAATCTCGGCGGATGAGCATTAACTTTCCCACCTGCGCCTCTCAGGAATGGGCATGTTCTCTCGGCATAGGGTGTGTTAGCAGGAGGAGACCCAACCGGTTCCTCTAGCCCACGGTCTCCATCAGTGTCCCTCTGCCTTCGGCACCAAACTCTCCAGATCACACCCTTAAAGAAAATAACTTTATGGACATGTCAGTAAGTGTAGCTGACCTATGTAGCGTTCAAAAATGACTCAGTAATTCACATGGTTCACACACTTGTGGCTTAACCTTCTTGGGGTCTTCTGGATACCAACTTTGACCTGCAGTTTCACAGACAGACTTCCTAAATTCTTTCCGGTTAGTTAACCTAGTGCAGAAGCAGTATATTGCCTCATAAAACAAAGGTCAATGACATACGTTCATGAACCCTGAGCACATAATTTTACATTTTAGAAGGCTGTTATTTAACATGTAGTCTATTTTTTTCCTTTTGTTAATTTAAGGGTTAGCATCAAGGCTGGGAAGTGGCTAGCGGTAAAGAGCATTTGCCTAACTAGAATGTTACTTCCCTGATATGGGGGGGTGGGGGCTTGAAAGTGTGTTATCTGTGTTGAAATTTTTACTATCTGTATTATGTAATACACTTTTTATATAGTTGAATATGTTCATTTTACAGTGCTTTCCTGTCCTTGGGCTCATTCTCCAGCACCAATAAATCAGTGCTTCCAGCACTGGGAAGGTAGAAGCTAGAGGGTCTGAAATTTAAGGTCATCCTTGGCTACTTTTGAGGCTAGCCTGGGATAAATGAAACTAGGGAAATCTGCCAGCCTGATCTACAGAGTGAGTTCCAGAACAGCTGGGTCTACACAGTGCAACCCTGTCTCAAAAAACAAAACAAAACAAAAAACAGACTCTGACCTTTCTAAATTTTTTTATAAACATGAAATAAAAATGTAAGGATTTAATTTTTTAAGCATTCCCACCAAATATAATATTCTCCACTCAGTATTTATTTGGTTTTGTTTATTTGTTTGTTTTTGCGACAGTCATGCTTTCAAGTCCAGGCTAGACTGGAATTTATAATCCTCCTGCTTCAGTCTTAACTAGTCTATCTTATTAGCATTAGCACTGTTATTTTTAAAGGTCCATTAAAACAAAAAGTCTGGCTGATATTGGTCTATTTCCTCTCCCACCCTATATTTTATCTAAACAAATAATTATCCATTTGGTTCTTAAAATATATTTCAAAGGAAAAAAAGATTCTATCCTAATGCATAAATGTTTTCGTAGGATTAAAAGAAAACCATACTATACTGTTTTCTTGTTTTATGTTACCCTCATTGTATGGGGTAATGAGAAGATGTGGAGGGTTCTGGTTAGCCAGTGCCTTAGACTCTTCCAAAGATTGCTGACAAGTCTATAAAATACACAGGACACAGAAACATATAGCTTACACTGTACCATAGGAAATAGAACCTGGTATCCAAGCCCCAAAACTTGGAAATGTACAAACCATTTTTTCTACATCTTTAGAGCAGGAGGGAGCCCACTGGCACTCACTCTGCTTCTGGTCACATTGTGTGCATGTGTGGAGATTGAACCCAGGACCATGTTCTTGCTAGCCAAATCCTTTACAGTTGAGCTAACCCCACTAGCCACTGTGACCCTACTTCATTCAGTCTTTTGTGTCACTTGGAGGATGAAAACTTGCCTTTTTAAAGTCAATCACATTTGTATTTTTATTCTTACCACATTCTTTTTTAAAATGTTAGTTTTTCTTCTGGTAATGCATCACCCCGAGTCCCTCCAAACACTTCACCGCAAACTTCCTCTGTAATCATGGCTATGGGCATGATGTTTGTATGACTTTAGGAAATCAAAACTCTACCCTGTTTTCTTTTTCTTTTTTTTTTTTTTTTTTTTTTTTTTTTTTTTTTTTTTTTGGTTTTTCGAGACAGGGTTTCTCTGCAGCTTTAGAGCCTGTCCTGGAGCTAGCTCTTGTAGACCAGGCTGGTCTCGAACTCACAGAGATCCTCCTGCCTCTGTCTCCCGAGTGCTGGGATTAAAGGCATGCGCCACCACCGCCTGGCCCTGTTTTCTTTTTTAAGAAATTAAAAACTACCTGCTTACACAGCATTTTGTTTCCTAACTTTGGAAGCCCTCTTACCGTTTCTGTACTGGAAAAAAAAAGTCACTTTCTCATCCCATTGCTAACAAAGCAACAGTTTAGCTCGTGGCCAAGTAAAAAGTCCCTAAAAGATGCTGCTGTTATTTCAAGACTATATTCACACTCTTTTCTTTAGAAGTAACATTTTAGAAGACTATGTTCATGAGTTGGTTAGAAAGCTGTATCGATGAGTTAAAGATAGACCTTAAAAAATAATCTCCCTAAGTCATATTTCAAATATTTTGAGTCAGAAATTTGCCACCATTCTCAGAATAGAGGTTTTGGTTTGTGTTTGTGTTGGGGGAAGAGAGCCTGCAGGTAACAACATGCCACAGGATGTATGTGACAGTCAGAGGACAAGCTTCTGATGTCAGTCCTGGGGTGTCTAGCTGGCCTTGGAGCCTCTGGGGATTCTCCTGTCTCCATTTCTCATTTCCTGTGAGCTCACTGGGATTAGACACCAGTGCTACAGAGTCCAGCTTTTAGTCTATTTTTACTCAAGTTTTTTATTAAAAAAAATTCAAATGGGAGGGAGGAGACATTAAAGTTCTAGTCATACAAGCATGAGGATCTGTGGTCAATTCCCAACTAACTCACATTTAAAAAGATAATGCCTGACAGAACCAGTGAGATGGTTCAGCAAGGAAAAGCACTTACTGCCTAAAGGCCCAAGTTCAATCCCTCGGGCCTACATGCTGGAAGGAGAGAATTCACTCCTGCAAGTTCCTCTGACCTCCACATATGTATCTTGGCACACAAGCACACATATACACACAGGAAAAAAAAGCTTTTTAAAAAGCCTATTAGCATGATGCACACACACTTGTAACCCCAGCACTGGGGAGGTGGAGACAGTCAGGTCCCTGGGTCTCGATAGCACATCAGCTTAGCTAGACAAATAATGTGAACCCCAGGTCCTAGTGAAAGACCCTGTCTCAAAAACCCTTATAAGACAGTTCTGAGGAACAACACCGGAGTTGGCTTCTGCCAATACATGAATGTACAACTCCCACACACCCACACATGCGTGCATACACAGGAAAGTTTCTAATGATATAGATTTGGCTTGGTATTTGATGTGATAGTGGAAAGGCTTTATGAAACTGGGCTGTTTCCAGGCCATTGAGAAGTAAATCTGAACAGCCCCAACAAGTGTCATGTGACACCATGTTGACCTTGTAAGGAAAAATTCTGAATAAGGTCTTAAAGGAGGGAAGAAAGTACATACTATACAAAAATATTTCCCCCAAAAAATATATTTTAGATGTATTTTAGGTGTAATGACTATTATAGAAATGACTCCAGTGTGTTAGACAAAAGCATTTCATGCTGAAGTGTAACAAGCTCAGAACAGAGGGACCAGTGTGAAAAAGGATGCTCTAACTAACCAAGCAGGTTCATTTCCTTACATTGTTTTCCTAACCTGAAAGAGGCATGGGCCTGGGAAGGGCCAGACCCCAGCTTTTACAGAAGAGATGATTCACCAAATACTGACATTTACATTAAAGGAAATGCCTGTGTTTTCTAAGATTTTGTTGAAAGTTTTCTCATGCCTTGGAGAGAGTGTGTGGTGTGAGGCTGAGGCGTGCCAGGGGCAGTCTCCTCCCTTCGCTGCCTCCTTCCTCATTCCTCAAGCCTCGGTCCTCACCCAGACTGAAAGCGCTCTGTACCTCCATACCCTCTGTATTCCAGGTGCTGACAGGGCTGCTGCCTTCCACAGCTTCTGTGTTAGGAAGAAGAAAGAGGCTGCAAAGCTTCTGAGTCACTTCCTCCCGGAGGGAACTATTTGGCCGAGGTAAGACAAGTCTCTCTTTATTTGGAAACAATGGCATGAGGATTCGAGGCAAATAAGCTAAAATGCTCTAGAGGAATGTTTCTCCTTTATCACCAAGACGGGAAGTTAGGAGTCATATAAGGAACAGAAGCAGAGGACAGGTTGCTCTCTGCTAGATGCGAGAGAGTGTCACTTCAGGGCACAGATTCTGTTTCATCTTTTGAAAATTATTAGGGACCCTGGAGAGCTTTTCTTTCTCTTGACTATTTTTCATATTACTGTAAAGTACTGCACTAGAAAAATATTTAAAGCTGAAAAAATTTTTAGTCACCTAGTGGTTTATTGTAAAGTACACAACATGTTTTCTTCAATAATATTCTTCAAGAATCTCTATCCGAACACTCTACGGCTTTTTGTATATTTACAAATCCCTTAACGGTTTGACTGAATGGACGAAAGTAAGATTCTTCTTGCTTTGTTGCAATAGTAAGGTACACAGACTTCACTTCTGATACTCTCTCATCCACTTGTGAGAGTATGAGATCTAAAAGGCAGTGGCATCATAGGATGACTAGAAACAGTTTCGGCTACCCTATGAAAGCAAAAGAGACCTCATGCAAGGCTGATAACCGATAAGATCTGCAGCAGAAGGCTTGGGCAGGTCTGTACTTGGATCATATAGCATTCCCTGGGTAGACATTATTCCACAAGGGAAGGACTGAATAAAATTATCTCTATTTTGAGGTCACATAACAAAACCAGTCAAGGATGTCTTTAATCTCTTTACTTTTTGCCCTATTTCCAGCTGACCAAATAATTTTATGACACACTCCTGCAGAGTAACTTACCTCTTACCTGCAGTGTGACAAGAGCCTCGGAGCAGAGAGAGGGACTGTTAACCAGGGTGTGACTCTTCATAGGACTCTCAAAACCCTTCATATTCTTCTGTTTGCTGCAGAAGAGAACTGTTCCACCTGCCACCCCACCCCCACCACACCATTGTTCCCCAACACACAACTACTCTTCCCCAATGCCCTTCTCCCTCTGTTCAAATATGAAGCATTCTTCAAAATTAACATCGACTCTCCTTTCACACACACTCATTCCAAGTATGTCAGTTTCATATGACCTTTTTTGCAAAGTCAATATTTAACAGTTGATTAAATATACCTGTCATTAATGATCTAATTTCCTGTTGCGTTCTGCTCCTATTGCTTCCACATCCCACATCCCACTGCTACACCTGGCTACAATAAAGATGGGTTTTTTTTTAAAGAATTGAAATGTTGAGTGTTGATCTTGCTGCTGCCAAGATAACTTCCATCTGATTGTAGAGATTTAATCTCATAGCAGCATTTTGTAAGATGGCACAATTGTCAAGGGCTAACTGACTTATTGAACTGAAATGTCACCTGGCCAGTGAGGTGACTCAATGTGTAAAAGAGCTGCCTCAAAGCCTGCTGACCTGAGATTGATTCATGGAATCCATAGAAAGATGGAAGGAAAGAATCGACTCCACAAAGTTGCCCCTGACCTCCACGCATATACCATCATACACTCATACCCACAAACTAAATACAGGTGTTTTGGTTTGGGTTTTGTTTGTTTTGTTTTGTTTTGAGACAGGGCCTCATCTTGTAGCACTGACTGTCCTTAAACTCACTATGTAAACAAGGGTAGACTCAAACTAACAAAGATTCACCTGCCTCTGTCTCCGAAGTGCTGGGATTAAAGGTGTGCACTGCTACACCTGGCTACAATAAAGATGGGTTTTTTTTAAAGAATTGAAATGTTGAGTGTTGATCTTGCTGCTGCCAAGATAACTTCCATCTGATTGTAGAGATTTAATCAGATTGTAGCAGTGTCCTCTGTTCAGTCCACACCTACTCACAAAACTAGAGTTCCACAGAGAGGAGAGAGGGCAAATGGGATTGTAAGTGCTTTTCAAGTTCAAAGCATTACTTTTAATATAATACTATGTTTTTAAACTCCTAGCAATTAAAAAATTCTGACTGAATGATATTCTATAGCTTTGTATTGCCTTCCAGTGGTTCTCAACTTTCCTAATGCTTTGACCCTTTAATATTTATAGTTCCTCATGTTGTGGTAACTCCTAACCATAAAATTATTTTCATTGCTACTTCATAATTGTGTTTTTCTACTGTTATGAATCATAATGTAAATATCTGTGTTTTCTGATCGTCTTAAGTGATCCCTGTGGAAGGGTTGAGACCCACGGGTTGAGAATCACTACCGGGGGAAGTGGCTACTAGGACATTTGCCCTATATATACATGGCTCTTTTGTGGCAGCTTTCACTATAGCCTAGAATTGCAGAATACAGGGGCTGGAAAAGAAGACCTTAAAACTTGACCTCCAGCTTCTTTGTTTTCCAAATGAAGAAACTGATATCCACCCCCCCCCCAATTAAGTAACTTGCCCCAGGCAAAACTGGAACTCATGTGACCTAGTTTTCATCATGATATTCTGCCATTCACTCTCTGTGGTCTAGTTTTCAAAGGTTTATACAACTTTTTTGCTTTGAAGAGCCAGTTCTTGCTATATTCTCTTGGGAGGGTCTTTATGAGAATATTAGATGGAGGCTTCGGAGATGATAAGGCTGGAAAAGTATCCCAAGACCTGTGTTCATCCTCCAGAATGCAAGTTTAAGACACAAACAAAATCTGGAGCAGTGCAGTGAGCTCCTAGCCCCAGTGCTAAGGTGACAGAAGCAGGTGCATCCATATGGAGCTTGCTGACCATCCAGTCTAGCCAGTAGCTAAATTCCAAGAGATTGAGAGGTCCTGTCTCAAAAAAGGGGGGAGGGTGTAGCCATCATATTGACTCAGAGGATAAGGGTGCATGCCACCAATCCTGGCCCCAGAAATGACTTCTGCAAGTTGTCCTCTGACCTTAGACATGTGGACATACAAACACAAAAACAAATATGGTTTCTTTACTTTTTAAAATGATGGATGGTACTTAGGGAATAATACCCACTGTCCTCTGGTCTACACACACACACACACACACACACACACACACACACACACCACACACGCACGCATGCATGCATATGCGTGCATGAACATTTACACACACATACATATGCAAGACACTATTAGATAAACTATTAGGTAAAATGTTCAAGGCATTCTTATCCACTGAGAACTGTATTTCATAGATTAGAATTGAGAAAGCAAAGAAACATGGGTCAGAAAGAATCAGAGAAAAAATCGGGAGAAGTTGCGAAGAGGAGATCATGATGCACCGAGAGCTAATGAAGGTGTGAACAAAGCAATGAAAACTTCAAAGTAAATACATAAAACAAAATAAATTTTAAAAAAAGGAGAGTGAGACAGTCTTACATTTGGATTCATCTGGTTTCAGGCTTCCCTTGTTTTCTTGCTTTCACTGAGTTTTAGAGGAAAGTTCCAAGGTCTGCCCCCCAAAATAGAATGTATTGGCTCCATTACAACCAAGTAACCTTCTAAAAACTCAGTTTTAACCTGTCTTTCTTCTACCCAAGGCAAAACTGAACTAATACAATAGGAAAATAATTGTGTAACTTTATAAGTAATTGAAAATAATATGAATATTTTAAAATTAAATACTTGATCTAGCTAGAAGGTGGTGGTACGTGCCTTTAATCCCAGCACTCAGGAAGCAGCGCCAGGTGGATCCCTGTGAGTTCGAGGCTAGAATGGTCTACAGAGAGAATTCCAGGACAGCCAGGGCTACACATGGTCTATATTGGCATAATTTCTGAGCTGCTTTGCCAAGGGGATTGGAAACTGTTTGCACTATCACCAAGTAGAAGAAGACCTTGTCCTGATAGGATTATCTACCTCCACTACTATGGCATAAGTTAAGCTATTCCTTCCATATTTCTGAAGCTCTCCCACTGAGCCCTAGTTCCAACCTTCCCCCTTCCTTTTTTTTTTCAGATTTGGGGACAGGAGCTAAGTTTCCTAAGATAACCTTTGTAGATGGAGCTGCGGGGCTGCATCCCGCCACCCGGCTAGCTTTACACCCGAAATAATTACATGGAAACTGTATTCATTTAAACACTGCTTGGCTCATTAGTTTCAGCTCTTATTGGCTAATTCTAACATCTTGACTAACCCATATTTAGTAATCTGTGTAGCACCACAACATGGTGGCTTACCAGGAGAGATCTTAACCTCAGAGAGGAGAGGCATGACGACTGCCTATGGCGACTGCCTGTAGTGTCTGTCTGACTCTGCTTTCTTTCTCCCACAATTCTGTTCTGCCTACTCCGCCTACCTATGTTCTGACCTATCATGCCAAGCAGTTTTCTTTATGAATTAACCAATGAAACAACAGATATACAGATGACCCTCCTCCAAACCTTGAACTCACTCAGAATTACCCAAGAAGGCCTCCTGTCTCAACCACCATTGTAATTGGGGCCACAGGCCTATGCCAGCAGACTGGATTATAATGCTATTATTAAATTATTATTTTATATCAATGTGTGCATGAGACAGGTGTGTGGGAGTCAGAGGAAAACTTTTGTGGAGTCAGTTTTCTCCATCTTTCTGTGGGTTCTAGGAATAGAACTCAGGTCTCCAGATATGGGTGGGAAGTGCCCAGAACCATTTCACCAGCCATATAATGCTATTTTTCATCATAATTATTTTCTCTTCTTTTTGCCTTTTTGAGACAGGATCTCACAAAACCCAGGCTAGACTCCACTTCACTGTATAGCTAAAGATGGTAATCTTGAGCCGGGCGGTGGTGGCGCACGCCTTTAATCCCAGCACTTGGGAGGCAGAGGCAGATGGATCTCTGTGAGTTCGAGGCCAGCCTGGTCTACAAGAGCTAGTTCCAGGACAGGCTCCAAAGCCACAGAGAAACTCTGTCTCGAAAAACCAAAAAAAAAAAAAAAAAAAAAATGGTAATCTTGAACCTTCTACCTCCACCTTGAACCACAGGCCTTTACCTACCAAATGTGATTACTGGTGTATTTCAACACACCCAGGTTTTAATATGTTCAGATCTGATAACAATGTTATCAAGGTATGAAGGGGCATTGTTACTTTTTGTGATATGGACAATCTCTAAGTATATAAGTACAAGTAAGATGCGAGAATACAGTAATAAGTGGGCCAAAGTACCACCATGATAAGGTATGAGGACAAAGCACCCTACAAAGCCTTCTTAATAATGCTGAGAAGGTGAATGGAAAGGAAGCATGCATCCACGTTGACAGGTGTTAGCACGTATACCCCAAAAATGCTGCCTTCACATTGTTACATTTATTACCAAGGACAAAATAATCGTGGATGTGGGCTCTTCAGAAACACGTTCTTTCTGAAAACTGTGACTACATTTACATTTTGTATGGTAAAATGATGAAATCTCAAGCAAGCCTTGGTCCCCCACCCTCCCTGCTTCCTGGCCCTTGACAAGGATGCTCCTCTCTCCTTACTGAACTAACATCACTGGGAAAACTTTTCCAACACTGCCACGAGGAGTCCTTGCAACTCCAGCTCCTACAGCACCCGCCATACCTTGCCTCACCCACTGGCGTCTGAGTCACTGGAAGTTAGGAGCTAAGTTTCACTCAGCTTCTAGCCCCGCAGTTGACTCATACTAGATGCTTAGTGATTAAATGGTAAACAAGTTCAGGAACTATGGGAAAGAGTGTTTTGTTTGTTTACATGTTGTTATTGTAGTTTTTGAAGGGCATAGCCTTGTGCATGCCAGCCAAGCTCTCAAACACTGAGCCACATCCTTGTTTTTTTGAGACAGGGTCCCACTATGTAGCCCAGGGAGGCCCCTCACTAATACACGATCTTTGACTTTGGCTTCTCGATGTTGAGAACACAGACATGTACCACCAGATCCATTTAGGAGTGGTAAATCAATAAATTATTGATTTAATATATATATATATATATATATATATATATATATGTTTTGCATGCTTGTACGACTACTGCCTGTGGGGGCCAGGAGAGGACATCGGATCCCTTGGAATTAGAGTTATAGATGGTTGTGAAACACCATGTGGATGCTGAGAATGGACCTGGGTCCTCTTGAAGAGCACCCAGTGCTCTTAACCACTAAGCTGCCTCTCCAGCAATAGGAGTAATATTTTTAGGGTAGCTGAGTCCTTCTCTAAGGTCATTCATTCGATGAATAATTAAACATGCACTATAGTAAATAATAGTAATTTAAAAATCCAATTTTTGACCATAATGTTTGCTGTATTCCAGGCAAATTATTTAAAAAAAAATATGGGCAGAGCAGATATGGTATATGCCTTTATTCCCAGCACTCAGGAGGCAGAGGCAGGTGGATCTCTGTGAGTGTGAGACTAGCTTGGTCTACAGAGCAAGTTCCAGTACAGCCAGGGCTATATAGAAAAACCCTGTCTCAAAAAAAAAGAAAGGAAGGAAGGAAGGAAGGAAGGAAGGAAGGAAGGAAGGAAGGAAGGAAGATATGTACATTATAGAATATTAGAGAAAATGACATAAAGCCAGTCATATCCCTGCTACTTTTTGTAGTTTTTAAATATAGATTCTGCATCTGAGAGAAAATATGGTATGCTTGTCTTTCTGAGTCTGGCTTATTTCATTTAAGATGGTGACTCCTGGTTCCAACCATTTTCCACTAAGTAATGTAATTCATCCTTCTGTATGGCTGAATAATACTCCATTGTGTAACTATGCATCTTTATCCATTCATCTCCTGGTGGACACCAACTGATTCTATAACTTGGCCCTGGGAACAATGCCATGAGTAACACAGATATATATGCTGGTATCCCCACTGTGTGTGGCTTCGATTTATTTGGGTATATACCCAGGAGTAATACACCAGGATAATACGAAAATTCTACTTTTTGTTTTTGAGAGACCTCCATTGTGATTGCCATAGAGATTAAACTAAGCTACATTTCTGCCAGGAACGTAGAAGAATTCCTTTTTCTCTGCATCCTTGTCAGCTTTGTTAGAAATTCTTTTTTGTTTTGTTTTTGTTCTTGTGTTTTCTTGATGATAAGAACTCTGAGTGTGGTAATTTTATAAGATTAATTTTTATAGTTTTAAATGATGTGTGTGCTTGTGCAACTGTGGAAGGTGGGCCTGTGAGTATTAGTTCCCACGGAGGCCAGAGACATCAGGTCACCTGAAGCTGGTGATTATAGGCAATTGTGAGCCACCTGATGTAGGTGCTGGGAACTGAACTCAGATTCTCTGCAAGAGCAGTACATTCTCTCGGGCACTGAGCCATCTCTCCAGCAGCTCAATGCATTTTTAATTCGTGTTTCTCTGGCAGCTAAAACTGTGAAACTCCTTTTCACGTATTTTTCAGCCATTTGTAGTTCACTGAAAACTGCACATTCACTTCCTTTACCCGTTTATTGATTGGAATATAAAATACGCTTGATAACTATTTACCTTTGGATTTAAGGAACTGAAGCTAGGTCGAATAGGTAAACATCTACCATGTAACAAGTACTCTAGGTTGGTCTCATTAAAATTAAGTTTTTCAACTGAGTTTTAATTTCCATCCACTGTAAGTACCTGCTCTCAGATTATATTAAAATTTAGTGAGTTCTTAAGAGCACAGATTTATAAACACCCTTGAATGCTACTGTCATTTTCTATAGCTATAACACAATGCCTAAAACTAGATAATTTAGATGAAGGGGTGGGGGACAACAGGGGATAGGGAGGGAAACAGAAAGAAAGACACACAGAGACTTAAAAGTAATAAATACAGATGATCTGTAATTAAAACTTCAGAGGATCCAAAGACTCAAACACACACACACACACACATGCACGCACGTACGCACGAACGCACGCACACACAGGAGACAGAGGAAGAATTAAAATAAATCTTCTTTAAAGTGGCCTCTCGCCGGGCGCCTTTAATCCCAGCACTCGGGAGGCAGAGGCAGGCGGATCTCTGAGTTCGAGGCCAGCCTGGTCTACAAGAGCTAGTTCCAGGACAGGCTCTAGAAACTACAGGGAAACCCTGTCTCGAAAAGCCAAAAAAAAAATAAAAAAAAATAAAAAATAAATAAAAAAAAATAAAGTGGCCTCTCTTGAGAAAAGCACTACTCCATTCCTTCCTGTGGGCTCCTCCACAAGGCCCCACCTCCAGCACTGACACTTAGACACCAACTCTCATCACGATTCCTGGTGCCTACAAACCATAAAAACAATTAACACTTGTGACTCAGACATAGTCCTGGGAGCTCCAGTCATTAACTTCCTCACCATACAGGACACCAGCTGCTCCCTAGAAGGTGCTGTGGTACAGGGGAAGTTCCAAGTCTTCCCCTGAAGGTCCCATATTTGAGTCTGCTGAAATAAGACTGCAGTCAACAGATTATTGGGAGCAAAGGCTACAAGAGACAATTAACACTTGCAAGCACCTGAGCCACCTGAAACATTATAACTTACCGAAGACAGAGGGGAGAAGTTTGGATTCCTTCCTCAGAGAGGAAGTAGAAGGCTTGCAGGTGACTTTAAAGCGAAATAAAATACTGTTGGGGGAGCATGACCACAGAGTCAGATGCAGACAAGGGGGCCACACCTGGGATCCCAACACTCCAGCAGCTGAGGCAGGAGGACTATGATTTCTACAGGACCCCATCTCTATAGGGAAAAGCAAAGAAGTAAATGATTGAAGATAATTGTGTTCCTCTTCAGTGGACTCGCCTTCAGGAGACAGAGAACTTCAGAGAAGTCTCTTTGCTACTTCAGGAGAGGAAGGTGTCAAGAGAACCTTCCAGTAACCACGGGAAGGACCAGAGAGACCTGAGGATGCTGCTTTCATCAAGTTCATCATCAACACATTAAAGTACATGCATGAAGCTCATTAAATTAGATAGTTATTAAAAGCCAAGGCGGCGGTTTTTGAGGCAGGGCCTTAGGTAGCATCTTACTACATAGCCTCGAACTCCAGACTATTCTGGGTCACAGATTTCTCATACTTAGGACTCCATGGCAAACCCTTACCCCGTGACAAAATTCTGGAAGGACATACACATAGAAATATAGAGTATGGTGAGGGAAAGGGGGAAAGCAAATACACAGAGGTTTTTGCAGAAACATCATATTTATGTAATACTCATGCACGAACACAGACAAGCCAGACTTCAGGTCAAAAGCTGCTGCTGCCTTTGGAGGAAACCCACCAAATGTCAGAACCTCTCAGCCTTCTCCCACCCTGCCCCAAACGCCAGGTGGAAATGCCACCTTCTGTCTCCTCCTCTTCTTCACCACTGGAGCAGTGAGGTCACAAACCTTCAACATCTCATCCACAGGAGGCCACTGGCTCTTCAGTTCAGATAGAACTGGTCCCTGTATTTCTAGCATCCCCAGTAAACACAAAACTAATCATTCACTAGGGAGCCATATTTTCACTAGGGATTCATAGCGCTCCTAGCCAGTATTTGCTAGGAGTCTCCCTTTAAAATATTATGAACCGGCATTCTCCTGGTTCCAGATAGCTAAGGGTTTGTAAAGAACCTAAACATGAGTGCTACAGCCTCCTGCTTCACATGTATTAAACATCACAGTTTTCATCAGCATACTGAAAGATAAATGACTTCAAATGTGGAGGTTTAGAAGGTAGTATTAAGGAGCTGGAGAAATGGCTCAATCATTAAAACCACTGGCTACTCTTCCAGAGGACTGGGGTTCAGTTTCCAGCACCCACATGGTGCCTCACAGCCATCTGTAACTCCAGTTGGAGGGGATCCAATGCTCTCTTCTGGCCTCCATGAGAACTGCATGCCTGTGGTGCACAGACATACATGCAAACAAAAATAAATCTAAAAAAATAAAGAAGGTAAGAGGTCTGTTTATTTTATGTGTACAAAGAGCAATCTCTGTTTCTTCATGGGTGACTCCTTGCTTTCCCTAGAATAATGATGGCTGCCACACTGGAAGAAGGCTTGTGCATCAACTTCAGGGAAATGGCATTTATTGACAATACACTTTACTTTATACGTAAGTCTAAACCAATAAGATAAATGTGGGGCTCAGGTATAGATTTTCAACTAGAAAGGAAATTAAGAAGTGAGCTTGGACCCCTGTTTGTCATCAAAATCTACCAAAATGTTAATGACTCCCCCACACTTCGCTTTAAAAATAAAACAAAACAGATTTCCAAGGTCCAGTGCCCTGCCCCATGTCCTGGGTTGATACTCCAGCAGTTTGTCACAAAAATGGTGTCTGGTGCCCTCATGAAAATGTACCACTGAGGAAACACTACTTCCCAAAACAAACGCAACTTATGAGATTCTAGGCCTAGAGTTCTGTCTACATCATTCATATTAATAGATTTGACCAAAAAAAATTCTTCTAAGATTCCTTGGGCGACTTGACTTCACTGAAAGTTCAGCTTTCTTTGGTAGCTTCATGGAAAATCCTTAGATGTCTTGCATTTAAACAATAAACGTAAAAGGAAAGTTTGCCACTTTATTAAAAAATACTTTAACTATGTACTGAAGTTACAAATCCTGGATTTAAATTGTTAATTATTACTATTTTATGTATATACTTGTTTCTCCTGCATGTATTTCTGTGCAATATGTGCATGCAGTGTCCTTGGAGGCCATAAAAGGATATTGGATCCCCTGGAACTGGAGTTGCAGAAGGTTGTGAGCTGGGAATTGAACCGTGGTCCTTTGGAAGAGCAGACAGTGTTCTAAGAACTGAGTCATCTCTCCAGTCCTAGATTTAAGTTTAAACTTAACATACTTGTGTACACACAAACCCTAATAAGCTTAATTTTATGGGCTCCTGAATACTTGTTATGTGATATTCCTAATAGAGGTCAACAGAGCCCATCACCATTATAAAGAGGTGATAGAGCGAGGAGTGGGGGCAGGTGAATATCTGTGAGTTGGAGGACAGCCTGGTTTACAAAGTGATTTGAAAGGCAGCCAGAGCTTTTTAGTAAGACCTTGGAGAGAAAGAGAGAAAGAGAGAGAGAGAGGAGAGAGGAGAGAGAGAGAGAGAGAGAGAGAGAGAGAGAGAGAGAGAGAGAGAGAGAGAGGAATAGAGTTCCAAAAGTGAGGGGGAGGGGACATGATGAGCTGAACTATATAATTTAACATATTATGTTTCTTTTTCCTCCCTTTAGCTGAAGATGATGGTAAAGTATAAATTTATTTTTCTCTCTTTGCAAATTAGAAGATGCTTGAGACACATCTATTGTCTGCTGGGAGAAACTGTCCATAGAGATGTAGAGATGTATCCTTGGTAGTTAATAATTACAGTTGCATTATATTCAGATAATTCTATGGTGAGAGCATATTAAAACTTGAATTCCTCGGCTAATTGACTTAGGTTGTTTCTGTCTTACTTCTGTTGACTACAGCACCCTTGCACGATGCTTGGACATTTCTGTTGTCTGGTTTGATTTGACACTGGTTGCTATTATGTAGCCTAGACTAACCGAGAAGTCACTATATCACCTGGACTGGCCTCAAACTGTGGCCTTCCTGCCTTCACCTCCCGAGTGTAGGGTCACGAGGGTGCAGCAGCACACCCAGCAGCATTCTTGTACAACAGCATTAGCACATGTGCCTCATTGTTTGTTCAGAATAAAATCTAGGGGGCAGAACTGCAGGTTAGCAAATCAAAGCCTCAATGGTCCCTCCATTGAGTACTAGCAAGAGATAATTCCCTAGTCTGGTGTGGTGGAATACAACTTTAATCCCAGCACTTTGGGAAACAGAGATAGGAAGATCTCTAAGTTTGATCTACAGAGCAGATTCCAGAACAGGTAAGTCTATACAGAGAAACAATGTATTGAAAAATAAATTAATGAGAGAGACAGAGAGAGACAGACAGAGGGGGGGGGGTGATTTGCTATCAGGGAAAATAGAGATGGTGGGGTAAAGATCCTGAGAACAAGCTGAAACTACAATTGTGAGAGATAGAGCTCAACCTGAAACAAAGGACAGGCAATTGACAGCCTATGGTGACACAGCTCTCATATTTGCATAAGTAGATTGAGGATTTGGGGTTTTGGTAAATTGATTGTTGTTTTGGTTTGGCTTTTGGTTTTTCAATGCATGGTTTCTCTGTGTAGCCCTGGCTGTCCTGGCACTAGCTCTGTAGACCAGGCACAAACTCATAGAGATCTGCCTGCCTCTGTCTCCCGAGTGCTGGGATTAAGTGTGGGCACCACCGCTTCGCATCTGATTAAGGATTTAAGGTACTAACAAGATGCTATAATAAAGCACTACTAGGCACAGTTACGAAGGGAGGGGCAGGCAAAAGTACAGCTACAGAAGAGATCCCAGAGGAAGGAGACAACAGGGCTTTGCAATGTCTAAGAACATGAACAGCAGGAAGGAAAGTGTAAGAACACAAAGGAGACTGGCCAGGAAGTAAAATACTCGAACCTTTGGAGGGAGAGTAGTTCTGAGTGAAATCAGGAAACCCGGTGTTCTCTTAGGAGCACAGTGAAGCTCAACAGGGGAACTTGCTCATCGCTGCTTCTAGAGTAGAGGGTTGTGCTGACTCCACAAACAGAATTACTAGGTGTGTCTGTGGATCTAATAAAACAACTTACCATTAATGATTCAATGTGTGTTATAGGAAACCTGGAATCAGACAACTTTAGCAAGCTTCAGTCTACAACCACAGTAATACGAAATATGAGTGACCAAGTTCTCTTCGTTGACAAAAGAAAGCCACCTGTGTTTGAGGACATGCCTGATGCTGACCAACGTGGTACTTTTCTCTGCCTATTTAAAAACATGATGACCACCCGCTTCTCCCCACTCCATTTTACTGCCCACATTTTCAAATGTCAGGTCCTGTCCTTACATGGAAAGTCACAGTAGTAAATGGGAATCCATTTTAGAGAGCACCCTTTTTTTAGATGGAGCGAGGGGTTAGATGCAATAAAGATACTGGTAGAGGTGACCCCAGTTGAGTCTATGGGAGGATTACCGGTTTCCCTATATCAATTGTATTCTCCATAGAAGAACCTTCTCAAGTTGGATCATTCATCCCCACTGGTTATAGCTGAGCATACTGCTGACACCATCAAAACCCAAATGAAAAGTAAAACGCAAGCATTTCAAATGAATATCTCTTCCACCAGAGCATGAGAGTGTCTCTCAAGACATGAGTTCCAAATATCCCGTTTTGGCCTAGTTGAATGTATATTCTTTTTTTCTTTTCTTTCTTTTTTTGGTTTTTCGAGACAGGGTTTCTCTGCAGCTTTTTTAGAGCCTGTCCTGGAACTAGCTCTTGTAGACCAGGCTGGCCTCGAACTCAGAGATCCGCCTGCCTCTGCCTTCCGAGTGCTGGGATTAAAGGCGTGTGCCACCACCGCCCGGCGAATGTATATTCTTGAAAACAAAAGAGTCCTAAGTTTTTTTCTTAACAAATGCTTTTAATACTCTATTAGATATTTAACAATTAAACATAGTCTTTAGACTCAGAATAACCTTCTGTTTTGGGATTGGCTTTATTTTTGATTTGAGACAGGATATAATCCTGGAATTCACTTTGTAGACCAGGATGACCTAAAATTCACAGAGATATGCCTGCCACTACCTCCAGAGTGCTGGAATTAATTATAGGTGTCTACATCCACACCTGGCAGGGTTTGTGATATCTTTAACACACTCAAGAGAAATATCAGAAATCAAGAAAAATATCAAAATATCTTTAACACACTCAGAATACTTTACCACACTCATGTTGCCCACCTATGGTTTATAACACCCTGTAAGTGTGATTTAAGGGGAGTGTGGCCAGCTGGGCTTCAGGTCTGTTGGCCGTCAGGCCAAACCTTCACTGCACAGTTATGACTGACCTATTCTTTGGTTAAATTTCTATAGATGCCAGTTTGGGGGAGGTGAAGTATTCCAATTAATGGTCTAATTTATTAATATTTATTTCAGCTAATGGACCCCAGACCAGACTGATAATATATATGTATAAAGATTCTGAGGGAGGAGGCATGGCTGTGACCCTCTCTGTGAAGCATGAAAAAATGTCTACTCTCTCCTGTAAGGACAAAGACATTTCCTTTAAGGTAAGATTCAGTTTCATTTTAATTTTAGTCATATTAATGGACAAATTATAAACGTCAGATATCCTCAGACCAACCTTTTATCTAGAGCCCAAAGAGCAGAGACAACCACTGAAGTGGATGAGTATGGGAAACTGTCCACCCCTTCAGTCTAGCATGATGATACTCGGTGCTCTCATTTTGTCTCTGAATCTGTCAGAGAGGAAGAGACAGCTGAATGTTTGTATTCAAACTGGGTTTCCTGTATCCCACACTGACCTCAAACTCAGGATATAGTTGAGGGTGACCTGGAACTTTTAACCCTTCCATTTATATTCCCAGGAGCTAGGATTACAGGTGTATGTCCTGTGCCAGGTGTCATGCTCAGAGCTCCCACGAATGCAGATGTTATCCATCGTTGCTATAGACTAGGTTCTGGGAAGACCCGACTTCATTTCCCTGTCATATGGCTAGAGTTTGTGGCCAAGGATCACTTCTTATTTAGACCTTAAGCCTTACCTTGGTCCTAGATCATCTCCCAAAGCTTAAAGTCTCTGTCTAAGTGGTGGTTTACCAGGCATAGCTTCAGAAGCAGATGCTAAAAAGAGAGCACCTTATTCTACCATCAGTCATGGCCAATACTAGGTTGATAAATATCCAAGAACTATGGCTGTCAATTTAACTTGTTCTGTTGAAAGCACACCTTCAGAATCTTCTATGCATCTTAAGAAGATAGAATGCATTTTTAATTATAGAGATTTCTTTGTCTGTCCATAGGTTCATGGGGATCTTTGCTTCCATGTGGTCAAAATTACTTCCAAACTATCACTTCTGTGATTAACGTGGAAGAACCTTGGGCAGTTCTCATGTTTTCTAATACATCCTAAAAGGAAAACAAGATGTGAAAATAGGTAAAACCAGGCACTCCTAGCAGTTAACAGCCCCAGTGAGAGAGACTAGTTTCTAGTCAGCTAATCCTGACTAGGACCCTGGTGTTTGAACAAAACATACAGGAATCAGTGCTTGTACTAAGCTCAGGACAGAAGGGAGAATACTGTGCACTGTCATGCTTGGCAGGAAAGCAGAGTCAGGGGCCACAGACTGAGTCTGTGCAGCTGGGCTATTGGGGAACCCGAGACTCAGCTGGAGAACAGCTGCTGGTCTAATCACACTACAGTGTAGTATCAGGATCACGGAAAGAAGGAGCTGAGATTCGGACACCTCCCGCATCTCTCATGATGATTCAGAAACTAGAGCTACTGAGCCAAAGTGGGGAGCCCGTCAGTGTGTTAGCTAAGGACAACTAAAGAAGACAAGAACTGAAACTAGCCCGATGAGATGGTCGTCTCTGCTAGGACTTCTCTTCATCATTAGCATACCTGGACTCCCTTGGTGGAAGAGAACAGAAGGAAGCTCTGGGCATAGGGGCACCAGGAGGCCTGTGTGTTGATGAGGATGCCAGGTGGAAAAGGTCAGAACGGACAGGAAATAGGAAGTTAGGAATTAAAGAGAAGCAGTCAGTACTCCTACCTTTAGAGAGTTTTTTCTTACCTCCTGAAAAACGTAAAGCTGCTTCAGGTCTGTTTAATAATACAATTCTAAATAAAGTGCATATATTAAAATTGTTAAAGGCATTTTTTAAAAAATTTCATTTTCTGTATGCACAACTGTGTGTACGTGTGTTTCTTTGGAGGCCAGAATGGGGAGCCGGATCCCCTGGTGCTGGAGTTTGGGCATTTGTGAGCTTCCCCATGAGGGTGTAAGAGCCAAATACCAGACTCTGAGAGACCTGAGCAGGAAGCCATCACTCTAGGCTCAGTTGCTTATATCCTTACAAATAGTGTAATGTTGGATGGTGCACATCCCTTTCTGCTCCACTCTTGAGAGTCAGAGGCAGGCAGACCTTTGTAAGTTTGAAGCTACCCAGATCTAAATGAGTTTCCGGACAACCAGGACTGTTAGACCGAAAAACCCTGTCTTGAAAAACAACTAAAACAAAAACTATGTAATGTGTGTTTTCTCCACAGGAAATGGATCCACCTGAATATATCGATGGTACTAAAAGTGATCTCATATTCTTTCTGAGAAGTGTTCCAGGACACAATAAGATGCAGTTTGAATCTTCACTATACAAAAGACACTTTCTAGCTTGTGAGAAGGAAGATGAATTTTACAAGCTCATACTGAAGGAAAAGAGTGAAAATGGAGATAAATCTGTAATGTTCACTATTACTAACTTACCTTAAAGTTAGCTATTAAGCATTTTTGTGTACCAGAAAGATGACTAGATTACATGAGCCTTATGATAATCCATTCTGTGTTGCCATAGCAAAATACCTCAGGCTACATAATTTATAAAGCAAACAGGTTCATTTGTCTCATGTGTCTAGTCCAATTCCTATGTCCTGGTGAATGGCCCTGGATGCATTATGACATACAAGATAAAAGGAAAGGAATCAGCTGCATGTGAATTAGCACATGGGTGAGTCTCACTTCATAGCAACTCATTCTTGAGAAGGCCTCAGCCCTATCCAATGCTTGAGCCAACGTGATCTAGTCATCTCCCACCTCAACATGGTTATACTGGGGATCAAGTTTCCAGCAAATCTATTCACATGCCAGTGAAATAAATACTAATAATGACCTCAACATGCCATTAAAGTATAATAATAATTATGATATTTTTTAAGGTAGCACTTATGGGCTACAAAGATGGTTCACTGATTAAGAGCACTTGCTACTCTTCCAGAGGGAGACATGCACGCATGCGCGCACACACACACACACACACACACACACACACACACTCTCTCTCTCTCTCTCTCTCTCTATATATATATATATATATATATATATATATATATATATGTGTATGTATATGTATGTATGCAGTGGGTTTTTTTTCCATGGGTGTTATGTCCCCTAAAACTGACATTAACAGACAGTTGTGAGCTGCCATGTGGATGCTGGGAATTGAACCCAGGTCCTCTGGAAGATCAGTCAGTCCTGTTAACCACTGAGCCATCTCTCCAGACCACTTCCAGAGGACTCTTGTGTATATGATGGGGTATGCACATGCCACCCTGAGTGAGGGGAGTCAGTTCTATCCTTCCATCTTTGTGTGGGTTTCAGGTTCCAGGTTCCAGGACTCAAACTCAGATCATGAGGCTTGCATAGCAAGTGCCTTTATCTGCTGAGTCATCGTGCGGACTGTGTTATGTGCTGTCTTAGCCATTACAATTTTATTTCACTGGGAGAAGTTGAAGCAAATCAACATTATTAGAAGTTCACACTGTCTGTGACCCCAACTCCAGCAGCTCTGACACCTTCTGGTTCCTCTCTCTCTCTCTCTCTCTCTCTCTCTCTCTCTCTCTCTCACACACACACACACACACACACACACACACACACTCACACACACACACACGCACACACACGCGTACACACAAACACACACATACACACACATTCACACACACCCCCACTTAAACATAAAATCTAAGCAGAGAACACATGTAACAGCAACTTTATTTTATTATCCCTGGTCAGGGCTCTCTGGTCCGTTTGGAGTGAGGCCCGAAGGACTGAATTCTGCTCTCTTTGCTGTCTTCAATCATTTCCTTGAGACTGAATCTGAGTCTCCCTATGGCCTTGAACACATTCTTCTGCCTGACACCCCCAGTGCAGGTCTTATGTGCAGGCACCACATGTTTTCTGGACAGTTTTGTTCTCTCTCCCTTCTCATCGGTCTCCTGATGGCTGATAACCATAGAGTAGGGTGGAGACCATGATAGAGACTGAATTTCAGAGTCAGACAACCCCTTAAAGAGTGGGGTGCAGTGCTGTGATGGAGACTGGATTTGGGGGTCAGACACCCTCATTTTGAATCTCGTCCCATAACCTAAGAACCAAAATAAACAAGATATATGGACATGGATATACTCTTTCTGGATCGATGGACAGACATTCACACTGGAAACCACAGAAATGCCTCCTCCATAGGTAGCTGTGTAGAGCACACGGCACAAAGATCCCGGTGGCATATAGCACTGGAGAACTTGACACTTCTCCATGTGTCCACCACTCTCTTCCACCTCGGCTCCTCACTCACACATCACGTCTCAGACATGAGGCCTTTCCCTCCCTCGTGCACTCCCCACCCACACCCCACACACACACCATTGTGGGTCATTCCTATTCCTGCAGACTGCTCTCTGCTCTGAAGGAGCAGCACTTCATGCTTCTGCTCTTTCTCCTGGCTCTTAGACATATGTTGCTTCTTTTCTTCCCATCTTCTCTCAACACATGGGCTTTAAAATATAAGGAGAAAATGTACCCTCATAAAGACTATTCCATATTCCTTGTTGGTTTTTTCCAATTCTCACCCCCTGATTGCTACACAAGAGAATTCTAATTTACCTAGTGCACAGAAACAGCTGCTCACAACTGGAAACCTTGTTGCTGACAGTTTTCAACCCAACAGCTGGTGGGGTTGTAGTCACAGCTTCAAGCAGCCTCAAAGTTTCCTCCAGTGGTGTCTGAGCTGTTGGCTCATGGCCGGGCCTCTCACTCTCAAGGTGGGCTTTTTTGGGGGAGGTGGATGTTTTTGTTTTTTGTTTTTGCCAGGATCTAAATTCAGTATATTCAACAGAGCTCAGATCTGAAGACTAGAAAATAAAAACAACAAAGGGCAAAAGCACTGAAAAAAACTCAAGCTTGAGACAAGAGACCATGGGGCTCAACCTCCCTAAAGCAGGGCTACACTGGAGGCATTTCTCCCTCCTCTTCCCCACCCCCATTGCTTCCTCCCCTTTCTTTGGACCACTTTCATTTTCATGTTTTGTATTAGTTAGGGATCTCTAGAGGAACAGAACTGGTAGAATAGGCATATACAACACACATGTGCCTGTGTGCACACACACACGACTTATTAGAGTGGCCAGTAGGTTGTGGTTCAGCAAGTCCAACAATGGCTATATACCAAGAAAGTACAAGAACCCAGATGTTGCTCAATCCACGATGCTGGAGAGCTCAGCTAACATTTACTACACACTGGGATCCCAAAGAAGTAAGCTCTAAAGCCAGTGAAGGGACGGACTTACCAGCAAGAATAAGGGTGAACAGGCAAAAGAGAGGAAGCCTTCTTCTTCTAGGTCCTTTATACAGGCTACCACTAGAGGTGTGGCTCAGATTAAAGGTGAGTTTTACCAACTCAAAAGATCGGGATTAAGGTATATCTTCCCATCTCAGAATAGCTGAATTAAACATAGGTCTTTCCCACTACAAATGATTTAATTAAGAAAAATTTCCTCACAGGTGTACCCAGTCACTTTGGGCTTTTGTTAATTCCACATATTCTCAAGTTGACAACCAAGAATATCCATACGGACTCTTACACTGAAGGACAGTCTGCACAAAGTTTTTGAAATTGTTAATTCTCTTTGCTGCAGCTTTTTGGTTTAAGAAAAAGTAGGGATTTTCTCAGAAAGCTCTCAGATGTCATGCCCTGAATACAATATATTTTCAAGATTTTAATTTCGAATATATGTACATGCATGGGAGACCGTATATGTGAGTGCACTGCCCATAGAGGGCAGAGAAGCACATTGGGTCCCCTGGAGCTGGAGTCCACCAGTTGTGAGGCACCTGATATGGCTGCCTGCAACTGACCTCAGTTCTCTGCCCGAGCAGGAAGCACTCTTACCTGCTGAGCTGTCTCCCCACTCCACCATATGTTCAGTATCAGAGGCACACAATACTTTTAATATCAGGGCTGGAGAGATGGCTCAAGCAGTTAAGAGTGCTTCCTGCTCTTCCATAAAACCTGAGTTCAGTTCTCAGAACCTGTTATTCTTTTGGCCCTTTAAGGGGCAAGCCACGCCCACTCTTGGCGACCCCTGACCTCTCACCGCCATCTTGAATCTCTCTCTTCCTGTCCTTTCTTGGCATGTACACATGTGTCTCTCTGTCACTCTCTCTCTCCTTTCTCCTCTCTCTCTTCTCTTTCTCTCTCTCCTCTTTCTCTCTTTCTCTCTCCTCTCTCTCTCTTTCTCTCTCCTCTCTCTCTTTCTCTCTCCTCTCTCCTCCCCTCCCCCTTCATAACCCCCTGAATAAATATTCAACCTCACTCTGCATGTCGTGTCGATCCATGTCTCTGTCTCCTGCCCGCCTGCCATGTGTCTCCCTGCTTGGGACCAGCCACTGCTTGGGACCAGCAGCTGTCTCCACCTGGGACTGGCTGCTCCCAGGGCCTGCTGTCTGCCACCACATGGGCTGCTACCACCATTTGGGACCTACAGCATTTCTGCTGCCTACTGCCACTGGGGATCTTGCAGCATTTTTTAAAAAAAATTATAAAAGTACCCACATCTGGTAACTCACAACTGCCTGTTAACTCCAGCTCCTGGAGATCCAGTACCCTCTTCTGGCCTTTGTGATCATCTGGAGACACACACACACCACAAAATTAAAAGTAAAATAAATCTTTAAAAAATTAAGCCTATAAGCAAACATAGAAGCTAAGATGTAGCTACACTAATGGAGTACCTGAAGTTGTACAAAGTACTAGATTGAATCCCCAGCGTGGTATAAAAGTAACCATTGTGGTACAATCCTGTAATCCTATAACTCTGGCAGTAAAGGCAAAAGATCAAAAGTTTAAGGTCATTCGCTATTATTATAACAAATATTGAGGCAAACTTTAGCTACCCCATCTAAAAAATAAAATTAAAAAATAAACCAGGGCAAAAGATTAGGTTTTCTAAAAATTCATAAATAGAATAAAAACAAAGGTCGGGGAGAAGGCCCAATGCTAGCTGAACCTTGACTAAATAATGTCAATAAAATTTAAAAAACAAAAGAGATTCTAAGAGACACATGTGAGGAGGGCTTCTCCCTTCGCGGCTTATGAACACGGGGTTCTTTGGGAGATATCTGTGTAGGTCAGAGGCTAATTTACAGAGCAGAGGCCAAGATAATAGACTGTTGGAAAGTAACATATTTTCTATGTTTTAATTTCTACTCTGTGTTCCCCCAAATCGAGTCAGAAAAATGTGGAGATAGACTCTGAATACTTTAGGGTATGCCTTTATCCAGAGTTGTATCTAAGTTCCATGATGGAATACCAAGGTACCAGGGATGGGATGGGTAAGGAATATAGTCTTCCATTGCTATGAACACACCATGGCACATCCTAAGATGTCGTTCCCTTGTACTCTCTGGCTGGCTGCTCGCAAAGGTGCTACTTAGCAGACTCTCACTCCTGTCCACGAAACCCTTGAGCAGTGTGGCTGTCTCCACCCACATGAGTGACATTCTTGGTCACTGCTCTGGGATCCATTTTGCCTCCCTCCTTACACATGCAGGTTTCTTGGGCCATTGGTGTTGATTGACAGAGCCACCCTCATGCCTCCCAGAGCCCCTGACAGAGTTCCTTTCACTTGGGCATTGTCCTATTCTTACCGTGATGACATTTCCTTACTCACAGTGGTCCTCTGAGGGTAAGTGTAGGAAGGATGTTTGTCCAAATCGAGTATTTTCCCACGGTTGAGAGAAGAGAAATTCCTTTCTGAACAGCTATAGGTAAGTCCAGGAACTGACATAGTCATTGTTTGCTTAATATTAAATCATTTTGTCCTGCTAGTAGGAAAAGAGCTAGCCTTAGCAGAAAGTCAATGCCCAGAGGGAAGAGCAAGGAGCCAGTGCCTGATAAAACCATTCCTGCCTCTGATCCTTTAACAAGGAGCTTCTATCAGCACTGGATTTCCTATTGCTCTTACCTGAGAGTCAGCAGAGTAAAGCAGTCAGCCTCAGGAAAGCTCCAACACTGAATGCCCAGCTTTCTGGACTCTGCTGGACTGCTCTGAGGAAGTTCAGGTCTTACCTGCTTCCCCCCATTTCTTTTACACTGGGGCTCTATTCTAAAGACAGCATATGGGTCTTGTTTTTGTGTCTCATAAATGCACAGTGAGGATGTTGACCTCCCCTGACCCTTGAACTCAACAGGGAAGCTCTCATTGGATCTTCTCCCACCTCTGCCCCAGATCTGTTTTTTCAGGAGGTGCCTTAGTCTGCAGAGCCTCTAATTCCACACCACTGGTCTCAGGAGGTCACAGGTCATTTGCGTACTTTAATTTTCCAAGGCTGGGCTGTTGGTACAGCATAGAGTGAAACGGGCACATGGGGAGGGGCAAAGGACAGGCGATCAGAGGTTCAAAGTCATCTTTACCAGCATAGCAAATATAGAACTAACCTGGGGTAGAAGAGACCTTTCTTTAGAACGAATAAAAAGAATAAATAAAGAAAACTAGGGAGCTGTTGAGAAGGCAGCCTGCTTGAGGCCCGGGACCCACAGCTAGAGGAAAAGCCCCGCTCCTGTGAGTTGTCCTCTGACCTCCACTTACTTCCTATGCCCTGTAGCACGAGCTCGTGTGCAAACACACAATAAATACACAAAATAGAATTCAAAAGCTTGCCAGCCTCCAAAGCACTGAGGTCTTGAGGACCCTAGTCAAGAGCCTAGACTGTGCTGAGGACAGAAGGTGACATCTGTGACTCAGGCTTTGTCATTTATCAGTGGCCGATAGCTTCAGACTCTTTCATGGTTAAAGATTTACTACAAAAGCAGAATGCCAATACCTTCTAGCCCAAGAGTGGTGAGGTCACAAGCAGGCTGCACACAATGTGCAGAGCCAACACGCTGGCCCTGCCTGGTCAGCATCCCTCTGTCAGCTTGATAACACTGCACACCCAAGTCTTCCAGTAAATGATTGGAGAGCTGCCAGCTTCACTCTAGCACCCTCATGGGGATAGGTGAACCCAGGCAAGGGATCAAACTTGCCCTTATTAAATGTTTATTGTATGCCATGCAATGTGTCAATTACTACACAGATGCCCACAAGTCAAGTTCCTAACTCAGTCTCCAAACTCAGGAAAATCTCAGGAAGGTGCATACAGTTGCTTAAGGGAGCAAAAACTTTTAAAAAGATTAAGTAAGAGAGGGTTTCGTCACTTTTCTAGGTAGTCATTAAGCAATGTGCTATATCCTTTTATTAGTAGTGGTAGCAGTATTAGTATTTATTGGGGTCAAAGAAGCAGTATATTTCTACGTGTGTGTGTGTGTGTGTGTGTGTGTGTGTGTGTGTGTGTAGGCAGGGTCTCCTATAATCCCAGGCTGATATCAGATGCACTGTTGCTGAAGATCACCTTGAGCTCCTGATTTCCTGGGCTCAGCCTCGAAGATCCTGGACTCACAGGCGTGCGCTGCCATCCCAGCCTTGCTGAAAACAAACCTGCTGAAGGTGGCTTAATGCATCAGCTTCAGTCAAGAAACAGCATAATCTCAAACCTCTGCCTTTCCATTCATTTACACTTACAATTATCTTTGAACTTAGTTTTTTTTTATTTTTTGAGACATGATTTGACTGTGCAGCCTTGACTGGCCTGAAACTTGTAATGTAAACCAGGCTAGCCTTGAACTCACAATGATCTGCCTGCCTCTGCCTCCTGAGTGCTAGAATTGAAGGTGAGAGCCACCATGCCTAGCTTATCAGGAAAAAAAAAAAAAAACCTTTGTATTTCCAGTGTTCAAATTCTGACCCTTGAACTTGAAGCCCAGGTCCTTGTCCCATGGTTAGGGCACTAACATCAGTCAAACCAGGGAGTTCAGTCTTATCTGTCAAATGACTGATTTCTCCTTCTCAACATACAGAACATCTCACTGGTCTATGCTGCTGGGCATAAGGGCTCCTTAAGAAATGTGAGCACCCCCACCCCCTTTTAGAAAGTAAACTTTAATCTTCCTTACAATGAAGAAAAGGAATGATTCACTTTTTCAATTTCTTATGTTTATGTAGTGTTCATATGTGTGTTTGCATGTGTGTGTGGATGAGCGTGTTGTGTGTGTGTGTGTGCATATGTCTCTGGAGGCCTGCGGTGGATTCTGGAACCATCCTGCATAGCTCTTCCACCTTATTCATTGAGGCAGGGTCTCTCAAGCAAACCCAGAGCTCACCAATATGGCTAAGCTCACAATCCGGCTTGCTCTGGAGATCTCATTTCATCTTTCAGAGACTGGAACTGCAGGCTGGCCACGTGGGTTCTGGGGGTCCAAACTCCATTCCTCACATTTGAAAGACAAATATATTTAAAACTCAGGCTGACCCTGAACTCACTATTTAGGCCGGGGTTCTTCCTGCCTCAGTTGCATGCACAGGCATGTCAAACCATGTCCACTCAATATAACTAAAGCTTTAGAAACGGACTCTGTGATGGCTAGTTTTAATTGACAACTTGCCAACATCTGGAACAAACTACAATCCAGAAATGGATAACACACCAGAGAGAGATGTTTTGCTTGATTTTTTTTTTTTATCCTAATGAGTCAGGAAGACATGGGTCTATAATTCAGATCTTGAGTGTCAAGACACAGCTTGAACCTTGGCCACACCTGTTAAAAATGCTGCAACGGCGGCAGGCAGCGGGGCCCACAGAGCAGCTAGTCCCAGGCAGAGAGGGCTGCTGGTCCCCAACACATGGCGGGTGGGCGGGCTGGTCAGTCCCAGGCAGAGATGACTGCTGGTCCCTAGCGATGGCTCCCTGACCTGGAGAGTCGCTGGCGCTGGGCTGGGCCCAGCCATGTGGCACTGGGATGGTCCCGGAAGGCTGGTCCCAGCAAGCCCCCTCCCCCACAGGATAGAAGGCACATGGACAGACACATCCTACAGAATAGAATTAGATATCTATTACTTAGAGGGACAGAGAGAGGGGGGGGGCAAAGAAGTGGGGAGAGAGGCAGAAGCAAAGCTGCCTCTCTGAGCGGAAGACTGAAGGGAGAGGGAGCTCAGGCCGGAAACTGAAGATCAGCCTGGCTCAGCGGATGGGGGAGGGAGTGGGTGTGGCTTGTCTCTTAAAGAGACGAAAACCATAACAACACCTTCTGCTGGAAGCTTATATAAGGACAGGAAAGAAGGAAGCTTCTGCTATTTGCTTGCTTGCTCTCGCCTTACTAGCAAGTCCATTCCTTCACTGGCCTTGCAACCTTCATCTTTGGGATCCCAGCATCTGCTGAAGACCTGCTGAGACATCCAGCCTCGGGGACTGAGCAACTTCTGGACATCTCATTCATAGCCAGCATTGTTGGATTAGCTAGATCACTGCCTGTAAGTCATTCTAACAAACCTCCTTTATATATATTAAGAGAGAGAGAGAGAGAGAGAGAGAGAGAGAGAGAGAGAGAGAGAGAGAGAGACAGACTCAGGGACTTCAGGGACTTTGACACAGATTATTACTAACTAGGTCTCCGGATAATTCATTAGCAGTCACACAATCTCAACTCTGTCCCTTTGTTTAAGAGCACAGAACTAATTCATTCCAAATCACCTTCAAATTAGAACTAATTCATTTCAAATCACCTCCCAATTAGAATTAAATTCATCCCAAATCATCGCCCCAGAAGAGTTTTGCCACCTCTCCGAGTCCCTGTCTCCATCACTTTCCTTTACAGTTGGCTGTCATAGCATACCTTGTCACTTGTGCTGGTGACAGCAGAGAGAGGAAGTTCCAGACAGAATGGAGCAGCTGGCCCTGACTGCTGCAGCTGGCTCAGTGCCAGCTTACCCTCTCTGCTCAGTGTCTGCAGCTGACAAATTGAGCAACAGATGTGGGGATTCGCAATGCCATGGGACTGACCCAGAGAGAAAGCTGTGTTCCCATCAGGCAGGTCCGCTCTCCTGTGACTGATATTGTTTCATAAGCTTCATGCTCTCTACTAACTCACTTCTTGTTTAAGACGTTTATTGACTGGGACATCATATCACACAATGCCAACAGAGCATGGAGGTGGGGAGAACCCCTGTAATCTCAGCACTTGAGAGGCAGAAGCAGGCAGATCCCTGAAGTTCCAGGCCATCCTGGTGCAGAACAAGTTCCAGGACAGCCGAAGACTACATAGAGAAACTTTGTCTCAAAACACAAACAAAGAAAGAGGCAAACACTAATGCAATCAGAATCCATTTTCATTTTGGACAATTCTAAAATTACAAAGCAGCTATAGAAAAGCTTCCTTTTCCTCTGTTTCATCTTTTCAGATTGTTTTTGTTGTTGAATCAGGGACTCACTACGTAGAGCAGTCTGGTCTCAAACTCCTTTTCTTGTCTCTGTCTCTAAATGGCTGGGGTTATAGGCATTGCAGCACATCTGCTAAGGCTGCTCTTAAATGTTAGTTTCAACAAATGTGTGTGTGTGTGTGTGTGTGTGTGTGTGTGTGTGTGTTTATCTGCTGGCATCTTCTCGCCACCATAAGCACTGCACTATTAGTGTGAATGTGTATGTGTGTGTGTGAGAGAGAAAGAGGAGAGGGGGGAGGGAGGAAGGGAAGGGGGAGGGAAGGAGGGGGGAGAGAGAGAGAGGGGGGAGAGAGAGAGAGAGAGAGAGAGAGAGAGAGAGAGAGAGAGAGAGAGAGAGATCTGGTGCCCTCTTCTGGCCTCCATGGGCACTGTCCTTAGAGTTTGCATGCATACACACATTCATGCAAAAGTCACAAAAAACAAGAAATAACTGCACCAGGTTCTCACATATATGTTACGACCGTTAACTTGTTGTTTGGGCGACTCCTAAGAGTGGAAGCAGGTGTATCTCTGACTCTTGCCTGCTCTTTTTGTTTGGTTTTTTGTTTTTTGTTGTTTCCCCCCCCCCCGAGACAAGGTTTCTCTGTAGCTTTGGTGGCTGTACTGGAATTAGCTCTTGTAGACCAGGCTGTCCTCGAACTCAGAGATCTGCCTGCCTCTGCCTCCAAGGTGCTTGGATTAAAGGTATGCACCACCACTGTCTTGCCTGCTCTTGAGACTCTTTTCCTCCTCTTGGTTTACCTTATCCAACCTTGATATGATATAGCACAAATAATAAAAACCCAGAGACAGATACTTGGGTTCAAGCTGAAGATCAGAAAAGCAAAACAGCCAAGCCACTAGAGCAGTCTTACCTCTACCAAGGCTGGGTGACTGCAGACTGAAGGCTGAGCTTCTGTCTTTTCCTGTTTTCTATTCCCCTTTAGTGCTGGACTTAAAGGCATGTGACTCCCTAGGACTGGGATTAAAGGTGTGAGCCACCACTGCCGGGCTGTCGTGGCTTAGTTTTACTCTCTGATCTTCAGGCAAGCTTTATTTAAACATAAAGAAAATATCCCTATAAAAAAGAGGGCTTTCTCCTTGCCTTATTGTACTTGTTTTATCCTGTTTGACTGTCCTCTCTTGGAAGCCTGTTGCTTTCTTGATATGGAGTCCCCTCTGTGTGTTGCTTGTATTGGTTAATGAATAAAGAAATTGCCTTGGCCTGATAGGGCAGAACTTAGGTAAGCAGAGAAGACAGAACTGAATTCAGGCAGGAAGAAAGCAAAGGGGAAAGACACCATGGATCCGCTGGAGACAGATGCTGGGAATTTTACCCGGTAAGCCACTGCCACATGGCAATACACAGATTAATAGAAATAGGTTAAATTAAGATGTAAGAATTAGCCAATAAGAAGTTAGAGCTAATGGGCCAAGCAGTGTTTTAATTAATACAGTTTCTGTGTGGTTATTTCGGGGCTAAGCTAGCCGGGTGACATGGACGAACAAGCAGCCCTCTCCTTGTAACACTTTCTGAAGAGGAAATGAAGGGGGAGTGGATGTGGGTGAGAAGCTGGGGGAAACTGTGGTTGGGATGTGTTGTATGAGAGGAGAATCTATTTTCTACTTTAAAAAAAGTTTAAAGAAAAAGACCTGGTTTACATATAGGGAGATGGCTAGGCAGGTGGCAATGCTTGATGCTGTGTCCCTTGACCTGAATTGGGTCCCCAAAACTCACATGGCATGAAGAGAAGACTCATGTAGGATGTCTCTTGACCTTCACAGAAGTGTGCCCTCCCAGCATCCACACACACAAAATAAGGAAGTTTTTTATAGGCTGGCCTTGTAGTCAGCCACTGTGGGGCTGGAATGCTGCAGGCGCCTAAGAAGGCATCATTACCAGGGAGCACTGTCACTTTCCCTCTGCCTTGTGGCCAGGAAGGGGTCACCAGCAGCATGGCTGCCATCAGCTTTCCTTTGAACTCTGCATCAGGAAGGCACAGCTCCTTGGATTTACAGTTACCAGTTTGCTGTCAACTCTGTGTTCATTCTGAAGCCCCTGCCATTGGATCAGCTTTAACCTTCCAATTGATCACCAGTAACTGTGGAGCCATAGCACAGACTGCAGGCCATTGCTGGCTCACTTTGAACCTAGCCCCAGAAGGCTGGCATTGGAAAACAAGGCAGAGGCAGCTGCCGGGCTTTCTGCCACCATGCTTGAGCTCGGCCTTCTTCACTCGTTACTGTCACATTTATGTATTATCTGTATGTGCTCAAGCACTTTGAGGGATAAACAAGAGGTTTGTTTCTCCCTCCACCCTATGAGGGCTGATGCTCAAATTCAGGTTGTCATGGTTAAATACTCTCATCTGAGGAGCCTTGCTGCACAGTAAGTCCCTAGGGAGTGAAATGTAGCGTTACTACCCATCAGTCTTAGAGTCGGTGCAGGCTAGAACATGGGGTTAGAAGGCTTGGCACTCACACATGCCTTAGCACTAACATAGTTCTGATACCTACTACTCAGGCTTCATATTCTATTCATAAACTGCCTGTGTCTGCCTATCACACGAGTCCTTTGTGTGCTGTGGCATTCTATGTGAATTACTTATTTGCTAAGCCACACAAGGTAACACTCAGCTCTGATTCAGAGCTGTGGATGCAACACTTACTTTGAATTGTTTAGTGGGATTTGGGGGGTTGTTAAGTAACAATCTCACTATGTAGCTCAAGCTGGCTTGGAACTCAATGAGGTCGATGTTGGCCTCAAACTCAAACCAATTCTCCTCCCTCTGCCTCCCAGAGGGCTGGGATTACAGGAATGTACCACCATACATGGCATAACAGATGTTTTTTTTGTTTTGTTTCTTTATTAGGGGTGTTAAGACAGGGCTTCTTTATGTAGCCCTGGCTGTCCTGGAACTAGTTCTATAGACCAAGTTGGCATTGAACTCTGAGATCCACCTGCCTCTTCCTTTCAAGTACTGGGATTAAAGGTGTGTACCACCATTCCCAGCTCATTCCACCAATTTAACAGTATACAATTCAAATTCTTAGTAAGAGTGGTAAACTATCATCACTAATTCTAGAACAGTTTCATACACTCAAAAAGAAGCACTAACCATTAGCCTACTTACTGATTTGCTCATTTCAATAGATTTGTCAAGTCTGGCATTTCATACAAATAAGACCATGCAGGATCTTCCCTTTGTGCCATGCTTCTTTATTAGGATGTTTTTGCTTCCCATGTTCATCCGTATTGCGGCACACATCAGTACTCCATGTGGCTGATAATACTCCATATTCTGTAGTGGCCACAGGGATGGTTTTCACTTTTCACTAATTTGGGTAATGGGCAACGGCATTTTGCTTTCTTTTCTGTTGCTACGGTTTTGTTTTGTGAAATGAGATCTTGCTATGCATCCCAAACTGGCCTCAAATTTTGACTCTGACCTTCTGATCCTTTTGTCTCCTCCTCCTTAGTGTTGGATGGCAGGCAAGCACTACCCTGCCTGGAAGGCTGGGGAGAGAACACAGGGCTTCACAAACGCTAGACAAACCTGTAACAACTGAGCTCCCTGACCGGCTCTGTATCTGTACTTAGTACAGAAGGGAAGGGCAGGAAGGAACAAACACACAACACAGTAGACAGATGATGTAACATTAGGAAGTAGGGAGCCTTCCTAAGGAAAACAAGGGAAAGAAGACAACTGAGAACTGAGTAAGTGCTTAGGGAAAGCTCTGCTGAGCGTGCAGTGTTAAATAGCTTAAGATGGGGATCAGGCCAAGTACAGAGCTAGTAATCGTTTCAGCAGAACAGGAAGAGACTGGAGGGTCCCAGCACATCTGAGGAAGAGCAAGAAAGCCAGTGTGCCTGCAAGGGCAGCTGGAAATGAGAGCAGTAGGTGTGTGTGGTGGCGGCGCTGGTGCTAAACTCTCAAGGCTGCCTTTTATTTTTCTATTTTACCTTGTTTTATTTTGGTATCACATATATATAATTTATTTTAACTTTACATTCATTGGTGTTTTTTTTGCCTGCATGTATGTCTGTTCAAGAGTGTCAGAAACTGGGCTGGAGAGATGGTTCAGAGCCTAAGAGTATTGGCAGCTCTACCAGAGGTCCTGAGTTCAATTCAGCAACCACATAGTGGCTCACAACCATCTGTCATGAGATCTAGTGCCCTCTTCTGGCATGGAGGTGTACATGCAGGAGAATGATGTGGGAGAGTCTTCTGTTTGAGTTGATTTCATTGGCTAATAAAGAAACTGCCTGGCCCATTTGATAGACCGCCCCTTAGGTGGGTGGAGTAGACAGAACAGGAAGAGGAAGTGAGGTAGAAGGATCAGTAAGATGCTATGCCTCTCCTTAGACAGACCTCCGTGCCTCTCCTGAGAGAGATGCCAGACGCAATGAAGCTCCAGCCCAAGATGGATGTATGCTAGAAACTTCCTGGTAAGGCACCACTTTGTGGTGCTACACAGATTATTAGATATGGGTTAATCAAGATGTGAGTAAGAGGCAGAAAATAATGGGCCAGGCAGTATTTAAAAGAATACAATTTGTGTGTTGTTATTTCGGGGTATAAGCTAGCCGTGCGGGAGCCGGGTGGCGGGAAGCCAGCCCGCAGCTCCACACTACAGAATGGCACCTCCATTATTAATTAATTAATTAATTAATTAATTAATGAGACTCTTAATCTCAGGGTCGTGGGTTCGAGCCCCACGTTGGGCGCCATTCTGTAGTGAGGAGGCTGTGGGCTGCATTCCTGCCGCCCTGCTTTCGGCCTCCTGACTAGCTTATGCCCCAAAATAATTACACAGAAACTGTATTCTTTTAAATACTGCCTGGCCCATTATTTTCTGCCTCTTACTCACATCTTGATTAACCCATATCTAATAATCTGTGTAGCACCACAAAGTGGTGCCTTACCAGGAAGTTTCTAGCATACATCCATCTTGGGCTGGAGCTTCATCGCGTCTGGCTTCTCTCTCTGGAGAGGCACGGAGGTCTGTCTAAGGAGAGGCATAGCATCTTACTGATCCTTCTACCTCACTTCCTCTTCCTGTTCTGTCTACTCCACCCACCTAAGGGGCGGTCTATCAAATGGGCCAGGCAGTTTCTTTATTAGCCAATGAAATCAACTCAAACAGAAGACTCTCCCACATCATTTCCCCTTTTTCTGTTTAAACAAAAAAAGAAGGCTTTAACTTTAACATAGCAAAATTACATGTAATAAGTTATCAAGTAAGAATTACAGTTACAATATTTATATCTACTTTATCATAACAAAGGAAAACAACTATAACTATCTATCTATTCTTCAACTCCATCAGAGACTCCAGAAGGACACAATATTACCTAGGTGAACAAGAAGTAAGCTACTTCCAAAACTCTAGAAATGACAGAGACATCTCACTGCCTGGACAGTCACCCAAAGTTCTTTTGTACTGTTGGGGCATCCATCTTCAGCCTACAGGCCCATAGTTTCCAGCAGACATTTCCATGATCAGGAAATTTCAAAGGTAGTTCAGTCACTATCTTCTGTGTCCTTCAGAATGTCTCGCAGACTCTTTCTTGAATTAGGAACCCCAAAGAATCATCTCACATTTAGGCAAGTTCAGCAGTCCTCTCTCATTGGGTTCTTTGTGTCCAGTTTCTGCAACAGTCCAGGCAAGAGCAGTTTCTTGCCCAAATGGCTATCAAACTCCATAAGGAGCCTCTTTGATGCCCATCTTCCTCTTGAAGTAGATTGGTGCTGCCAGGAGCAGACATGTCTCATTGTCATGAACAGTCCTAACTTATTAAAACATTTAAAATGCAATATTCTGTAGTCTTTGAAAGATATGAAGAATGCCTTTTTAACTTAAATATATCTCTATATATCTAGAAAATCTAACTAACATGACTATAAGCTTTACTATTATCAATGATTATCCATTAGCAACCTATATTTCCTAATTATACATTATATTCTTAAAATGAACTACACAATCACAATACCTTAATCAAGATTAGAAATACATATACATATAACAAAATTGACCTTAAAATCCATACCAATGCAAATTATTCATATCTATATCATATCCCCCTTTAAATGTAAAAGAACATTTATAAACAATATTTGGGAATATGGACGTAGTTATTTCTCTCCAAACTGCTTCCTGCTGAATGGGGACGCTGTTAATCAGATCTTTCATGGTGTAACCTGTGTGCCAGGTTCATCTCAGTTATCAGTTGGGTGAAGTAATTTTCTGAAGGTGTTCACAGCAACCTTTCAGGAGGGCGTGGTCTATCATACCATATTGGGATAGAAGCAATCCAACGGGTCTCATTTTCTGTAAAAATAAAAGAAGAATCTCTTTTCCAAAGTATCATATCCTTAGATCCAAATTCTAAAGTCAAGGTATTTTCAAGATATCTTTCTTGGATTAGTTCATTAGCATTAGTAAACAATTATCTTTTAGCAGCTGTTGCTCCTTCCTCAGCATTCAAACAATTCAAAAAGAGCATAATAGCATACAGTATCAAGATTCTCTGTGTATTTTCCATCTTTGTGCAGCTTTATTTTAACCTCTATTTCGTTTATTTTTACTTTTATTTTTTGAGACAGGTTCTCTGTATATCTTTGTCCTGGAATAACTCTGTAGACCAGGCTGTCCTTGAACTCTCAGAAATCCGTCTGTCTCTGCCTCCCCAGTGCTGGGATTAAAGGTGTGTGCTACAACACCTTGAACTCACAGAGATCTTTCCGTCTCTGCCTCCCAGGCATTCGGATTAAAGGTGTGTCCTGCCACACCTTGAAGTCACAGAGGTCAATCTACCTCTGCCTCCCAAGTGTTGGGATTAAAGGTGTATACCACCACAACAAACTACTTGCTTTTTCTTTCTTTCTTTCTCTTTTTTTTAACTGTAAGAACTTTAACTTTTAGCCTGCATGTATTTTTAACTCACTGCAAACCATTTAGAGGTTTTCTTTGTCTTTGAATCTCTCTTTACTGTATATCTCTCTTTTTCTGACCACACGAGTCTTTAATTTACCAAGCAATATAGGTAGGATTAAAGCCGTGGCTTTGACAGCTAGATCCAGCCCATTCCTTAGCTTTCTAGCCTCATGGCAGAGGTACCGGCTGTAGACATGTTTATCACCACAACTCTGTGGCTGTTCAAGGTCCCTGCCAGCAAGCAAGCTGCAACAGTGTTAAACAACACTCAAAAGCTCCATAGTCAGGACCCCCTGCTTGAAAGAGTCAGAGTTTGCCCTGGCAGAACAGCCCAGAAAGCTGATATTTTAAAACGACACAGCTTTTTTCCTGCTACGGCTGAAAACCGAAAAGCATGCAGTTAATTTTCATCAACACCATTTAAGTGTTTCGTAGCCGAACCTCTTAAAAGAGCTGCAATGTTTTGCAGCTGAAGCTGAGTCAGGAAGCCTCTCTTAGATGAGAGTGCTTGCTTGCCAGACCCAAAAAATAGAGCTTTACTCTATTCTTTCCCAAGCTTTCTCAAGCTTTCTGCAGATTCGGTTATCCACGTGGGCGCCATTCTGTAGTGTGGAGCTGCGGGCCGGCTTTTCGTCCTGCCTGGATCCCACATGGTTAGCTTATGCCCCGAAATAACAACACACAAACTGTATTCTTTTAAACACTGCCTGGCCCTTAGTTTCAGCCTCTTACTCACATCTTGACTAACCCATATCTAATAATCTGTGTAGCACCACAAAGTGGTGCCTTACCAGGTAGATTCTACTGTACGTCCATCTTGGGCTGGAGCTTCATCGCGTCTGGCTTCTCTCTCTGGAGAGGCACGGAGGTCTGTCTAAGGAGAGGCATAGCATCTTACTGATCCTTCTACCTCACTTCCTCTTCCTGTTCTGTCTACTCCACCCACCTAAGGGGCGGTCTATCAAATGGGCCAGGCAGTTTCTTTATTAGCCAATGAAATCAACTCAAACAGAAGACTCTCCCACATCAGGAGGAACATTATATGCATGATAAATAAATCTTTAAAAAAAAAAAAAAGAATGTCAGAAACCCAGGAACTGGAGTTACAGACAGGTGTAAGCTGCCATGTGGGTACTGGGAATTGAACACAGGTCCTTTGGATGAGCTGCCACACCAGGTCCTTTAAGAAAAGCTCTTAACTGTTAAGCTACCTCTCCAGCCGCTGATTTTGGTTTCTTGGGACAGGGTCTCACACTTGTTGCCCAGGTTGAACCTGAGCTCACTATATAGCACAGGCTGGCCTAAAACTCAAACTGATCCTCCTACTTCAGCAAATGTGCGGATTACAGTTGTGTTTGACCACGTTTGGAAATTTTAAAAGTTTCATAGAAACAAGGTCTCACTGCTGTTGTCCTGGCTGACATTGAACTAGCAATCTTTCTGCTTTGGCTCCCTAGAACAGATAGGACTACTAGATATCTAACATGGCATGGAGAGTCTATACAAAACGTTAAGAATTCTTTTAGATTGAGCAAAATGAGATAGAGATTTTGTGAGAGAGTGTTTATCCCACTTAACATTTTAACAGGATAGTGGGGCTGCTGTATTGGCATCAAACACAAGGGGGGAGTCAATATAGAGATTACCGCTGCGGTTAAGGATGGTGACCAGATATAAGGCCTGAATAAGTAAGAACACAATGGAGGTGCTGGAGAGATGTGTCAGAGGTTAAGAGTGCTGGCTGCTCTTGCAGAGGTCCTGAGTTCAATTCCCAGCAACCACATGCTGGCTCACAGCCAAATGTAATAAGATCTAGTACTCTCCTCTGACCTGCAGGCATACATGTAGATAGAGCACTGTATATATAATAAATAAATAAATCTTTTTTTAAAAAAAAGACACAATGGAATGACAATAATTCACATAGCAAGAAGTGCCAGGTGTGGTGTTGCACACCTGTGATCCCAAGACAAGGGAGGCAGAGTTCAAGGACAGCCTAGACCACCTACTAAGTTCCAGGTCAGCCAGGTGTGCAGAGTGAAAGACCATCTCAAAAAAGTGTACAGGAGAGGGCTGGAGAGATGGCTCAGTGGTTAAGAGCACTGGCTGCTCTTCTGGAGGTCCTGAGTTCAATTCCCAGCAACCACATGGTGGCTCACAACCATCTGTAATGAGATCTGGCGCCCTCCTCTGGCATGCGGCCATACATAGAGGCAGAATGTTGTATACATAATAAATAAATAAATCTTAAAAATAAAAGTGTACAGGAGAAAGGCTAGACTTGATGACAAAGGTCTGTGACCCCAGTACTTGGAAGCTACAGGCAGGAGGATCAGGAGTTCAATGTCATACTTGGCTACAAGAGACCCTGTCTCAAAAAAAAAAGGATACAGGAGGAACAGATTGGGAGTCAACCAGAAACTTGGCTTTACAAACACCATGTTCAACTTGCCATAAAGATTACTAAAATTAAGACAGCAAACAAGCAGATGCATGCAGGGCACTCTGATTGTGGTGATTTGAGTACTTGACTACTTGGCCCCCAACTGGTGGAACTCTTTGGGGAGGATTAGGAGGTGTGGCCTTGCAGGAGGTGTCACTGGGGGCGCCTTTGTGGTTTCAATAAACTCTCACCATCCCAGGGCTCTCTCTCTGCCCCCTATTTATGGATCAAGACGTGAGCTCTCAGCTACGGCTCCAGAGCCACACCTGCCTGCCTGCTGTCATGCTCCCCACCATGACAGTCATGGACTCACCCTCTGAAACCATAATCCCCAAATAAAGGCTTGCTCATAGGGTTTCTTCACAGCAACAGAAAAGTAGCTAAGACAAAAGTACACGTACGCAATCCTAGCACTTGAGGCTGAGTCAAGACAATTTCAAGTTTAAGGCCAGCCTGGCTACCCTGACTCAAAATAATTTAAATATTAATAAACTTCCCACATACCAGGATCTATTTAATCGCTGCTAGCTGTTTGTATGTTTTTAAGTTTTCTAGAAGTCTTGAGAATTTCAATCAGTGCTTTCTTCATGAACAGACAGACAGACAGACTTGCAGCCAACAGACCAAGCAGGCAATGCAGAGGGACTGTTGTACTTGCCAGTGGCTGTGCAGGGTGAGGGCTGCAGCCAGGGAGTAGTCCACCACAGAGCAGGGGCTCAAGTACCCAGCCGGGAGCAGGCCCAGAAGCAGAACACTCACAACCCTCTCGCTAGTCCAGTGGAGAGAGGCAGCCTTGGAACCAGCTACAAGAAAGAGGAGATTCACAGAGGTGAGGAAGGACAAACACGTCAACCAATCACACGATGGCTAACACAGTCAGCACATAAACAGTATACCAGCAGACCCATGCTGAACGCGGAATCAGATGGCATATCTGTCATGTCTCTGAGCACAAGACATTTTCTTAGAGGCAAGAAGGCAGGCTACGTATCTGTGGAATTAAGGCAGTCTTGGACTTCACTGAAACAGGAATCATGCGAGTGTAATTTAGCGATCACTAAGGGACCTCTTTAGAATAATAATGATACTAATAACTGTGTAATCTTTAGAGAAAATCCAGTATTTCTAAAAAAAAAAAAAAAGTTTAAGCTGGCCAAATGAAAGAGAAGCACAGGTCTCAGAATACCTTTGAAGGTCACGTCCTTCTTCTGCCCCATTTACAATTTGGTGCCAAACCAATGAAGCCCAAGGGCTGCCTTTGGACAAGTGAAGCACAACGCGGGCTCTACGCATTTTCTTTTCTTTCTTTCTCTTTTGGTTTTTTTGAGACAGGGTTTCTCTGTATAACAGCTCAGGCTGTCCTGGAACTTGTTTTGTAGACCATGCTGTTCTTGAACTCACAGAGATCCGCCTGCCTCTGCCTCCCAAGTGCTAGGAGTAAAGGTGTACGCCACCACCGCCCAGTAGCTCTAAGAGAACCCGACAAAAGGATGAAGTTCCTACCCAAAAAAACTCACACAGACATAAACATTAAAACTGTGCATATGACATTACGGAAGTTTTTTCAGTCCCATGTATTTCAGAAACAGTCTGCTAAATCGAACAGAAGAATCCAGAAACAAAAATTGGTCAAAAGCAAAAAGGTTTTAAAAGGCAGTTTCATCCAGCTTCCAGCCCCACAGTTGACTGATATTACATGTCTAGTAATTAAAGTGTAAACAAGTTCAAGACCTATGGGAAGAGGGCTTAGTTTCGATGTTGTTATTGTAATATTTAAAGGCCCGAGACTTGTGCATGCCAGCCAAGCTCTAAGACACTGAGCCACATCCCCAACCTCTGGTTTTTTTTTTTTTTTTTTTTTTGAGATAAGGTTCTACCATGTAGCCTATGGTGGCCTCTTTCTAAAGCATGATCCTATTGCTCTGGCTTCTCGATGTTGGGAGCACAGACATGTACCAACAGACCCATTAAGGAATGGTAAATTCACAAATAATTGATTTATTTTATGTATATGGATGTTTTGTCTGCTTGTACGACTGCTGCCTATGGAGGCCAGGAGAGGGCATTGGATCCCCTGGAACTGGAGTTATGGATGGTTGTGAGCTACCATGTGGATACTGAGAATGAACCTGCATCCTCTGGAAGAGCAGTCAGTGCTCTTAAATATTGATCGGTCTCTGCAGCCAAAGGAGGAGTATTTTTAGGGTGACTGAGTCCTCTAAGCTCAAGGAATAATTAAACATTCACTATACTAAATACCAGTAATTTAAAAATCCAATTTTTAATCACACACACACACACACACACACAGGAGACAGAGGAAGAGTTAAAATAAATCTTTAATGTGGCCTCTCTTGAGAAAAGCACTACTCCATTCCTTCCTGTGGGCTCCTCCACAAGGCCCCACCTCCAGCACTGACACTTAGACACCAACTCTCATCACGATTCCTGGTGCCTACAAACCATAAAAACAATTAACACTTGTGACTCAGACATAGTCCTGGGAGCTCCAGTCATTAACTTCCTCACCACACAGGACACCAGCTGCTCCCTAGAAGGTGCTGTGGTACAGGGGAAGTTCCAAGTCTTCCCCTGAAGGTCCCATATTTGAGTCTGCTGAAATAAGACTGCAGTCAACAGATTATTGGGAGCAAAGGCTACAAGAGACAATTAACACTTGCAAGCACCTGAGCCACCTGAAACATTATAACTTACCGAAGACAGAGGGGAGAAGTTTGGATTCCTTCCTCAGAGAGGAAGTAGAAGGCTTGCAGGTGACTTTAAAGCGAAATAAAATACTGTTGGGGGAGCATGACCACAGAGTCAGATGCAGACAAGGGGGCCACACCTGGGATCCCAACACTCCAGCAGCTGAGGCAGGAGGACTATGATTTCTACAGGACCCCATCTCTAGGGAAAAACAAAGAAGTAAATGATTGAAGATAATTGTGTTCCTCTTCAGTGGACCCGCCTTCAGGAGACAGAGAACTTCAGAGAAGTCTCTTTGCTACTTCAGGAGAGGAAGGTGTCAAGAGAACCTTCCAGTAACCACAGGAAGGACCAGAGAGACCTGAGGATGCTGCTTTCATCAAGCCCATCATTGTCACATTAAAGTACATGCATGAAGCTCATTAAATTAGAATAGTTATTAAAAGCCAAGGAGGTGGTTGTTGAGGCAGGGCCTTAAGTAGCATCTTACTACATAGCCTTGAACTCCAGACCATTCTTGTAAAATGTGTGTGTGTGTGTGTGTGTGTGTGTGTGTGTGTGTACAATTTTCCGTAGTGTTTCTGTGCTCCTAATTAATACATTAAGCAACTAGATCTACTAAAGATATTTCAAAGTGATAAAGCTTAAACCATCTCAAGACTCCTGGTACCTACGGTGACTGCTAATAAGTGAGCATTTCTACTAGCAGCTGGGTCAGGGCACTGTGGTTTGCTCCTTCATAACCCCAGGAGGAGGGCTACATTTCAGCTTAGAAATAAATGAGAATAAATACGTCTTGTTTTTCTCCCCAAAGTCACAGATTTCTTATACTTAGGACTCCATGGGAAACCCTTACCCCGTGACAAAATTCTGGAAGGACAAACACATAGAAATATAGAGTAGGGTGAGGGAAAGGGGGAAAGCAAATACACAGAGGTTTTTGCAGAAACATCATATTTATGTAATACTCATGCACGAACACAGACAAGCCAGACTTCAGGTCAAAAGCTGCTGCTGCCTTTGGAGGAAACCCACCAAATGTCAGAACCTCTCAGCCTTCTCCCACCCTGCCCCAAACGCCAGGTGGAAATGCCACCTTCTGTCTCCTCCTCTTCTTCACCACTGGAGCAGTGAGGTCACAAACCTTCAGCATCTCATCCACAGGAGGCCACTGGCTCTTCAGTTCAGATAGAACTGGTCCCTGTATTTCTAGCATCCCCAGTAAACACAAAACTAATCATTCACTAGGGAGCCATATTTTCACTAGGGATTCATAGCGCTCCTAGCCAGTATTTGCTAGGAGTCTCCCTTTAAAATATTATGAACCGGCATTCTCCTGGTTCCAGATAGCTAAGGGTTTGTAAAGAACCTAAACGTGAGTGCTACAGCCTCCTGCTTCACATGTATTAAACATCACAGTTTTCATCAGCATACTGAAAGATAAATGACTTCAAATGTGGAGGTTTAGAAGGTAGTATTAAGGAGCTGGAGAAATGGCTCAATCATTAAAACCACTGGCTACTCTTCCAGAGGACTGGGGTTCAGTTTCCAGCACCCACATGGTGCCTCACAGCCATCTGTAACTCCAGTTGGAGGGGATCCAATGCTCTCTTCTGGCCTCCATGAGAACTGCATGCCTGTGGTGCACAGACATACATGCAAACAAAAATAAATCTAAAAAAAAAAGAAGGTAAGAGGTCTGTTTATTTTATGTGTACAAAGAGCAATCTCTGTTTCTTCATGGGTGACTCCTTGCTTTCCCTAGAATAATGATGGCTGCCACACTGGAAGAAGGCTTGTGCATCAACTTCAGGGAAATGACATTTATTGACAACACACTTTACTTTATACGTAAGTCTAAACCAATAAGATAAATGTGGGGCTCAGGTACAGATTTTCAACTAGAAAGGAAATTAAGAAGTGAGCTTGGACCCCTGTTTGTCATCAATTTCTACTGAAATGTTAATGATGCCCCCACTCTGAAAAAAAAAAAAAGCAAAAAAAAAAAAACCAGATTTTCAAGGTCCAGTGCCCTGCCCCATGTCCTGGGTTGGCACTCCAGCAGTTTGTCACCAAAATGGTGTCTGGTGCCCTCATGAAAATGTACCACTGAGGAAACACTGCTTCCCAAAACAAACACAATTTATGAGATTCTAGGCCTAGAGTTCTGTGTACACCATTCGGGTGAATACATAAACTTAAAAGGAAAGTTTGCCAGTTTATTAAAAAAATACTTTAGCTATGTACTGAGATTACAAATCCTGGATTTAAATTGTTAATTATTGCTATTTTATTTTATGTGTGTACTTGTTTCTACTGCATGTATTTCTGTGCAATATGTGCATGCAGTGTCCTTGGAGGCCATAAAAGGTTGTTGGATCACCTGTAACTGGAGTTGCAGAAGTTTGTGAGCTACCATGTGGGTGCTGGGAATAGAACCTTTGTCCTTTGGAAGAGCAGACAGTGTTTTAAGAACTAAATCATCTCTCTAGCCCTAGATTTATATTTAAACCTAACATACTTGTGTACACACAAACCCTAATAAGCTTAATTTTATGGGCTCCTGAATGCTCGTCATGTGATATTCCTAATGGAGGTCAACAGAGCCCATCACCATTATACAGAGTTTAGGGGTGAGGAGTGGGGGCAGGCATGGTGGCACATGCCTTTAATCCTAGCACATAGGAGGAAGAGGCAGGTGAATATCTGTGAGTTGGAGGATACCTGGTTTACAAAGTAGTTGGAAGGCAGCCAGAGCTTTCTAGCAAGACCCTCAAGAGGGGGTGGGTTATGGAAGGAAGAATAGAGTTCCAAAAGTGAGGGGAGGGGACATGATGAGCTGAACTATATAATTTAACATATTATGTTTCTTTTTTCCTCCCTCTAGCTGAAGATAATGGTAAAGTATAAATTTATTTTTCTCTCTTTGCAAATTAGAAAGTAATTAAGACAAATCTATTGTCTACTGTGAGAAACTGTCCGGAAAGATGTATCTTTGGTAGTTAATAATTGGTTACATTAAATTCAGGTAATTCTATGGGGAAAGCATATTAAAACTTGAATTCCTTGCCTAATGAACTTAGGTTCTTTCTGTCTTACTTTTTTGGTTACAGCATCCTTGCACGATGCTTGGACATTTCTGTTGTCTGGTTTGATTTGACACTGGTTGCTATTATGTAGCCTAGACTAACCGAGAAGTCACTATATCACCTGGACTGGCCTCAAACTGTGGCCTTCCTGCCATTACCTCCCGAGTGTAGGGTCACTAATGTGCAGCAGCACACCCAGCAGCATTCTTGTACAACAGCATTAGCACATGTGTCTCACTGTTTGTTCAGAATAAAATCTAGGGGGCAGAACTGCAGGTTAGCAAATCAAAGCCTCAATGGTCCCTCCATTGAGTATTAGCAAGAGATAATTCCCTAGTTTGGTGTGGTGGAATACAACTTTAATCCCAGCACTTTGGAAAGCAGAGATAGGCATATCTCTAAGTTTGAGGCATTCCTGATCTACAGAGCAAATTCCAGGACTGCCAAGACTATACAAAAAGGCCCTGTATTGAAAAATAAATAAATTGTATACATATATAATTTAAATATATAGATATAGATATATATATAGAGAGAGAATAGATGGATTTTTCTTTGGGTTGCCAGCTCACAAAAAAATGACATAGAGACGCTATTGAAAAGTTTCTGCATCCCTATAAACCTTTCCACTGACCCAATGGTCCAAATCATACCAAATCAAACTGAATTAGAAAAAGGCCAGGTTTAATGGATGCCAGCACTCCTGGATGGCTTTCCAGGCCCTCAGAGAGGAGATGGGGAAGGAAGACCAGGAAGCCACATGTTTGTTCTCTTGGGGCAGTTTAAATACCCTGTGGGAGTGGTCATGAGCATCTCTGGGGAGGGGTCATCCTTTGGAAGACTTTCTCAAAGATGGAGTCTAGACAGAGGCAGTAGGCTCCCAGGGGAGGGGACTTGAAATTGAACTTTACACCCAAATAGAGGCTGGGGTGATGTTTTCACCCAAACAATTATTAATTGTGAAAGCTTGGCCTTAGCTTAGGCTTGTTCCTAACTAGTTCTAATAATTTAAATTAACCCATTTCTATTCATCTATGTGTTACCATGTGACTCATGGCTTTTCTCTCTCCTCCTGCATGTTTGTTCCCTCAGCCCCCACCTGGCAACTCTACCTTTCTTCCTCCCAGAGTGCTCTGTCCAGAAGTCCCCCTTATACCTCCTGCCTAGCTCTTGGCCATTTAGCATTTTATTAAACCAATCACAGAGACACATCTTCACACAGTGTAAAGGAATAATCCACAACAATAAAAAGGGGGGGAATAGAGATGATGGGGTAAAGATCCTGAGAGCAAGAAGACTTGAAACTTCAGCTCTAAGAGACAGAGCTCAACCAGAAACAAAGGACGGGCAATTGACAGCCTGTGGTGGCACAGCTCTCGTGTCTGCATAAGTAGGTTGAGGATTTTGGGAGGGGGTTGTTTTTCTTTTTGGGGGGGGGGTTGTTGTTTTGGTTTGGTTTTTTGGTTTTTCAATGCAGGGTTTCTCTGTGTAGCCCTGGCTGTCCTGGCACTAGCTCTGTAGACCAGGCACAAACTCATAGAGATCTGCCTGTCTCTGCTTCCGTAGTGCTGGGATTAAGTGTGGGCACCACCACCTCGCATCTGGTTAAGGATTTAAGGTACTAACTGTTGTGCCCAGATTACAACCCCCAGAGAGAGACCACCAGAGAGGCCCAGACTGTAAAAAGCAAGGTTTAATCAGCATAATACAAACATGTTTGGAACTCATCTCCATCCCCATTACAGCGAGGTAGAGAGGAGTTGTAGTATCTCCTCTGTGGGGTAAGCTTTTAAAGGCATAACCACAAAGAGAATCTGTGAAGCTGCTTTGACACGGATGCAAGGACTTTTGCTCCCTCCCATTCTGTTAAGTCAGCTTTTTCCTTGTTCTTAGAGCAAGGCCACTGTTCTTAAGTTAGGCCATCTTTATCAGCCTGTACCAGGTGGCTGGCTGGGCTGAGCTAAGTGACCTTGTGCTTGGAAAATCCCAGGTGGGGAGGGGAAGGCCACTATCTCCCTGGAAAAACATTCTGCTAGGAATTTTCTTCTTGCCCCTTTGAGAATAAGGGGTGACGGTCCCACACTAACAAGATGCTATAATGAAGCACTACTAGGCGCAGTTATGAAGGGAAGGGCAGGCAGAAGATCGGCTAGAGAAGAGGTCCCAGAGGAAATAGACTACAAGGTTTGCGATGTCTAAGAACATGGACAGCTGGAAGGAAAGTGTAAGAACACAAAGGAGACTGGCCAGGAAGTAAAATACTCGAACCTTTGGAGGGAGAGTAGTTCTGAGTGAAATCAGGAAACCCGGTGTTCTCTTAGGAGCACAGTGAAGCTCAACAGGGGAACTTGTTCATTGCTGCTTCTAGAGCAGAGGGTTGTGCTGACTCCACAAACAGAATTACTAGGTGTGTCTGTGGATCTAATAAAACAACTTACCATTAATGATTCAATGTGTATTATAGGAGACCTGAAATCAGACAACTTTGGCAAGAATCGATCTGCAATCTGTGTAATACGAGATATGAATGACCAAGTTCTCTTGGTCATTGGCAAAGAAAATCAAGCTGTGTTTGAGGACATGCCTGATGCTGACCAACGTGGTACTTTTCTCTGCCTATTTAAAAACATGATGACCACCCGCTTCTCCCCACTCCATTTTACTGCCCACATTTTCAAATGTCAGGTCCTGTCCTTACATGGAAAGTCACAGTAGTAAATGGAATTCCATTTTAGAGAGCACCCTTTTTTCAGATGGAGCAAGGGGTTAGATGCAATAAAGATACTGGTAGAGGTGACCCCAGTTGAGTCTATGGGAGGATTACCGGTTTCCCTATATCAATTGTATTCTCCATAGAAGAACCTTCTCAAGTTGGATCATTCATCCCCACTGGTTATAGCTGAGCATACTGCTGACACCATCAAAACTCAAATGAAAATTAAAACGCAAGCATTTCAAATGAATATCTCTTCCACCAGAGCATGAGAGTGTCTCTCAAGACATGAGTTCCAAATATCCCAGTTTGGGGCCTAGTTGAATGCATATTCATGAAAGAAAAAAAGTCTTATCCTAAGTTTTTTGCCTCAACAAATGCTTTAATACTCTATTGGACATTTGACAGTTAAACATAGTCTTTAGGCTCAGAATAACCTTCTGTTTTGGGATTGGCTTTATTTTTGATTTGAGACAAGATCTCATTATGTACCCCTGGTACATAATCCTGGAATTCACTTTGTAGACTAGAATGACCTAAAACTCACAGAGATCCTCCTGTCTTTGCCTCCAGAGTGCTGGAATTAATTATAGGTATCTACATCCACACCTGGCAGGGTTTGTGATATCTTTAACACACTCAAGAGAAATATCAGAAATCAAGAAAAATGCCAAAATATCTTTAACACACTCAGAATACTTTACCACACTCATGTTGCCCACCTATGGCTTATGGCATCCTGTAAGTGTGATTAAGGGGAGTTTGGCCAGCTGGGCTTCAGGTCTGTTGGCCGTCAGGCCAAACCTTCACTGCACAGTTATGACTGACCTATTCTTTGGTTAAATTTCTATAGATGCCAGTTTGGGGGAGGGGAAATATTCCAATTAATGGTCTCATTTATTAATATTTATTTCAGCTAATCCCCAGACCAGACTGATAATAAATTCATATACAGATTATCACTCAAGGGGAGAAGCTGTGACCCTCTCTGTGAAGCATAAAAAAATGTCTATTCTCTCCTGTAAGGACAAAGGCATTTCCTTTAAGGTAAGATTCAGTTTTACTTTGATTTTAGTCATATTAATGGACAAATTATAAACGTCAGATATCCTCAGACCAACCTTTTATCTAGAGCCCAAAGAGCAGAGACAACCACTGAAGTAGATGAGTATGGGAAACTGTCCACCCCTTCAGTCTAGCGTGATGATACTCGGTGCTCTCATTTTGTCTCTGAGTCTGTCAGAGAGGAAGAGACAGCTGAATGTTCTTTTGTTTGTTTTAAACATGTATTTATTTATTAGTACACAGTTTTCTGTCTGCATGTTTTGCTTATACATCAGAAGAGGTCATCAGATCTCATTATAAATGGTTGTGAGCCACCATGTGGTTGCTGGGGACTGAACTCAGGACCTCTGGATGATCAGCCAAGGCCCCAGCTGAATTTTTTTTTCATTCAAACAGGGTGTCTTGTATCCCAGACTGATCTCAAACTATGTAGTTGAGGGTGACCTGGACCTTTTAACCCTTCCATCTCTACTTCCATCTCTACTGCAAGGATTACAGATGTATGTCCCTGTGCCAGGACTCACACTCAGGGTCTCCCACTAATGCAGACCGTATCCATCATTGCCATAGACTGAGTTCAGGTAAAAGCCAACATCATTTCCCTGTCATATCTCTAGATTTTGTGTTCAAGGATTACTTCTCATTTAGATTTTAAACTTCAGCTTGGTCCTAGATCATCTCCTGCAGCTGGCAGTCTCTCCCTGAGTTGTGGTTTACTATTGGGGTCCAGCCTCGACAAGTTCGTACATTCCACGGTAGAGACATATGGATTAGAAAAATTAGGTAGGAGGAACAAAGATGAAAGAAACACAGGGACATAGAACTGGGAGGGCTTTACAGTGTATACTGGATACTGAATCTGCCCACATTTATTTTCCATATGCTTATATATCCCAATCCAAAAGGTGAGGGGAAGGGAGAAGGCAAAAGACTGCTTTAACAGGACACAAAGGGCAACCATAGCAATTACTTGCTTCAATATTTGAGCCATCAAGCCACTATTTCCTGAGTTAAGCATTCTGATGATTTGGGCAGGATATGCAGTGAATACACCCTAGACCAAGTATCCTGTAGGCAGCCACACCCTATGTCAAACCTCCTGTTGGCAGACACTCCCTATGTCAAACCTCCTGTTTTAAAATAAAGGAGCAGGAATAGGCTTGAATTCTCTGTCCTTTTGTCAGGATGAAGTGGATTCACTTCTATGGGCCATCTTAATGTCCAAAAGACCAAGAAATCACACCCTAGGTCAGGATATCTTGTTTGTATCCAACCTATTGTCAACAACTTTGAAAGAGTAAAAATAAGCTCAAACTCTCTGATCTTTGGTCTGTGTGGAACAGGACTCGTATCTGTGGGCCCCCACAATTTCCTCCCTTTTTAATTTATTTAATAAAGCCTGTGTTTCTGCTACAGGACAGACTGTGCCTGGCTTGGGAATCTTCTTCTACTTTCCAGACTTACCCATCATACATTCTGTCGTGTACATCCTGTCTGAGATTTCCTGGAGAGGGGGATCTACCTGCCATTGACTACAAGCCTCTGTAAATAAAGGGTTAAGGGAGAGTGCATCTCTAGGTGCTGTGCACCTCTGAGCCAACTTCCTGTCAAGAGAGTTCACCAACAACTGGATAGTCATATGCAAGCAGATAATGTTTTGTGATACATATACTCCTATGGGTACAATATCTCCTAGTAAAGAGTAGAGGATGATCAAGAGGGGATGGACTTTTTTAAATTGGTCTAAGATGTCTTTAGCAGTTTTTAGCTACATCAAAATCCAAATTTGTCTTATTAACATATCAAATCTAAGGACTTACCATGTCAAATTTTTCTCAGACAAGTTATAATCTTTTTCTAATCAGTAACATCATCATAGTTAACTAAAGCAGTTGCAAGCATTGGCAGCTCAATACCATAATTCTAGTATGGAAATTAACAATAAACACACAATTTGTCAAATCACATTTCTCTAAAATCCAATCTAATCAAAAGACAAGAGGAGGTTTCTGTGATGTGTGAGCTATGAGTCTTTTTTCTCTCCCAAAGTTCAGTTGCATTGCTGCTCTGAACTTTCAAAGGTAAGTTCAAGCCATCCCAGTCTCTGAGGAGCAGCAAAAATTTTCATGCCACTCCTCCTCATCTCTGAAGAGGGGCTTCAGTCATTCTTTGCTTCCATAATAGGGTTCCATTGCTTTAACAAGTCTCTTTCCCCTGGATGGGAAATTCTCAGAGGTTTCAGTTCTCAGTCCTTTTATTTCAACAGCAGACTGAACACCATACTGGCAAAATGAGTTCTGTGTCCCAAGAGACAGTATGGATAAACTGGCAAATATTCAGTCAGCATTCTTGGTCCAGCTCCAAAGTAAATAGGACTCACTAAGGTCTGGAAGTTTGTGCAGTAGGTCCACCGAGGAGCTGGGACTCACCAACCATCACCACCATCTTCCATCCCTTCTCAGGCAGCAGCATGATGGCACCAAGGAAGTCAGGAACACAGACTCAGGAACCTCATTCTGACTCTTCTGTGGGAACATCTATGAGGTCATCAGGGCTAGCACTCCTCTATTTTACAAGAAGTATTTTCTTCCTGTGAAAAAAGCACAAACATGCCCCCAATGCCATATTAAAACAGGATCATGTCCTTTCCAACATAGACTGAGGATATAATTCCCTTGATTTTTCTTTTGAAGTTGTGTTTCCAAGGAGCCATGGGTGTGCTCCACAATTCTTTGTCCTTGAGGATTATAAGGAATGCCTGTTTTATGTTCGATGTTCCATTGGGAACAAAATTGCGGAAATGCTTTACTAACATACACAGACCTATTGTCGGTCTTTATAATTTTAGGGATTCCCATATATAAAAACACTTTAAGCAATGAATTATCACATGGTTAGTAGCTTCTCTAGTCTGTGCTGTGGCCATAAATAAAACCGAGTATGTATCAATTGTCACATGCACATATCTTAATTTGCCAAACTCTGCAATATGAGTAACATTCATTTGCTAAAAATGATTAGGAAGCAGGCCATCCTGAAAAAGTACAGGTAAATACTGTGGGCATATATCACATTGCTTAACTATCTGATGACCAATTTCTCTTGTTAATCCAAATTGCTTTCTCAAATTTATTCTATTTTAATGATGTAAAGCATGTGATCACTGAGCAAGCTCAACCTGAGATAAAGCAAACAATTGAGTAAGTTTGTCAACTAAAGAATTACCTACAGCCAATGGAACAAGAAGATTTGAATGTGTTCTAATGTGATTCACAAAGCCTGGCAATTTTCTTTCATGAATGGCATCTTGAATTTGTTGGAACAGCATTTTAACTTGATAATTACTAGTCCTAATGCATGGAACTGTTTCTATTACATGAAGAGCTTTAAAAATGTACTTACCGCCCATCTATAAATTAAATGCCTTATCTGCAAAAAGCTGGAATAGTACAGCAACAGTTCGCAGCTCAACTACCTGAACTGAGGCTGGATCTGCTTGCACTACATGTCCTTTACCATCAACAACATATGCTGCTCTTCCATTGGAAGAACCAGCTGTAAAAATTAACTTAGCATCCTTTAAGGGATCTTTCATTACAATTTTTTTGACAATAAAGGAATGTAGTTGTGGGAATTGCAGCAATCAATCAGTTGGGAAAAGATTATCAGTCTGCTCTTCAAATTGAGCAAACACAATTGCCTATGAATCATTATTTAAAAATAACGGATCAATCTGTTTCTTGGTCTCAGAAACATTGATCCCTGCCAAAATATCACCCAGATTCCATCCTGCTCTTCTGTACTAAACAAGTTACTGCTTCAAAATAAGCGTTTAATACCTTGACTGGTGAAATGGGAAGGTGTATCCATATAAGCAGACCATTTTGCCATAATACCACTGTGGGAGTAAGTTTTTTAGGTAATATACATGCTGTCTAGGTGGATCATAATTAATATAATGTACATGCTGTTTTGTATTGCATATTTCACCTGTGTCAGTACCTGTCTACTAGCGTCTGTAAGTTGTCTGGTAGAATTCAGGTCACTGCTCACCTTAAGAATTTCATTTAATGGCTCAAGGTACACTGTAGGGAATATTAAATAATGTCTCAGTCATTGAATATTTCCTAACAATCAATGAAAATCATTCAGTTTTGTAAGCTATCCTTCCTAATTTCTAATTTCTGAGGTTCATTTCTTTAGGATAACATATGACCTAAATACTGGAAAGGCGGGTGCCTTTGCACTTTCCCTGGGTCAATAACTAACCCTGTATGGGTAAGACTCTGTCTCAAGTAAAACGTCTTCATTTTTATAGGCAAGTAAGATATTATCCATATAACTGATAATATAAACTCGTGGAAATTGGTCTATAAATTTTGCATAGCCTAAACCACAAATTTCTGGCATAATGTAGCACTATTTGCCATGCTCTGAGGCAAGATGCTCCACTGACTATTTGAAATTAACTGATGGAACACTGAATGCAAATCATTGACAATCTTGACATGCCAAAGGGATAGTATAAAAACAGTCCTTTAAAGCTATAATAGTCTTAAGGGTATTTTTTGGTATAGCTGTAGGAGAAGGCAACACAGACTATATAAAGCCCTCATTGGCTGCATGGTCTCATTAACATCTCTTAAATCATGTATTAATCTCCATTTTCCTGATTTCTTTTTAATCACTAAAATAGGAGAATTCCAGGACATAATGTGATCATTATCCAGCTGTTCCTGCAATAACCACTGGGCAGCTTGTAATTTTTCTTCTGGTAGAGGCCACTGTTAATCCATACACGCTTGTCACTTTTCCAAATAAATGGTCTGTATGGAGCACAGTGGCATCTCCTAAAAATACTCTGATCCTGCCCTGGGAGCACTTCTACTAGGTGTGATAGGATCAATCCTTCCCTCATTTTCCTTGCCCAGTCCTTGATTGGGTAATAACCCTTGCTGAAACACTTGATTAGCAATAACTATGTTGGAGGTATATAAATATACCCCAATTCAGTTCATAGTGTCTCAGTCCCACAAATTTACAGGTAAATGAGGAAAAATGTATGGCTGAAAAGTTTCTTCATGACCCTGACCCTCTCCGTCTCTCCAGTAAAGCTCATTGCTACTTTGTTCAGGATTTTGAGTTTGACCAATCCTTTGTAACTGTGTAATAGTCTCTGTTTTAGGCTTAAAGGCCATTGACTGGCAGGTATAACAGAAATATTCGCACCGGTATCCAGAAGACCAGAAACACTTTTTCCATTTATAAACAAAGTGAGTTTGGTCACTGTGGACCTATGCCAGTAGGCATCAGATGAAACAAACCCAGCTTCTCCTCTCTTACCTCCCTTGACTTGGTTTCTAGTTTGCACTTTAGAAAGTAAAATTAATTGTGCAAATCTCTGGCCTGTCTTTGCAACAGTGACTCCATTAGGTGAGTGAGGCATAACTCTGATTTCTCCTTCAAAATCAGCAGTCAATGACTCCAGAAACAACAAGCATCACTTGCATGATGGTGCTACCTCTCCCCAATAATAATACTACAGTGCCTTCTGGTAAAGGTCCATAAACCCCGGTGCAGAGATCTTGCATCCCCATCTCAAGAGTTAAACTGTAAAAGGAAGAGCTGAGATTGAGCCCTGCATTGCCTGGGGTTGCTCTGCAAAGGACATGAATGGATTTCCTTGTGGGGAAAAGACTGCTGGATCACCCTATATATTGTCTTGGGGCCTGAGGTGAGCCCCCCTGGCAGGGGACTGATTCCCTTAGGCTTCTCTCTTTGCTCTGCATTCCTTAGTCCACTGTTTCTCTCTCCTGCAACTTCAGCACAATCCCTGGTACCTTGTTCTTCCCTGGGCTTACTGTGTGTGCTATCTATCAGAACACTGCCTGATCTGATTGCCATAAACCACACCCAAAGCAGCTTCCAGGAGGCTCTGCAGCCCTCCTCTCTGGGCCTTGATTTCTTTGTTGGGAGAGAACATCTTTAACTGTCTTTCCCTGTAAAGTAGCGGCTATCGGCAGTCTCTGTGTATACGAGAGGCCAATATCTAAATATAATCTTACAAAGTCGTTGACAACAGGTATGGCTACAAACAGTTGACCAGGCACAGCTTCAGAAGCAGGTGCTAATCAGAAAGCAACTTATACTACTGTCTGTCATAGCCCATACTAGGTTGATAAATATCCAAGAACTATGGCTGTCAATTTAACTAGTTCTGTTGAAAGCACACCTTCAGAATCTTCTATGCATCTTAAGAAGATAGAATGCATTTTTAATTCTAGAGATTTCTCGATTGGTCCATAGGATCATGGGGATCTTTACTGCCATGTGGTCAAAATCAACTCCAAACTATCAGTTCTATAATTAACATGGAAGAACCTTGGGCAGTTCTCATATTTTCTAATACATCCTGAAAGGGAGACAAGATGCAAGAATCCGTAAAACCAGGCACTCCTAGCAGCTCCGGTGGGAGAGACTACAGTTTCTAGTCAGCTAATCCTGACTAGAACCCTGGTGTCTGGACAAAACATACAGGAATCAGTGCTTGTACTAAACTCAGGGCAGACGGGAGAGACTACTGTGCACTGTCATGCTTGGCAGGAAAGCAGAGTCAGGGGCCACAGACTGAGTCTGTGCAGCTGGGCTATTGGGGAACCCGAGACTCAGCTGGAGAACAGCTGCTGGTCTAATCACACTACAGTGTATTATCAGGATCACGGAAAGAAGGAGCTGAGATTCGGACACCTCCCGCATCTCTCATGATGATTCAGAAACTAGAGCTACTGAGCCAAAGTGGGGAGCCCGTCAGTGTGTTAGCTAAGGACAACTAAAGAAGACAAGAACTGAAACTAGCCCGATGAGATGGTCGTCTCTGCTAGGACTTCTCTTCATCATTAGCATACCTGGACTCCCTTGGTGGAAGAGAACAGAAGGAAGCTCTGGGCATAGGGGCACCAGGAGGCCTGTGTGTTGATGAGGATGCCAGGTGGAAAAGGTCAGAACGGACAGGAAATAGGAAGTTAGGAATTAAAAAGAAGCAGTCAGTACTCCTATGTTGTAATAGGAGCAGCCACCCGGCTAGCTTATACCCTGAAATAACAACACACAAATTGTATTCATTTAAACACTGCCTGGCCATTAGTTCTAGCCTCTTATTGGCTAACTCTCACATCTTGATTAGCACATTTCTATTAAATCTGTGTATCACCACGTGACTGTGGCTTACCGGGAGAGATTCAGCATGTCTGACATGGCAGCCCCAAGGCGGCTCCCTCTGCCTGCCTTTTCTCCCACCATTCAGTTCTCTTTTCCCCACCTACCTAAGTTCTGCCCTATCAACAGGCCTAGGCAGGTTCTTTATTTGACCAATGAAAGCAACACATACAAAGAAGACCCTCCTACACCACTCCTACCTTTAGAGAGCTTATTTCTTAACTCTTGAAAAAAGTAAAGCTGCTTCAGGTTGTTTAGTAACACACGTTTAGTATTATAGTGCACATATAAAAACTGTTAAAGTCATTTTTAAAAAATTTTTGTTTTCTGATGGACAACTGTGTGCACATGTGTTTCTTTGGAGGCCAGAATGGGGAGCCGGATTCTCTGGTGCTGGAGTTTGGGTATTTGTGAGCTTCCCCATGTGGGTACAAGAGCCAAATACCAGACTCTGAGAGACCTGAGCAGGAAGCCATCGCTCTAGGCCTAGTTGTTTATATCTGTAAAAATTATGGGGGCTGGAGAGATGGCTCAGAGGTTAAGAGCATTGCCTGCTCTTCCAAAGGTCCTGAGTTCAATTCCTGGCAACCACATGGTGGCTCACAACCATCTGTAATGAGGTCTGGTACCCTCTTCTGGCCTGCAGGCATACATGCAGACAGAATATTGTATACATAATAAGTAAATAAATAAATGTTAAAAAAAAATATGTAGTCAGGGATGGTGGCACATGCTTTTAATACCAGAACTCTGGAGGCAGAAACAGGCAGATCTCTGTGAGTTCGAGGCCAGCTTGATCTACAGAACCATTTCTAGGTCAGGTTCCAAAGCTACACAGTGAAGTCCTGTTTTGAAAACAAACAAACAAGCAAAAATTATGTGATGTTGGGCCAGGTGATGGAGGCACATGTCTTTAATCGCAGCATTTGGGAGTCAGAGGCAGACAGATCTTTGTAAGTTCAAGGCCACCCTGATCTAAAAATTAGTTCCAGGACATCCTGGACTACTAGACAAAGAAACCCTGTCTCATAAAACAAATGACAACAAGAACAGCAACAACAACAACAACAACAACAACAACAACAACAACAACAAACTATGTAATGTGTGTTTTCTCCACAGGAAATGGATCCACCTGAATATATCGATGGTACTAAAAGTGATCTCGTATTCTTTCTGAGAAGTGTTCCAGGACACAATAAGATGCAGTTTGAATCTTCAATGCACGAAGGACACTTTCTAGCTTGCGAGAAGGAGGGTGATTTTTTCAAACTCACATTGAAAAAGAAGGATGAAAATGGGGATAAATCTGTAATGTTCACCGTTACTAGCTTACCGCAGTGTTAGCTATTAAGCATTTTTTTGTACCAGAAAGATGACTAGATTACATGAGCCTTATGATAATCCATTCTGTGTTGCCATAGCAAAATACCTCAGGCTACATAATTTATAAAGCAAACAGGTTCATTTGTCTCGTGTGTCTAGTCCAATTCCTATGTCCTGGTGAATGGCCCTAGCTGCATTACAACATACAAGATAAAAGGAAAGGAATCAGCTGCATGTAAATTAGCACATGGGTGAGTCTCACTTCTTAGCAACTCATTCTTGTTAGAGGCTTCAGCCCTTCCCAGTGTTTGAGCCAACATGATCTAGTCATCTCCCACCTCAACACGGTTATACTGGGGATCAAGTTTCCAGCAAATCTATTCACATGCCAGTGAAATAAATACTAATAATGACCTCAACATGCCATTAAAGTATAATAATAATTTGATATTTTTTAAGGTAGCACTTATGTGGTAGAGAAATGGTTCAGTGATTAAGAGCACTTGCTACTCTTCCAGGGGGGAGATACATACATACATACATACATACATACATACATATGCATATATAAACATACAATGTTTTTTTTCAAAGGGTGTCATGTCCCTTAAAACTGACATTAACAGACAGTTGTGAGCTGCCATGTGGATGCTGGGAATTGAACCCAGGTCCTCTGGAAGATCAGTCAGTCCTGTTAACCACTGAGCCATCTCTCCAGACCACTTCCAGAGGACTCTTGTGTATATGATGGGGTATGCACATGCCACCCTGAGTGAGGGGAGTCAGTTCTATCCTTCCATCTTTGTGTGGGTTTCAGGTTCCAGGTTCTAGGACTCAAACTCAGATCGTGAGGTTTGCATAGCAAGTGCCTTTATCTGCTGAGTCATTGTGCGGACTGCATTATGTGCTGTCTTAGCCATTACAATTTTATTTCACTGGGAGAAGTTGAAGCAAATCAACATTATTAGGAAGTTCACACTGTCTGTGACCCCAGCTCCAGCAGCTCTGACACCTTCTGGTTCCTCTCTCTCTCTCTCTCTCTCTCTCTCTCTCTCTCTCTCTCTCCCTCCCTCCCTCCCTCCCTCCCTCCCTCCCTCCCTCTCTCTCTCTCTCTCTCTCTCTCTCTCTCTCTCTCTCTCTCTCTCTCTCACACACACACACACACACACACACATACACACACACAATGACTTATTAGAGTGGCTGGTAGGCCATGAGTCCAATAATGGCTGTCTATACAGAAAATCCAAAAACACAGAAGTTGCTCAAGCCACAGTGATGGAGGTCTCAGCTCATCTTTATATTTAGATCCCAAAGAAGTAAGCTCTAAAGCCAGTGAAGGGATGGACTTACCAGCAAGAATAAGGGTGAACAGGCAAAAGAGAGGAAGCCTTCTTCTTCCAGGTCCTTTATACAGGCAACCACTAGAAGGTGTGGCCCAGATTAAAGGTGGGTTTTACCAACTCAAAAGATCGAGATTAAGGTATATCTTCCCATCTCAGAATAGCCGAATTAAACATAGGTTTTTTTCCCACTACAGATGATTTAATTAAAAAAAATTTCCAGCTGTGCGGTGGTGGCACATGCCTTTAATCCCAGCACTTGGGAGGCAGAGGCAGGTGGATCTCTGTGAGTTCGAGGCCAGCCTGGTCTACAAGAGCTAGTTCCAGGACAGGCTCCAAAGCTACAGAGAAACCCTGTATCAAAAAAAAAAAAAAAAAAGAAAGGAAGGAAGGAAGGAAGGAAGGAAGGAAGGAAGGAAGGAAGGAAAAAGAAAGAGATAAAGAAAAAAGAAAGAAAGAAAAAGAAAAAAAGAAAAAGGAAAAAATTTCCTCACAGGTGTACCCAGACACTTGGGCTTTTGTTAATCCCACATATTCTCAAGTTGACAACCATGAATATCTATACGGACTCTTACACTGAAGTACAGTCTGCACAACGTTTTTTGAATTGTTAATTCATTTTGCTGCAGCTTTTTGATTTAAAAATGTAAGAATTTTCTCAGAAAGCTCTCAGATGTCACACCCTAAACACAATGTATTTGCAAGATTATATTTTAATTTCTAATATATGTACACGCATGGGAGACCGTATATGTGAGTGCACTGCCCGTGGAGGGCAGAGAAGCACATCGGGTCCCGTGGAGCTGGAGTCCACCAGTTGTGAGGCACCTGATATGGCTGCCTGCAACTGACCTCAGTTTTCCGTGAGGTAAGCACTCTTACCTGCTGAGCTGTCTCCCACCCCACCATATGTCCAGTATCAGAAGCACAAAATTTAAGCATCGTGGTACACTCCTGTAATCCCAGAACTCTGGGGGTAAAAGCAAAAGAGCAGAAGTTTAATGTCGTTCTCTACGGTTATAGCAAATATTGAGGTAAATTTTGGCTACATGGGATGGGTAAGGAATTTAGTCCTCCATTGCTATGAACACACCGTGGCACATCCTATGATGTCGTTCCCTGTACTCTCTGGCTGGCTGCTTGCAAAGGTGCTACTTAGCAGACTCTCACTCCTGTCCACGAAACCCTTGAGCAGTGTGGCTGTCTCCACCCACATGAGTGACATTCTTGGTCACTGCTCTGGGATCCATTTTGCCTCCCTCCTTACACATGCAGGTTTCTTGGGCCATTGGTGTTGATTGACAGAGCCACCCTCATGCCTCCCAGAGCCCCTGGCAGAGTTCCTTTCACTTGGGCATTGTCCTATTCTTACCGTGATGACATTTCCTTACTCACAGTGGTCCTCTGAGGGTGAGTGTAGGAAGGATGTTTGTCCAAATTGAGTATTTTCCCACGGTTGAGAGAAGAGAAATTCCTTTCTGAACAGGTACAGGTAAGTCCAGGAACTGACATAGACATTGTTTGCTTAATATTAAATCATTTTGTCCTGCTAGTAGGAAAAGAGCCAGCCTTAGCAGAAAGTCAATGCCCAGAGGGAAGAGCAAGGAGCCAGTGCCTGATAAAACCATTCCTGCCTCTGATCCTTTAACAAGGAGCTTCTATCAGCATTAACTGGATTTCCTATTGCCCTTACCCAAGAGTCAGCAGAGTAAACCAGTCAGCCTCAGGAAAGCTCCTTAGAACACTGAATGCCCAGCTTTCTGGACTCTGCTGGACTGCTCTGAGGAAGCTCAGGTCTTACCTGCTTCTCCCCATTTCTTTTACACTGGGGCTCTATTCTAAAGACAGCATATGGGTCTTGTTTTTGTGTCTCATAAATGCACAGTGAGGATGTTGACCTCCCCTGACCCTTGAACTTAACAGGGAAGCTCTCATTGGATCTTCTCCCACCTCTGCCCCAGATCTGTTTTGTCAGGAGGTGCCTGAGTCTGCAGAGCCTCTAATTCCACACCACTGGTCTCAGGAGGTCACAGGTCACTTGCATACTTTAATTTTCCAAGGCTGGGCTGTTGGTACAGCATAGAGTGAAACGGGCACATGGGGAGGGGCAAAGGACAGGCGATCAGAGGTTCAAAGTCATCTTTACCAGCATAGCAAATATAGAACTAACCTGGGGTAGAAGAGACCTTTCTTTAGAACAAATAAAAAGAATAAATAAAGAAAACTAGGGAGCTGCTGAGAAGGCAGCCTGCTTGAGGCCCGGGACCCACAGCTAGAGGAAAAGCCCCGCTCCTGTGAGTTGTCCTCTGACCTCCACTTACTTCCTATGCCCTGTAGCACGAGCTCGTGTGCAAACACACAATAAATACACAAAATAGAATTCAAAAGCTTGCCAGCCTCCAAAGCACTGAGGTCTTGAGGACCCTAGTCAAGAGCCTAGACTGTGCTGAGGACAGAAGGTGACATCTGTGACTCAGGCTTTGTCATTTATCAGTGGCCGATAGCTTCAGACTCTTTCGTGGTTAAAGATTTACTACAAAAGCAGAATGCCAATACCTTCTAGCCCAAGAGTGGTGAGGTCACAAGCAGGCTGCACACAATGTGCAGAGCCAACACGCTGGCCCTGCCTGGTCAGCATCCCTCTGTCAGCTTGATAACACTGCACACCCAAGTCTTCCAGTAAATGATTGGAGAGCTGCCAGCTTCACTCTAGCACCCTCATGGGGATAGGTGAACCCAGGCAAGGGATCAAACTTGCCCTTATTAAATGCTTATTGTATGTCATGCAACGTGTCAATTACTACACAGATGCCCACATGTCAAGTTCCTTACTTGCCACCGACCGGCTCAGGGGAGCCACTCAGACCGTGGGAGAAGCAGGGTCTTGGTAACAGGAAGGCACAAGTTCGGCGAATGACAGACAGGCAACCCACAAGAGAGTGGTTAGAATTTGCTGCGATTTTACTGAATTCATGTTTTCATTATATAGTATTCAAACAAAGAACAATTAGAAGGTCATGGTTGGCACAGCATGAAAGCTTCTTTTAGTCACATCAGTGATATTTAAGAAAAGCATATTATCAGGGACAGGTGTTAGACATAAAGCATCCTTAGAAGAGGAAATCTTGTCACGTGGTTTCATCTTAAGAATAGAAAGTTTCTGTCTCATTATCGCTATCATGGCCTTTCCTCTTTCTAACCCTTTCTTTATCTCATCTAGTGACCAAATATGCCTACTCAGTTCTCTGCACCTGTTGAAATATACTTTTTAGTACCGTCTTATGCAGCAGACACCATGGAGGCTGGGATCTAGCAAGCCTATCCATAAACTTCAAAGTATAACATAACAGTCTTTGTCCATCAACATTAACCCATCTATTCCCTTGCTCATCATACTCCCCGTGTATGACATAGGTTCTGCTGTAGTCTTATACATTCCCATTCTGTGCTTCCCTATCTCAAAGCTGTTCCTGAAGAGAATGATCCTTGTCTTGTATATATAAAGACTATCATTATTATAAAAGATATTGTGCAAAGCCCATATCCTGCATAGCCAGCTACTCGAGAAATCCATCTATGCCTCAGCGGTGGCTAATACCGGGCCGTCTGCCATTGACCTCCAGGAAGCCTAGTCCCATAGGACACGTAGCTCCCGTCCGGCATAATGACATATGTCATGTCACACAGACGACACTGGAGTTGGTGTGGCACTTACTCAGTCTCCAAGATCAGGCAAGTCTTAGGAAGGTGCGCACAGTTGCTTAAGGGAGCAAAAACTTTAAAAAAAAAAAGGTTAAGTGTAAGGGCGGGTTTCCTCACTTTTCTAATGTGCTATATCTTTTTATTAGTAGTGGTAGCAGTAGCAGTATTAATTATTGTCAATAGTTTGTGTGTGTGTGTGTGTGTGTGTGTGTGTGTGCGCACGCACATGCACTTGTGACTGCATGCTCACCATGGTTCATGGGTGGAGGTCAGAGGACAACTTTTACACATAAACTTTCTCTCTCTCCACCATGTGTATGCTGGGGGCTGAACTCAAGTCACCAGGCTTGGCAGCAAGCTCCTGTACCTGCTGAGTCAGCTCACTGACCAGAGTTTGAACTTCCAACTCTTCTTTATCTTATTTGAAAGGTTATCATTTAACTACACAGAGAAGGAGAGCTGATCCAAGAAAGTGGCATAAAATGAGGAAAGGAAGAAGATGGGGCTCTCTAGTAAAGTGAGGGGCTCAATCAGAGTCAGCTCCCTGGAAAGGCTCGAAGAGATTAGTTCTTTTTCCACAGCTGCTGTTCTTTTGGGTTACAGCATGCAAGCATGCATGCATGTTAGGGAAGTACAATTACAAACAAAATCTTGGACCTGGAGAGATGGCTTAGCAGTAAGAACATTGGCTGCTCTTCCACAGGACCTAGGTTCGATATCCAACACCCACATGCAACTCCAGTACCAGGGGATCTGACGTCCTCCTCTGGTCTCCCTGGGCATTACATACATGTGGTATAAACATAATCCAGTCAAAACACACATACACATAAAATAAAAATTAAAAAAAGTCTAAAGTTAAAGCCAAGATCATTGGTCAGGGAGAAACGACTGTGGGTAGAAGCACTTGTCACTAGGCCTGACAAGCTAAGTGCCGTCCCCAGGATCCCCATGAAGGATGGAGAGAACTGAGTTGTCCTCTGACCACGACACATATCTTAGCCAGGAGATATGACCCATTCCACACAATCCTAAAATGAGTCATAATTAATCTTCGATTAAGGGGTCTTGACAACTATCATCCATGACACATCCTACCTTATTTAGTGTCCTGGTTCCATTTGGTTGCTATGATGCACCACACCAAGAAGAACAGCAGGGGTAAAGTGGGGTTTGCTTACACTTCCAGATCACAATGCATTAATGAGGAAAGTCAGGACAGGAACTCAAGGTAGGAAACTGGGGACTACTTGTTATTACTCCTCCCGTAAGCTAACACACTCTCTGTCTCTGCCTCTGTCTGTCCCTGTCTCTGTCCCTGTCTCTGTCTCTCTGTCTCTCTGTCTCTCTCTCTGTGTGTGTGTGTGTGTGTGTGTGTGTGTGTGTGTGTGTGTGTGTGTAGGCAGGGTCTCCTATAATCCCAGGCTGATCTCAGATGCACTGTTGCTGAAGATCACCTTGAGCTCCTGATTTCCTGGGCTCAGCCTCGAAGATCCTGGGCTCACAGGCGTGCGCTGCCATCCCAGCCTTGCTGAAAACAAACCTGCTGAAGGTGGCTTAATGCATCAGCTTCAGTCAAGAAGCAGCATAATCTCAAACCTCTGCCTTTCCATTCATTTATTTACACTTATTAATTAGCCTACAACTTAGATTTTTTTTAAATTTTGAGACAGGGTTCACTATGTTGCCTTGGCTAACCTGGAACTTGTAATGTAGACCAGGCTAGCCTTGAACTCACAATGATCTGCCTGCCTCTGCCTCCTGAGTGCTAGAATTGAAGGTGAGAGCCACCATGCCTTTTCAGAAAAAAAAAAAAAAAAGTTGTATTTCCAATGTTCAAATTCTGACCCTTGATCGTGAGGCCCAGGTCTTTGTCCCATGGTCAGGGCACTAACATCAGTCAAACCAGGGAGTTCAGTCTTATCTGTCAAATGTCTGATTTATCCTCTTCAACATACACAAAATCCCATTGGTCTATGCTGCTGGGCATAAGGGCTCCTTAAGAAATGTGAGCACCCCCATCCCCTTTTAGAAAGTAAACTTTAATCCTCCTTACAATGAAGAAAAGGAATGATTCACTTTTTCAATTTTTTATGTTTATGTAGTGTTCATATGTGTGTTTGCATATGTGTGTGGATGCGTGTATGTGTGTGTGTGTGTGTGTGTGTGTGTGTGTGTCTGTGCACAGGTCTCTGGAGGCCTGCGGTGGATTCTGGAACCATCCTGCATAGCTCTTCCACCTTATTCATTGAGGCAGGGTCTCTCAAGCAAACCCAGAGCTCACCAATATGGCTAAGCTCACAATCCAGCTTGCCCTGGAGATCTCATTTCATCTTTCAGAGACTGGAACTGCAGGCTGGCCACGTGGGTTCTGGGGATCCAAACTCCATTCCTCACATTTGAAAGACAAATATATTTAAAACTCAGGCTGGCCCTGAACTCACTATTTAGGCCGGGGTTCTTCCTGCCTCAGCTTGCATGCACAGGCATGTCAAACCATGTCCACCCAGTATAACTAAAGCTTTAGAAATGGACTCTGTGATGGCTGGTTTTAATTGACAACTTGCCAACATATGGAATAAACTACAATCCAGAAATGGATAACACACCTGTGAGAGATTTTTTTGCTTGTTTTTCAAGTGAGTGAATCCATTTCTAGTATGGACTTTTAAGATGGGAAGACACACAATTTTTTATCTGAATGAGGCCGGAAGACATGGGTCTTTAATTCAGATCTTGAGGTGTGAAGACACATTTTGAACCTGGGCCACACCTTCTGCTGGAAGCCTATATAAGGACAGGAAAGAAGGAAGCTTCTGCTATTTGCCTGCTTGGTCTGCCCTTACTAGCAAGTCCATTCCTTCACTGGCCTTGCAACCTTCATCTTTGGGATTCCAGCATCTACTAAAGACCTGCTGAGACATCCAGCCTCGGGGACTGAGCAACTTCTGGACTCTTGGACATCTCATTCATAGCCAGCATTGTTGGATTAGCTAGATCACTGCCTGTAAGTCATTCTAACAAACCTCCTTTATATAAATTTAGAGAGAGAGAGAGAGAGAGAGAGAGAGAGAGAGAGAGAGAGAGAGAGAGAGAGAGAGAGAGACAGACAGACTCAGGGACTTTGACACAGATTATTACTAACTAGGTCTCCGGATAATTCATTAGCAGTCACACAATCTCAACTCTGTCCCTTTGTTTAAGAGCACAGAACTAATTCATTCCAAATCACCTTCAAATTAGAACTAATTCATTTCAAATCACCTCCCAATTAGAATTAAATTCATCCCAAATCATCGCTCCAGAAGAGTTTTGCCACCTCTCCGAGTCCCTGTCTCCATCACTTTCCTTTACAGTGGGCTGTCATAGCATACCTTGTCACTCGTGCTGGTGACAGCAGAGAGAGGAAGTTCCAGACAGAATGGAGCAGCTGGCACTGACTGCTGCAGCTGGCTCAGTGCCAGCTTACCCTCTCTGCTCAGTGTCTGCAGCTGACAAATTGAGCAACAGATGTGGGGATTCGCAATGCCATGGGACTGACCCAGAGAGAAAGCTGTGTTCCCATCAGGCAGGTCCGCTCTCCTGTGACTGATATTGTTTCATAAGCTTCATGCTCTCTACTAACTCACTTCCTGTTTAAGACGTTTATTGACTGGGACATCATATCACACAATGCCAACAGAGCATGGAGGTGGGGAGAACCCCTGTAATCTCAGCACTTGAGAGGCAGAGGCAGGCAGATCCCTGAAGTTCCAGGCCATCCTGGTGCAGAACAAGTTCCAGGACAGCCGAAGACTACATAGAGAAACTTTGTCTCAAAACACAAACAAAGAGGCAAACACTAATGCAATCAGAATCCATTTTCATTTTGGACAATTCTAAAATTACAAAGCAGCTATAGAAAAGCTTCCTTTTCCTCTGTTTCATCTTTTCAGATTGTTTTTGTTGTTGAATCAGGGACTCACTACGTAGAGCAGTCTGGTCTCAAACTCCTTTTCTTGTCTCTGTCTCTAAATGGCTGGGGTTATAGGCATTGCAGCATATCTGCTAAGGCTGCTCTTAAATGTTAGTTTCAACAAATGTGTGTGTGCACGTGTGCGTGTGTGTGTGTTTATCTGCTGGCATCTTCTCGCTACCATAAGCACTGCACTATTAGTGTGAATGAGTATGTGGTGTGTGTGTGAGAGAGAGAGAAAGAGGAGAGGGGGGAGGGAGGAAACGAAGGGGGAAGGGAAGAAGGGAGAGGGGGGGAAAGAGAGAGAGAGAGAGAGAGAGAGAGAGAGAGAGAGAGAGAGAGAGAGAGAGAGAGAGAGAGAGAGAGAGAGAGAAAATGAATCTGGTGCCCTCTTCTGGCCTCCATGGGCACTGTCCTTAGAGTTTGCATGCATACACACATTCATGCAAAAGTCACAAAAAAACAAGAAATAACTGCAGCATTCTCACATAAATGTTACGACCTTTAGCTTGTTGTTTTGGCGACTCTTAAGAGTGGAAGCAGGTGTATCTCTGACTCTTGCCTGCTCTTTTTGTTGTTTGGTTTTTTTTTTTTGTTGTCTCCCCCACCAGACAAGGTTTCTCTGTAGCTTTGGTTGCTGTCCTGGAATTAGCTCTTGTAGACCAGGCTGGCCTCGAACTCAGAGATCCGCCTGCCTCTGCCTCCCAAGTGCTGGGATTAAAGGTGGGCACCACCACTGTCTTGCCTGCTCTTGAGACTCTTTTCCTCCTCTTGGTTTACCTTATCTAACCTTGATATGATAGAGCACAAATAATAAAATCCCAGGGACAGATACTGAGGTTCAAGTTGAAGATCAGAAAAGCAAGACAAGCCACTAGAGCAGTCTTACCTCTACCAAGGCTAGGTGACTGCAGACTGAAGGCTGAGCTTCTGTCTTCTCCTGTTTTCTATTCCCCTTTAGTGCTGGGATTAAAGGCGTGTGACTCCCTAGGACTGGGATTAAGTCCCAGCGTTGCTGTGCAGCAAGTCCCCAGGGAATGAAATGTAGCGTTACTACCCATCAGCCTTAGAGTCAGTGCAGTTAGAACATGGGGTTAGAAGGCTTGGCACTCACACAACACCTTAGCACTAACATAGTTCTGATACCTACTACTCAGGCTTCATATTCAATTCATAAACTGCCTGTGTCTGCCTATCACAGGAGTCCTTTGCATGCTGTGGCATTCTATGTGAATTACTTATTTGCTAAGCCACACAAGGTAACACTCAGCTCTGATTCAGAGCTGTGGATACAACACTTTTTAAAATTATTTAATGTTTTGGGGGTAGGAGGGAGTTGTTAAATAACAATGTCACTATGTAGCCCAAGCTGGCTTAGAACTCACTGAGATCAATGTTGGCCTCAGTCCTCCTCTGCCTCCCAGAGGGCTGGGATTACAGGAATGTATCACCATACACAGCACAACAGTTTTTTTGTTTTGTTTTGTTTCTTTATGTGGGGTGTTGAGACAGGGTTTCTTTATGTAGTCCTGGCTGTCCTGGAACTAGCTCTATAGACCAAGCTGGCCTCAAACTGAGAGATCTACTTGTCTCTGCCTTCTGAGTGCTGGGATTAAAGGTGTGCGCCACTACTGCCTAATGCATAACAGAGTTCTCTGTTTTGTTTTCATTTATTTTTTTTCAAGACAGGGTTTCCCTGTGTAAGAGCTCTGGCCATTCTGGAACTCGCTCTGTAGGCCCAGGTCTGCTTCCCGAGTGCTGGGACGTAACACAACATCAATGACTACAGCTAGAGCCAGTATGCAATATCCTGGCGGTATACAGCTCAGGAGATTAGACAGATTGAGACCTGATTTTGATGCTAGCCTGGGCCACAAACTAAGATACCATCTCAATTAAAACAAAACAAGTGAGTTTTGTGGTTCACAACTATAACTGTAGCACTGAACCCCTATAATTCAAGCATTCGGGAGGCAGAGACTGCCACAAGTTTGAGGCCACCCTGGTTTCCTAGCAAGTTCTGGGCTGGCCTCATCTACCCATAAGAGTTCCAGATCAGCTTAAGCCTCTATGACTTATCTCAAACAAACAGCTAACCCAAAACCAAATACCAGGGAATACTAACTAGAAAAAAGTACACTGTATATTCATTATATAGTATTTTATTTAAAAATTTTGCTTTTACAGAGTCTAGTTTTCATTAGCTATTCCCACAGAGGGAAGCCACTCAAGTCTTTTATCTGGGGACAGCTTATTTCCGCACAAGTGACTCATCTAAAGGGTAAGCCTGTTTGGAATCTGACATATTTTACCTCCCTACAAAGGAGAACTCCCTAAATTGAACTTCTCTAAACTCAGCTTTTCTCGAGTTCCTTCTTAAGACTCAAAAAACATCATCAGTAATTTGAGATCTCAGCATCTGCTGATCTGAGTTCCCTAGAGGCAGAGCCATCAACAGCTGGCATCAACTCAACAGTGGGCGGCTCCAAATGGAGTATTTCCCAATTTCATACAAAGTCTAGGCACGTGAATGTACAGTCCTCCCTCCCTAACCCCAACAGAAATAAGCTGAACTCTCCTCAAGAAATGGTAGTCAAAGGCAACATGAGCTCACAAAACGCGTGCTTACGCCACTGAGTCTTGTAAGCAGGCAACCACCAACTCAGGGGAATATGGAACCAGACTCATGGCTAGTTGAACCTAACTCCTCCCAAACCTTTTTTCTCAGCAAATGAATTCTGAAAATAACCATTGTAATTAGAAGAAATTCTGCCCACCAACGGTCTTCTCCTTCATCCCTCCTCATTGGGAGTTGAATGGCATTGACAGAGCAGAGGCGGCAAGGCATACAATCTAAGGTGCTGCCCTGGAGAGGTCAGAGCTTCCACAGCATGGCAACCGCTCTGCAGATGCCCACATCGTGGTAGTTGAAATAGCAAAGCCCAGCAAAGGTCAAAGCTGAGACTGCCAAGAGGCCTGCCTTGACAGCCTTCTGCGATGCATCCCCATGAACATAGTCAGTCACCACTTGTCCAAGGCCCCTAAAGAGAAGAAAAGCACAGCACAGGGCAGTTAGATAGGTCATGACCCCTCACCCAAGAAGTCAGACTCAAACACAAAGTCTTTATTTGTAATTCTAATAAGTGTTTGCACTTTGAGATAACAAGCCAAAGCAACTCATGTTAAAAACATAGAAACAAACAAACAAAAAACCAAAATGCAATCAGGAGTGCCTAATGATGTAATAAAGAAAGCTCATCCTGTGGACTTAGTCCCCAGGGCCATTATACAATAACTAAGTGTTCCTCTAGCTATAAAATCTTCTCTTCCTTTTTAACTAGAACAAGTGTTGTGCAGAGTCTTCACTCATGCAGAGTTTACTAAGCAAGTATCATATATCAGAACATGTCTCAAATGCTGAAGGTGCCGTACTGGATGACCCTCTGTGTGGAAACGGACATGCGAGTGAGACAGAAAAAATAGCAACCTCACATGCAGCTATGTAACCAGATCACATGCAGCTATGTAACCAGATCACATGCAGCTATGTAACCAGACCACATGCAGCTATGTAACCAGTAAACACCTCAGGAAGGGGGATTTGAAAGAGAAGAACACGCACACAATGGTGACAAGGACCCTGCATCTCGGAGGAACAGTACGGAAGTTCATGAGGATGGAGTCTATGAGTCAAGTAAAAACCATAGCAAAGCTGGGGCAGACTGCAGAGTGCCCAGGAACATGCACCAGGGTTTAATCAAAAAGTACCTGAAATAAGGAGTGATCTGACTTTACTATTCTACAGTAGTTTTCTTTTATTATTATTTAGTTTGTTGTCTTTGAGACAGGGTTTCTCTATGTATTCCTGGCTGTCCTGGAACTCACTCTGTAGAGCAGGCTGGCCTTAAACCCAGAGATCAGCCTGCCTCTGCCTCCCGAGGGCTGGGATTAGAGGCGTACTCCACCATGCGCCACCACACCTGGCAAATTTCACCTTTTTAACAATATACATTCAATTTCTTAGTATAGTCAGAGTGGTGAACTATCATCACTAACTCTAGAACATTTTAAAACACTCAAAAGGAAACACTAGCCATTAGCCTACTCAGCATCCAGTCACTGATTTGCTTGTTTCTAAACATGTGCCCAGTCTGGCATTTCATACAAATAAGACCACGCAGGATCTTCCTTTGTGCCACACTTCCTCATTTACAAGCTTTTGCTTCCCATGTTCATCCATATTGCAGCACATATCAGTTCTCCATTTCTTTTGTTGTTTTTGTTTTTCGAGAAAAGGTTTCTCTGTATAACAACCCTAGCTGTCCTGGAACTAGCTCTGTAGACCAGGTTGGACTCAAAATCAGAGTGTACTCCATCGCTTTATGTGGCTGAATAATACTCTATATTCTATTTTGGCCACATGGATGGTTTTCACTTTTAATTAATTTAGGTAATGGGTTATGATATTCTTGTATAAGTTTTAATGTAGACACATTGTTTTCTTTTTGATGTGGGAGTCCCCTCTGTGTGCTGTGATTACAATTAATGAATAAACAAACTGCCTTGGCCTGTTGATAGGGCAAAACTTAAGTAGGCAGAGAAAGTTAGGCTGTATGCTGGGAGGAAGAAGGGCGGAGTCAGATAGGGACACCATGAAGTTGCCACTGCTGGAGACAGACACACTGAAACTTTGCTGGTAGGCCACGACCTCGGGGTGATGCACAGATTAATAGAAATAGGGTAAATTAAGATGTAAACATTAGCCAAAAAGAAGTCAGAGCTAATGGGACAAGCAATGATTTAAACAATGTGGTTTCTGTGTGATTATTTCGATTCTGGGCAGCTGAGACGAACAAGCGGGCCCTCCTGCAACATCTTTTTTTGTTGCTACGGTTTTGTTTTGTGAAATGAGATCTTGCTATGTATCCCAAACTGGCCTCAAATTTGCTATATTGCTAAGGAAGACTTTGAACTTCTGATCCTTTTGTCTCCTCCTCCTTAGTGTTGGATGGCAGGCAAGCACTACCCTGTCTGGAAGGCTGGGGAGAGAACACAGGGCTTCACAAACGCTAGACAAACCTGTAACAACTGAGCTCCCTGACCGGCTCTGTATCTGTACTTAGTACAGAAGGGAAGGGCAGGAAGGAACAAACACACAACACAGTAGACAGATGATGTAACATTAGGAAGTAGGGAGCCTTCCTAAGGAAAACAAGGGAAAGAAGACAACCGAGAACTGAGTAAGTGCTTAGGGAAAGCTCTGCTGAGCGTGCAGTGTTAAATAGCTTAAGATGGGGAACAGGCCAAGTACAGAGCTAGTAATCGTTTCAGCAGAACAGGAAGAGACTGGAGGGTCCCAGCACATCTGAGGAAGAGCAAGAAAGCCAGTGTGCCTGCAAGGGCAGCTGGAAATGAGAGCAGTAGGTGTGTGTGGTGGCGGCGCTGGTGCTAAACTCTCAAGGCTGCCTTTTATTTTTCTATTTTACCTTGTTTTATTTTGGTTTCTCTCTCTCTTTATATATATATATTTATATTTAATTTTCTTTTACGTTTATTGGTGTTTTTTGCCTACATGTATGTCTGTTCAAGGGGGTCAGAAGCCCTGGAACTGGAGTTACAGACAGGTATGAGCTGCCATGTGGGTGCTGGGAAGTGAACCCAGGTCCTCTGGATGAGCAGCCAGTGCTGGCCTTGAACTCAAACTGATCCTCCTACTTCAGCAAATGTGCGGATTACAGATGTGTTCCACTGTGCTTGGAAATTTTAAGAGTTTCATAAAGACAAGATCTCACTGCTGTCGTCCTGGCTGACTTTGAACTAGCAATCTTTCTGCTTCAGCTCCCTAGAACAGATAGGACTACTAGATATCTAATATAACATAAAGAATCTGTACATAATGTTAAGAATTCTATGAGCAAAATAAAATAGATATTTTGTGAGAGACTGTTTATCCCACTTAACATTTTAACAGGATCAGTGGGGCCATTGTATAGGCATCACACCCAAGGGGGGGAGGAGTCAATTGAGAGATTACTGCTGCAGTTAAGGATGGTGACAAGATCTGGAGCCTGAATACGTAGGAACACAATGGAATGACAAGAATTCACATAGCAAGAGGATGTGCCAAGTGTGGCAGTGCACACCCGTGATCTCAGGACAAGGGAGGAAGAGGTTTCTATGAGTTCAAGGACAGCCTAGGCCATCTACTAAGTTCCAGGTAGGCCAGGACCGCAGACTGAGAGCCCACCATCTCAAAAGTGTACAGGAGAAAGGCTAGACTTGATGACAAGTAGTCGGAAGGTGCAGGCAGGAGGATCAGGAGTCCAATGTCATACTTGGCTACAAGAGACCCTGTCAAAAAAAAAAAAAAAAAAAAAAAAGGATACAGGAGGAACAGATTGGGAGTCAACCAGAAACTTGGCTTTACAAACACCATGTTCAACTTGCCATAAAGATTACTAAAATTAAGACAGCAAACAAGCAGAGGGATGCATGCAGGGCACTCTGATTGTGGTGATTTGAGTACTTGACTACTTGGCCCCCAACTGGTGGAACTCTTTGGGGAGGATTAGGAGGTGTGGCCTTGCAGGAGGTGTCACTGGGGGCGCCTTTGTGGTTTCAATAAACTCTCACCATCCCAGGGCTCTCTCTCTGCCCCTATTTATGGATCAAGACGTGAGCTCTCAGCTACGGCTCCAGAGCCACACCTGCCTGCCTGCTGTCATGCTCCCCACCATGACAGTCATGGACTCACCCTCTAAAACTGTAAGTCCCAAATAAAGGCTTGCTCATAGGGTTTCTTCACAGCAACAGAAAAGTAGCTAAGACAAAAGTACACATACGCAATCCTAGCACTTGAGGCTGAGTCAAGACAATTTCAAGTTTAAGGCCAGCCTGGCTACCCTGACTCAAAATAATTTAAATATTAATAAACTTCCCACATACCAGGATCTATTTAATCACTGCTAGCTGTTTGTATGTTTTTAAGTTTTCTAGAAGTCTTGAGAATTTCAATCAGTGCTTTCTTCATGAACAGACAGACAGACAGACTTGCAGCCAACAGACCAAGCAGGCAATGCAGAGGGACTGTTGTACTTGCCAGTGGCTGTGCAGGGTGAGGGCTGCAGCCAGGGAGTAGTCCACCACAGAGCAGGGGCTCAAGTACCCAGCCGGGAGCAGGCCCAGAAGCAGAACACTCACAACCCTCTCGCTAGTCCAGTGGAGAGAGGCAGCCTTGGAACCAGCTACAAGAAAGAGGAGATTCACAGAGGTGAGGAAGGACAAACACGTCAACCAATCACACGATGGCTAACACAGTCAGCACATAAACAGTATACCAGCAGACCCATGCTGAACGTGGAATCAGATGGCATATCTGTCATGTCTCTGAGCACAAGACATTTTCTTAGAGGCAAGAAGGCAGGCTACGTATCTGTGGAATTAAGGCAGTCTTCACTGAAACAGGTATCACGTGAGTGTAATTTAGCGATCACTAATGGACCTTTTTAAAATAATAATACTAATAACTGTGTAATCTTTAGAGAAAGTGCAATATTTATAAAAACAGCCTAAGCCGGCCAAATGAAAGAGAAGCACAGGTCTCAGAATACCTTTGAAGGTCACGTCCTTCTTCTGCCCCATTTACAATTTTGTGCCAAACCAATGAAGCCCAAGGGCTGCCTTTGGACAAGTGAAGCACAACGCGGGCTCTACGCATTTCTAAGAGGCTCTAGATTCCCAGAGAACTTGACAAAAGGATGGTGTTCTTATCCAGAAAAATGAACATGAGCATATACATTAAGTTCTATGCACACAACTTTCAGAGCCTTTCCTCAGTCCTGTGTAGTCCAGAACCAGTCTGCTAAATCTTACAAAGGAATCCAGAAAGGAAAACTAGTCAAAATCAAAAAGGTTTTAAAAGGCAGAAAAACCAAAAGTTCTAATTTCTCATCACTCAGATGCAGCTGTAAGTAACTCACTTAAGAATCGGGGAGGACTGAAAGGTAAAAAATAACACTTAAGACACTTTACAAATACTGATCTCAGAAGCCAGGCATGGCTGAGGCAGGAGAACTGTACCAATTTGGAATACAGACTGAGTTACAGGCCAGCTACAGCCTGAGACTTATCTCAAAAGTATTCACAAACAACAAAAGGCAAAACAAACAAACAAAAAACCAAAAACAAAACAAACAAACAAACAAAGAAAAACCCATGATTTCAGAAGAACACTGTGTAGCATGATTAATAAAAACCCAGAGACAGAAATTGGGGTTCAACTTGAAGGTCAGAAAAGCAAAAAAGCCAGCCACTAGCTCTTACCTCTACCTCAGTCCAAAATGGCAATCCTGTCTCCAGGAATCTCAGAAGAAGAATGTGCATAAGAACTGTGTCTTCCCATTTTATATTCCTCCCTAGTGCTGGAGTTAAAGGCGTGCACCACTACTGCCTGGTTTCTGTGGCAAACTAGTATAGCTACTGGGATTAAAGGTGTGTGTCACCACTGCTTGGTCTGTAAGGCTCACAAGTGCAGCTGTTTTACTTTCTGAACTTCAGGCAAGCTTTATTTATTAAAATACAAATGAAGTATCACCACAACACTGCAAGTTTCGGTATAACCTGCACTACAAAGCAATTTTCAGACCAGCCAGGACGAAATAAATATTTCTCTCTCCAGACTTTAAAAACGGAAACATAGTTAATCATTATTTGTTCAGATTGTCTAATGTGAATATCCACACAGTATTTACCTAGAAAATTCCATATGGTTTTAATCAACCTAAAAAAAAATTCCAGTTATAAATCCATGATTACATCCTCAATATAAGACTTTAGGCACAACTGGCTCCTCTTCATTGGCTAAACAAACCAGTAACTAAGATACACTAAACAGACTTCCTACAGAGATGTTTTCTTGACAGCAATGTAACAAATTTTGAGCAGTTAGGCCATTAGATTCTCTGAATACAAATGGCATCATTCATGTTTGCACTGTCTCCCCAAAGGTGTAAACTAGGTCTTTAACTAGCAGACAGGACAGACCTCCTGCCGAATGTACGACGACTGGCCTGGGTAAAGAAGGCTGAAGGACCAGAAACAGTGCACAACTGTCTGGAGCTCCAGCTCCAGGAATCCTCCTCTTCTAGACTCTGTGCACCAGGCATGCAAGCACCCAGACAGACATGCAAGCAAACACCCATACGTTTAAAATAATAAATAAAATTGTTAAATAACAAATAAATAGTAAAATTGTCTAGAAAGCAGAGAGAACACACAATGGCGGCTTGGAGACAGGTGAATGTGCTGTGTGCCGTGCCATCCTGGGGTACGCTGCTCCTGGAGAAACGCTGAGACACAAGCAGGTTTGACCACCCGGTTTCGGAGCAACAGAGCTGAGAAAAGAAGACAGGAATCATAAGCTTCTGAGCAGGACTGACAGACTTTCTAAACCACATGAGCATACCACTCAAATCAATAAACGTCTTTTAAGGATTTATTTTTACATGTAGGAATATCTTACCTACATGTATGTCTGTGTACCATGCACATGCCTAGTGCCCACAGGCATCCTTCCCTATAACTGAAGTTACACCTTATGAACCACTATGTGAGTGTGGGAGAGAACCCAGGTGCTTTGGGAAAGGAGTCAGTGCTCTTAACATGCAGTCCCTCTGTGCTGGGGATGTATGGAGCTCAGTTGCTTGCCTAGCATGCACAAGGCTTCTTCCAGCACCACACAGAGCCCCAGCACAGGAGAAGTGGAAGCAGAAATTCAAGGTCTTCCTCACCTACATTTGGCATTAGAGGTCAGCATGGGATTACATGAGACCCTGTCTCAAAAACAACAAAAATCTGTATCTGTAGACTCCTAATAAATCACATATATAAAAGGGCCTTGCTTTCATTTATTTAAAAACTGGTGGACTCGTGTTCTTTCAATTACTCATCGACTTATCTAGCATTAACTACAATCAAAACTGTGCTTGGCAACGGAACAAGAAAGAGAAGGACAAAACCCTTTGCCCTCGAGATATTCAACTTAGTTTAGAGAGGAGAGCTCACCCATTGGCCTCTCCTTTTTATATTCCTGAACCCCTCCTTACTGCCCCTTCTGGATCCTGCCTCTTGGTTAAAATGACAGACTGATGTTCACCCAGCGACATCACAGATTAGCCATGCAATGTTGAGCAGCTAAACAGTTCTCTAAGGCTTGGTTTCATTTGCAAAAGGAGAATGTTCTAGGTTGCTTTCTGTTACTATGATAAATACCACGACCAGACTTAACTCAGGGGAAGAAAGGCTTTATTTCAGCTAGAAAGTGAAGCAGCAGTCACGGAGGAGTGCTGCTTACTGGCTTGCTCCCCAACTCACAGTCAGCTAGCTCACTTACTCAGCCCAAGCACAAGTGCCTAAGACAGTGCTGCCCACCATGGGCTGTGCAGCAGGCTGCCCCCCCCCCCTCCATCAACCACCAGCCAAGACAGTTCCTCACAGACGTGGCCAAGGGTCAAGCTGGTGGAGGCAAGTCTTCAGTTATAAATTCCCATTCCAAGTGACTCTAAGTTGTATCAAGTAGGGCAAAAACTAGCCAGCCCAGTCAACAAATGCATCTACTTCATAACACTGCTAAAGCCTAGGCAACACATGCAAAGGATTAATGAGTTCCCATAACGCTAACTGCATATATACACACACAAAAATTATTTTCTCTCTCTCCCCCCCCCCTCTGTCTCTGTCTCTGTCTCTCTCTCTCTCCTTTTTGGAGGGGAGGGAGGTGGGGTTTGTTTTTTGAAACAGGGTTTCACTTTGAGACCAGGCTGGCTTCTAACTCAGAGACTCGTCTCACTCCACCACCCTTGCCTGTGACCTTGAACCTGCCTCCATCTCCAGCTACTTAGGAGGCTGGGCCAGCACAAGTTTCAGGCCAGTCTAAGAAACAATAATTAACACGTAAAATAAGCCTGGACAGCAAACCGATCAAGTCTTTCGATGTCACTGTCAACCTGGGCAGCAAAGAAAGACTTATCTTTGGAATAGAATAAAGTAAATTCTGTGACTTAGTTCCATTTCGCTTTTCTAGGCTAATTTCACACTTCGGCTTTCGAAATATTATTTTATCTGTTCCATTTTATCTCACACTACGCATCTTTCTATCCCTTCACCATACACAGCTTTTGCTGCTCTCAGTTGCTAACTATAATGTACTTCCCTGCAGAACCAAGACAGGTTAGTCCTTCCAAAACAACTACCCGAACTTTCTCTGGACCCATACTAACAATATCTATACAGCACAACCGTTTTTGCTTTACGTTATCTGTACCTCCACTACCTCCAACAAGTTCTTTGAGGCTAGAATTTGTTTTATTCGTGTTTGTATACCAGTCTCTTAAGCGCCTTGTACAACTAAAATGCCTGGTTAAAATGATTATCGAAGTCCTGAGTGGCGGTGCATGGTTGTCATGCCAGCATTCGGGAACCTATAAAGGGGCTCCCAGCAAGCTCGAGGTTAGCCTGGTCTACATGGCTAGATCAAGGAAAGCCAGCACTACTTAGCAAGCCGCTATCTCAAACTTTTCCTTCCACCCACTCTCAAACCGGAGTCTGTTGTCACCCCAGCCCGGAGGCTGGAAATACCAGCTGGGAGCAGGCACCAGGTAAACACTTGGGCCTCAGGGCTACAGCGGTCCGGGCAGCGCCCGTGTAGGCGTCTCAGCGGCCGAAGAGGAAGTCCCTTCCTCTCAAGACGTCTCACTACCGGGCGGCCGAGTCCTCACCCCGTCCCTTCCCCGGTCCAGGCCGCAGCAGGAACCTCTGATGGCCAAGACACCTCACCTCGGCCTCCGTGGCCACTGCAGAGGACACCCAGCTTTAAGAAAACCGCCATCTCTAGTCCGGGGGCTCAAGGTCACTCGATAACCTGGAAGCAGTCACGCAGCAAGTCCCGCCCTGCAAAAAAGAAGGGCAAAGCAACCTGGAAGGTGAACCGGAAGACAGGAGGCGGTGCGCTGCTACCGCGCGTGCGTATGCCGGCGGAGTAACTCACGCTGACAATGGCGGAGCTTGGAGAAGCAGACGAAGCGGAGTTACAGCGCCTGGTGGCAGCGGAGCAGCAGAAGGCGCAGTTCACTGCGCAGGTACGAGGATGAGGAACAAGGAAAGGAGGGTGAGGCTCAGGCCCCGGGCACCCACGGAGCTCTGGGCTCTCGATGCTGGATCCCGGCTGCTCCTCCCGCCCTGGTGACCTACGGTGCTCAGTGTCCGGGAGGCTAGCGCTACGTGGGAGGAAAGAAGTGTAAAGCACAGGGAAGGTTTGGGCGACAGGGGAGGTCAGATTACCCGGCCACTGGTCCGGAATGACGTTCGGAATCTCTGTTCTGACCTTGGGGTTCAAGGGCCGGTTTGGAAGACACCCGTCCCCACCCTGAATTCTGGGTTCGTTGTTGCCCACTGCCTCTCAGCATTGGATCTTGTGATGTATTTGGAAGTGATGACCATTATTAGATAAAGGTGAGCGCTGCAACAATCAGTGTAGACTCGGTTGGGATAGAGTTTGGAGTTTTAAGGCGTTTTTCAAGCCAGGGTGTTAACCGTTGCTGACCTTGGAAATACTGATAGCTCTCCTTTCAAGAACTGACTGCTTACTTAGTGCTTAGCTTCCCAAGTAATATTACCACGTGTCCATAGATCCAAACTATGCTCGTTTTGGAGAAATTAGTATTCTGACTTCTTCTCATTAATAATGCTAGTTGCTTTGAGAACTGTGGGGGGGAGGTGGTGGCACACGCCTTTAATACCAGCACTCGGAAAGCTGAGTTCCAGGACAGCCAGGGCTAGAGAGAAACCCTTGATTGAAAAAAAGAATTGTGATAGTATGCGTTCTAGTGAGAATTTCCTATGTATACGGAGAGGAATTACTAATGACAAGAAAGATGGACCCGAAGTGATCCTGTGATATGCTATTAAGAGTGGTTTTTATCAAGTCACAGTGGAGGAAGAAATAAGGTATCTGCAGACCCCAATGACTAAGGTTTTTTCTCTCTTCTTAGGTGCATCACTTCATGGAGCTATGTTGGGATAAGTGTGTTGAGAAGCCAGGAAATCGGCTAGACTCCCGCACTGAAAACTGCCTCTCTAGCTGTGTGGACCGCTTCATTGACACTACTCTTGCTATCACCGGTCGGTTTGCCCAGATTGTACAGAAAGGAGGACAGTAGGCCATACCTCAGAACGTTGGAAGACCCAAAAGACTTGTTAATGAGCAGATTGAATGGCCAGTGGAGAAAGAGTGGTCAATGTGTCAGGTTAGCATCAGGCGGTTACTAAAAGTCTGTTGGTGCTAAAAAGTAACAGATCAAATGTCCAAAAGTGAAATTTTATTTATTGGAATTCAGTAATTCCAGGTTGTATAACACGTTAATAAATGTGAAGTCTCCAATTCTTTTTCTTCTAAGTCCCGGTTTAGGACGCAGCATAGAGATCTCTGACAGGACACTAAAGTGTTCCGTGGCCGGTAGTGCAAACGGGAGATCATGGGTTTTGAAAAGCCACCCTAAGCCATCGTTAAGGGGTTTAGAGAAACCATCAAAGCCTAAGGCATGAAAGGGAATTTAGGGGTAAGAAAGGTTTAGAACGGAAAACAATTTTATTGCTTATGTAACCGAGAAAAGATGAACATGGTTGGGGGAGGTGTAAAAAAATAATCAGGCAAAATGTGTATTCCTTGGGGAAGAGAAAAGCCTGTTAGTATGGGAGGACGGTAAAGGTCAAGACCCAAACAAAACCAGCTTCCTTCAAGTGCCTTATTCTGCAGGACCATCTTCCTGAGACCGTGCTTAGAATCAGTACTCTTGTCGCACAAAACTACTTCCAACAAAGATTTCACTTGCTTCAAGAAGGTTATGAGGTAGTAACTAGACTCTCTTCCCATTAACCTCCATTAAACCCAAGGAAAAAAAAGCATATCATGGAACATAAACAATTGAGTACCAAAGTCTCAATATCCCAAAAGGTAGCACCTGCTCTCAATCCAGGGCTAGGGCACATCTGGCCAACTGTGTATTTTAAAAACAAGCAGTTTATTAGAAGTATGTTTCATAAAGAGCACAAATTTAGTTAAACTATAAAATGCTACTTCATGGGATGTCAGCATAGTAGTGTTCTATTGCTGGTGTCTCATGCTAACCATGAAGTATTTCTGTATTACACATGCAAAAGTAAGGCCTGGAGGTTAACTTAACCTGCTCTAGAACTCATCAATCAGTGGCAGAACCATGACCCAGTTAGGTCTGAGCTTTTGTGCTTTCTACTCAGTACCAAAAGTGACAACCTCAAAAACAAAACCCTGACAGTGTCACTTATCTTTCCTCTTAATGAAAAGTCAACTACCGGCCACTTTTCAGTGGTATTTTGGTTTCTTTTACTATCAGGATCACAGTATAGCGGGGGGAAATAATATGTTCTTGATAATCATAACACAAAGTCAGACTGGGAAGAACTGGGTCTGTCCCTGAGTGTGTGTTTCATTTTGGAATTGATTGATCTGGTTTCAGGGAAACTAAAATTCATTAATAAAATTAGAAATGAACAAGGAAGCTAGGCAGTGGTGGCACACGCATTTAATCCCAGCACTTGGGAGGCAGAGAGGCAGATCTCTGTGAGTTGGAGGCCAGCCTGGTCTATAAGAGCTAGCTCCAGGTCAGGCTCCAAAGCTACTGAGAAACCCTATCTCGAAAAACAAAACAAAACAAAACAAAAAAAAACAGGGAAAACATTAGGGCTGGGGGTATGGCTCAGTGGTAGAGCACTTGCCTAGTATATGCAAGGCCTTCAGTTCAATCCCCAACTTGGCAAAACAAACAAGCAAAAAAAAAAAAAAAAAAAAAAAAAATGTAGATGGCTGTTGCCCTGAATCTCTTTGAAAGCATCATTGGCAATGTGATTACTTCCTAATTCTTACTATTTGATAGACAGGACAACTGAACAAATAATTTCAAACATAAGCCTATTTCAGGCAATATAAAGCAATGGAACTAGAAAACCAATTACTATCTAGTTACTGTTGTTTGGGTTATACTCAATGTTGCTGTAGACCCTGACCAGCAGGGAAATTAGGCAGAAAACCCTACATTACTTAGCCATCATCTGTGGATCCTACCATGAAGGGAAAAGGTTTGTTCTTATACCCATTTCCTCACTAAGTAAATTAGATACCTGTAGGGCCCAACTATAGAAGAATCAAAGCACCAAAGCTGAAGTCAGGATACCTCCTGTATAAATAGCAAGTTTTCCTTGTCAAACTATTCTATCTAGCACTATTTCAATCCTTTCTTCATCCCAGACCCTTGATTCCCCCAAATTCAACATTCCAATTGGTGTACCCAGATCATTACTGATTTCAGCTTTCTGGGTTCTTTAATTTGCTGTATAGATTCTCTACCCTAAGTGATTAATTGCAAAAAAATAATCTCTTCAAGAAACCTTAACAAAATACCAGATTCCCTATTAACAACAAAAGGGGATGGAGATTAACAATCTGAAATAGGAAAAAAGGTATCCGTGGTAGGACAACTCTGACCTCTGACTCCTGTGCTGAAGGAGTCACTAGCAAACCCCACTGTTAAGAGCTGCAGACAACCAGAGTCTGTGGGAAGCAAGAAGGCTGCTTTCCCACTTAGTCATCTTCTGAGCTTTCAGCAGACCTTGCATCTGTAGCCACTTTCCAATTCCTGCGCTTGCTCGTCCTCTCCTGTACTTCAGGGCTAACCACAGGAACATGAACACTTTTCTCTTTCTTTTTCCTTTTGGTTTTCTTAGTGTCTCTTTCCTCAATTTCCTCAGAACTGCTAGCTGCTGAATCATCTGACTGGGAAGTAGCCCTTTCTCCCCCTAAAGGTAAAGATTTTTTAGGAGACTTTTTCCTGGATTTTTTCTTGCTCTTGTGTGGTTGCTTCCTTTTCCTGGTACTAGAAGCTCCAGTTTCTTCTGAGAACTCACTTGAGGAATCTGCTGCTATGTCCATAGCTTCCTTTTTGTTTTTCTTCTGTTTTTTGTGGGACCGTTTTTTCTGCTTCTTTTTATGGGACTTCTTTGACTTCTTATGTTTGCGGGATTCGTGGGCAGATGCTTTTACCTGGGGAGATGTTTTTTTCCCATTGGTAATGTCCTGCTGGTCACTACTGAAGAAAAGTAAAGATAAAACTTTTATGAGAGGAAGAAAATATACATTTATATTTAATATTCTGCACTAAAGTAGCATCTGAACTTTTTAAATCAGAACTTTGAGCTGGGTATGGTGGGTGGTGCACAGCTATAATCACAGCACTTAAAAAGCAGAAGCAAGAACATCTCCCAAGTTTGTAAGTATGAGAACTCTTGAGTGTTACTGTGAGGTTTCTATTTTATTATTCTCACAAATGCTTTATTTCCACATCTTTAAAATCCTAATTTAAGCTAACCATATCTGTATATACCTCTAATTCCAATATTTAGAAGGTAGGGGCAGGAGGGCCAGGAGTTCCAGGTTATTCTTGGCTACACATCAACTTCAGGGCCATCTTGAGCTATAGAAAATCCTGTCAACAAACCAAACTCCTGACCTGCCACACTGAGTAACATATGAAATACTAAACACCAGTGCTCCCTTATCCATAGTTTCACTTTCTCTGATTCCTGTCACCTATGGTCAATTCCAGAAACAATCTGTAAGTTTTTAATTGCATCTCATTCTGAATGAAATGAAAAACTGAAATTCCTCACTGTTCCACTGTCCCACCTTAGGACCTGAATCACCCTGGTCTAGTTACCAGTCCTGTGGTCATTTACTAGCCACCTGGGCTATCAGAGCCACTGTGACCCCAAAACACAAGCATGATCTGACAATTAGGATATGTCCTTAAAGTGAAAGATTTTCATAGGTATTGGGTATATAAGAAAAAAATAGAATATGGAAGACAGGTAGGTAGACAGACAATAAAAATTATCTAAGTAGTTTCTAAAACCCTTATACTTACAGAATATCAAACTTCAGTCAGGAAAGGTACATAAGGACTGCCTCCCAACTAAATTCTGCTTGTTTGGGGGACAAGATTTCACTATGTCCCAGGCTGGCCTCAAACTCCTGGACTCAAGCAGCTCTCCAGCCTCAGGCTCCTGAGCAGCTGGGTCTACAGCCATATATTCCAGGTTCTAGTTATATTTTCAATGGCAAATAAATCTTTTGTAAATGTTAGGAACTCTTATTTATGGCACAATTTTGCATTCATCTTAGGTGTTTGGTTTTGTTTTTCTAGAAAGCATATTTACCAACCTGTCTGTTTCAAACTCTTCAGGATACAACTCTTTATAACCACTGTGACCCCATCTGTAAAGTGACAGAATACATACATTTTTATGAAGCAATGCATATTATTTTTGGAAATTAAAATTAGATTTTGGACTCATAAATACACATACACACAGAGAACAAAGGAAAAGGGGGCAAAGCAAAACCACACAATACCTTGGAAACAGCTCTAACTTACTATACTTTTATACTATCAACTCAGACACAGGATGTACTTTTCACTTAAAAGGTTACATTTGTTGTTTAGGAGACACCAAGAACTCTTTAGGAATGAATCCTTTTCCAAAACTACTTTGTAACATGTTATCTACACTGGGACATTTTAAAGATACTTACTGAAATGTGATTCACATGCCAAGAAAGTTGCCCTTTTAAAGTTCAGAGCCTGTAGCCCAAGGCAAGCATTAATCTGTCTCTATGGATTATCCATTCTGGACACACCACAGAAGGGAATCATAGAGCATGTGACCATTGTATCTGACTTCTTTTACCATTTGTAAAGTTTTCAAGGTTATGCATATGTAATTAGTACTTATTCCTTTTACCACCAAAAACTATTCCACTATATGGAAAGCCTATATTCTGTTTATGTATTCATCAGAAACAGCCATTTGGATTTCACTTCTTAGCCATTTTTATACTGCTGCTATACTCACCTACAAGCTTTTATGGGGACAATCTGTTTAAGAATTACTTATATTTATTTTATGTGTATGACTGTCTTGCCTGCCTGTATATGTGTATCGCATGCATGCTTGATGCTCACATTGCTCAGAAGAGGGTGTCAGATCCCCTGAAACTGGAGTTATGGACAGTTATAAATTATCTTGTTAAGTGTTGGGAACCAAACATGGGTCCCCTGCAAGAGCAGCAAGTGCTTTAACCAATGAGCCATCTCTCAAACCCAAGAATAATTTTGACAGACATATTCGGGCCAAATGTCATTAGGGGTCATAAGAATGTAGTCACAAACCTGTCTGGCATGTTGGATTCATACTCATATAACTTCTTGTTCCAGGATTTAGCCTTAAGAAAATCATCTTCCAGGGCCCCAGAAATTTCATTTTTTGGCCTCCAGTAGTCTCTCTGACTTTCTTCATCAAAACCATCACTTCTCATCCGACTGTAAATGAAAAAACATAAACATTTATATTTAAAAGTAATCTGTGATGCCACTTCATATTATAAACAAAAGTCATGGAACATACTTTGCATCACCTAACACTGATACCATTCATACTCAACGTCTAATCACCAAAGCCCATATACTCCACAGACACACTGACTTGGAATTCCTTTTCTTCTAATGATTTCTCAAGGTAGTTTTAGAAATCAGGATTATGACCTATCTCACATACCTACTTCCTATACTTAAGGGCATATGAAGCCCTAGAGATATTCCTAATTATTCATACATCCTACGCCTCCCATAGAACACAGTCAAGCCTACGTAATCCTTTATGTTCACACTCAATTTTTTTTTCAAGACAGAGTTTCTCTATGTAACAGCCCTAGCTACCCTGGAACTCACCTTGTAGACCAGGCTGGCCTCAAACCCAGAGATCCCACCTCTCTAGTGCTGGGATTAAAGGTGTGCCACCACACCCGGCCAAACTCAATAAACAAAAACAGTGAGTAAGTGTGGCCTTTAAAAAGAAGTCTAGGGCTGAAGAGCTGGCTCAGTGGTTAAGGGTACTTGTTGCTCTTATAGAGGATGCTAGTTCAAATCCCAGCACCCATGCCAGGAGCTCACAGCTGCCCATAACTCAACTTCAGGAGATCTAATGTTCTCTTCTGGCCCCTGCAGTCACCAACAGACAGAGAACCATAATGAATAAAATACTTTTTACAAAGGTCTAATAGAAAGACTAAAGGAGGGACAGTATGAACGACTGAATTGAGTGTGAAAGACTCCAGGGATGGATAGAGGGCTAAGCAGCTAAGTGTTTGCCTGATGACCTGAGTTCTTAGAACCCACAGTAGTAAAAACAGATTCCTACAAGTTGTGCTCTGACTTCCATGTGTGCACTCTGGCACACCCATATACACTCACACATACACAAAGTTGTCAACACAATAAATAAAACAAAATGGTTTTGTTTTTGTATCTTGAGACAAGGTCTCTCTTTGTAGTCTTGGCTGGCCTGGATGTAGACCAGGCTGCCCTCACTCACAGAGGTCTATCTGCCTCTACCTCCTGAGCACTAAAATTAAAGGCATGAGGTACCATGCCCAGCAAATAATATGATTTTTATAAGATAAAAGAAGAAAGAAAAAAAGACACTCCAGTAGAAAATCTTAAAAGCTACCAGTCAAGGCTGGAATCCATAAAACCTAAACATTTACAGTAGTCCAAGGAGAATTTTAATTCACCACTGAAAATTAGTATAGAAAGTGAGGTGGTGGTGGTGGCATATGCCTTCAGTTCTAGCACTAGGGAGAGTCTGAGGCCAGCCTGGTCTATGACAGCTAGGGCTCTACAGAGAAACCCTGTATTGAAAAGTCAATAGAGAACTGGACAGTGGTGCTCATGCCTTTAATCCTAGCACCTGGAAGGCAGAGACAGATGGATCTCTGAGTTCAAGGCTAGACTGGTCTACAGACAGAGTTCCAGGACAGCCAGGGCTATACATAGAGAAACCCTGTCTTGGGGAAAAAGAAAAAAATCAAAGAAAAAATAGTACAATATATGCATGTTATCACAGCCATTATTATGCTTGGACCTAAACTTAAGAAATAAGGAAGGTGTGATTTGCCAAACTGAATTCATCTATCCTTATCATACTAGAATGTTTTGAAGCTAAAATTAGTAATTCTGGAAAGAATGAGTTATTTTGGTTTTCAGAGGCACACTTTACCTTGAGCTGCTGGGTACCATGTTCCTTCTGGTCCCCTGGTAAGCATCTTCCATTTGCTTCTCTAGTTCTCTGATTTTCCACATGTCAGATTCCTCCTGAATCTAGACATTTTCAAAAAGGAAACAAAAATAAGCCACTAAAAATAGCACTTTGCATTACAGAAAAAGAACTAGCTGAAGGTTCAATCTGCCCTAACTATGGGGTACAGACTGGGCTATGATCTTAAAAACTAAATTCTGGTTTCTCTAAGGAGTTTTAAAAGTGACTAAACAGTCCAATGCAGTAAATCTAAAATTATGCAGCAACAGGTTTTGAACCCCTGCATAGACACACTAATCACCTCATCAATTTACAATCCTTCTGCAATCAGAAAATAGCCCTACGTGTTTCTGAGATACAACATGATCACATCTTAGCTCAACAGTAAGTAATCTTGTAGCAAAGTAAAGCAGACACCATCAGAATATTTCACAAAGCAGCCGCAAAAGCTCAGGGACCTTATCAACATCTTTTAAAAAACAATTAGATTTTCTTTCCTCTCTCTGTTTCTCCGTCAAAGACAGGGTTTCTTTGTGGAGCCCTGGCTGTCCTGGAACTAACTCTATAGACCAGGTAGGCCTTGAGCTCAGAAATCCACCTGCCTCTGCAGTGCTGAGATTAAAGGTGTGTCACTACTGCCTAGCTAAAGACAGGGTTTCTTAATTTTGTTTTTTCTCAGTGCAGTATACACTCTACTACTGGCCTGGTTCCCCTTTCCAACCCCTGCCTCTTTGGTTTTGTTTTTTATTGTTCCTGGTGGTGAATTATTTTGTGTTATTGTTTTGAGACAAAACCTTAGGCAGTCCTTCAACTTGTGGTTCTCCAGTCGAGCCTTGGCCTCCCTCAATGGCTGAGATTATAGGCCTGTGTGCAAGGCCCAGCAGGGACAGGTCTGTAAATTCCCTAGGCAAAGTCTCTTTTTACATTTAAAAAAAAAAAAAAAAAAAGGATGGATGGATGGATGGATAGATATACTAATTTTCTGTGTATGAGTCAGAGAGCAAGAGAAAGAAAGGGTACACATACAGGGGCCAGAGATAACTTTCTGAAGTTGGTTCCTGACTTCCATTTATTTAGTCAGGGGCTCTCTTGTTTTCTGCTGCTAGACTATTTACCAGACCAGCTGGCCCTAAGCTTCTGGCCCATTCCTCCATCCCCACCCCCATCCCACTGTAGGAGCGCTGGAATTATACAGTTTCATTACTGCATCTGGCTTTCCACAGAGGTTCCAGAGGTCAGATGTAGGTAATCGGGCTTACATAGCAAATGCTTTAACCTGTGCCATCTTCCCACCCCATCTTGTTTTGCTTTTTAACATCTGTATTATTTAACTTTATGTAAATGAATGTTTTGCCTGTGTAGTATATGGATGCAATGCCCACAGAGGCCAGAAGAGGGTGTCAGGTTCTCTGGAACTAGGTTACAGATGGCTGTGAGCCACCAAGTAGGACCTGAGAATCAAACCCCAGATCCTCTGCAAAAACAGTCCCTTTATGTTTGTTTGTTTTCCGCTTCTCACCATATAGAACAGGCAAGCCATGTATTTAAGCAGATTTCCTGTCTCTGTCTCCTAAATGCTGGGATTACAGGCCTGTACCATCATACCTGGGTCACATTAAAATTCTTGTCAGGCCAGGCAGAGGTGGCGCACGCCTTTAATACCAGCACTCGGAAAGCAGAGGCAGGCAGATCTCTGTGAATTCGAGGCCAGCATGGCCTACAAAGCAAATTCCAGGATGGCCAGGGCTATTACACAGAAAACCCCTGTTTGAAAAAAAAATTTTTCTTGTCAGAAACAAAATAACATAGTTACCAGAAAACTGACTGGAAAAAAACATAAGTGATTTTAAGATTTATTTATACCCATGAAGTGGTGGCACACACCTTTAATCCCAGCACTTGGAAAGCAGAGACAGGTGAATCTCATGGAGTTAGAGGCCAGCCTGGTCTACCAAGCAAGTTCCAGGGCAGCCAGGACTGTTACACAAAGAAATCCTGTCTCAAAAAACAAAACAAAATTATTTATTATGTATACAGTGTTCTGTCTACATGTATGCCTGCGGGCCAGAAGAGGGCACCAGATCTCATTACAGATGGTTATGAGCATCATGTGGTTGCTGGGAACTGGAAGAACAGACAGTGCTCTTAAAGACTAAGCCATCTCTCCAGCCTGCGAATTTTATTTCTAAGTTCTCCTGCATAAATGGGTTAAACCTATGCAAGAATTATCTTGTTTTTAGCTGTCACTCTTAAATATAAGGTTCCAATACAACTAGAAGTAGAATTAACACAACTATACAGGTAACATAGGTACTATTATACCTGCATCCACAGTGGAAAAACTCAGGTGACAACTAGGCACAGGTCTGTAATCATAGTTACTGGGTTAGTAACAAGTTCAAGGCCTGCCTGGACTATGGAGTGAGACCAAGATCAGCTAGAAACAAATTTGGTGATCCTGTCTCCTAGGTTCAATCCCCAGTACCCAGCACCTTAAGTAATATGACAGTCACCATGTTAGTAACGACCAAGCCAGGAGTGCAATTTGCTGGAGAAAACTGAACAAGGGTCTTGTCCTTTTCATTTGCGGTGCACTCTTAGGCCACTGTCTAAATTCCCAAACTTTTAATCCAGCGCCAATCTTTCTTCTTGCTTCCAAATCTTAAGTTTTCAACTTCAAGTTCCTTATCATAAATACATTCAATACCAAACTAATTGCATTTCCCATGTTTGTCATTTTCTCCTTCTTGTCCCTTAGTTACTACCTACCTAGCCACAGAAGGTGGCACCCTGGGTCCACTCTTGCCACCACCGTCCTATAGGCCTGTGTCCATCTTCACCCTGCTATGCCTCCATCCAGACCTCAGCACCACTCACCCAGGACGCTGGTCACCCAATCATCCTCCCCAGTTCTCCTCTCCGCCTTCCACTTCCTACCACACTGACAAAATCATGTCTAGATATACATATTTGGCTTTGAACATATGGCAATCATACCATTTCATCCCCTCAAGTTGTAAAACAATACTTACAGGTATGAAACATGTAAGATACCACTCCTCGTTGATGGCTTCCTTATTGCCCCAAAGAGAAAGTTTATCTCTTAAGTTTTATAAAAACAACTCTTAATTTGCCACTTGGGCCTTATCTTGTATCTTGTATTTTCTAGATGCATATAATTTCTTGCCCCAAGTGATTAATACTTAAGGGGTGGGGATAGAATGAAGGACTTTGCATATATGAGGTATTACCACTACAATGCATCAACAGGCCAATATTTTGCCCTGCATTAGTGCATAGTCTCTCAATCAAAACAATCCATCCAGGAAACTTTATTCATCAAGAACCAGTTCAAATATCAGCAACTCAAATACCACTCATTCTATGAAATCCTTCTCATTTCCCAAGGCAGATTTCTTTATTCTTTCCTTGGTGCGCTAAAGCATTTTGTAACTATCTTCATGATATAGTACTTTTCAAACTATGATTGTTTCTTATATATCTTTGCTATCTCCCAACGTAGTCCATAGTTTACTGTAGGCCTTCAAGAAATGTTGACAAGTAACTCGATTGTATTGCTTACCTTATTGTGAGCATCTGTATGCCGGATGACATTCCTCAGGAGGACTTTCCCCAGTGGAACCCGTGACATTCTTTAATCTGAAATGAATCAATAATATGCAATAAATTTGTTTTTATTAAGTTATAAAGAGACAAAAGGAAAAGGAAAAAAAAATCACTGAACTTAGAAGACACAGAAGCTAAGGGAGGATTTTCCTTGCCCTGTTAAGATGCACGATTACAGTGAATCTAGTAAGGATGACAGAGGATAACATAAAGTCTTTAAAACTGCAGAAGGCTGCTCAAAACAGCTTCTATGCGCACATCTTACTTAGTCCTCACAATTCTCTGTTTTCAGAGTCATGGAGTCTCCCAAGATCCACGGGGGATTGGGTCCAGGGTCCCTGAAGGTAACAAGGTCCAAGTGTGGGCTGGGGATATAGTTCAATGGTAGAGCATTTGCCTAGCACAAGAGGCACCCTGGATGCAGTCCCCCAGTGACATATACATGCACACATACAAAACACCCCTAGGGTGCTTGGCTCTCATTTAAAATAGTATAGTGTTTGCATATAAACTACACTCCCGTGTGTTTTAACTTGTGACTTTTTAACTAGCCTCATCTAGCTCTGATCCTCCACCTCCCAAGTTCAGAGACAACAGGCATGCACTTCCACTCTTAGGGTGGGTGCGATATCCAGATTCCTTATAACACCTAAAACTGTGCAAATCTGTGAATGTTACTATGCACAGTAGAAACAATGGCAAAGGGGACAAAGGTCTGTACATGATAAGTACAGATGCAGTCCGAGTCCCCATTTTCAGTTGGCGGTTGTTTGAATCTGTGGGGAACCCCGAGTTTGGACTATATTCCCACTCCTATTTGGAAAATCAAGATTCTTAAAGCCGTAACTCGCCCGCCAAACAGACCCAGGCAAAGGAGGTATGTCAGTGTCCAGGTTAGAAATCAAATCTCAAACTCCCCAAAATTAGCTTGCAGCTATGTAAATATCTAGATTTGCGGGTCACCACATTTGTCAACAGTAATAAAAACTGCGTTCAAAAAGAAATTTAATGACCTAAATATCTCTATTTAGGAAATTTTGTTTCCTACATCGTTTGGAACTTTCCAAAACCCAGAAGACAACGATATTCACATGTGTGTAGCTACGAGGGCTTGGTGCCACCGTCCCGATGCTCACTCACCCCTCGATCCTGAGGAAATCAGGCATCTTGCTAGTGTGAGACGAAGAACCACTCCATTACAAGATCTCCTCCGACCCAGGAAGCCAAGGAGTCAGGGCTGAAAGGCAGCTCTGCAGCTTCACCCGAGTCCTTCGTGAAAACGCAGCCTTCCCACCGGTTACAGTGCCCTCACCCGAGGCCCAGGCTACGGCTGCCTTCCCCCAGCCGAGCCCGCCAGGCGGCTCTCTCTGCGGGACCCAGGCCAGAGCGGGCGCGGGCGCAGGCGCGGAACGCGGCCTGCCGGCGGAGCCGGGCATTCCCCGCTCTCGCTGGGCTGGGACAGCGCCCGGCGGCTCGGTTTCACTCCCGGGACAGAATGGGGACACGGGGCATGGACGTGGCCTTCCGTTGGGACCCGGGAACTGTCTAGGGTGCCTGAGGGGGAGCTTGACGTTTCCAAGGGGAGGTCGGAAAAAACACCCCCATGTCTGTCAGCGGGCTCCCTGCCCCGCCGCGGCCTCGGCGCTCCCGGCAGCCTTCCCTCGAAACGCCCTCCCCACACAAACACACACAAACACACCCATACCGTGCGCCGCAGCCTCGCGTGGCGGGGTGGGAGAAAAGGCGGCGGCTTCCTTCCGGGCCGGAAGTCGTGCTCCCGAGAAACGCTTCCTTCCCACGGGCGACTCCCACTGAGCGGGCTCGCAGGCCGCCGGGGAGGCTGACAGGTGCAGGAAGGAAGCCGGCACTCTTCTGAGAGGGAAGCGGGACGGCCCGGCCGAGGAGTCTGTCCGGCACAGGAGAAAAGGTCCCGGAACTGGATATAGAGACACAGCTCTACTTTGCATTCCCCGGACCCAATTAGATGGTGTACCGGACCTGGTTACCATGGTAACAGGAGTCGCGGTTTGTCTCCCAACGGAGTGAAGAGGTGGGTTCCCCCACGTTTGGATTAACTGTGTACTCGTTTTTTATTAAATCTAACCTTAATACATGAGTTTGAAGACTCTAAACCTCTTTAAAATTTTTGTGGACTAGCCGGGCGGTGGTGGCGCACGCCTTTAATCCCAGCACTCGGGAGGCAGAGGCAGGCGGATCTCTGTGAGTTCGAGACCAGCCTGGTCTACAAGAGCTAGTTCCAGGACAGGCTCCAAAGCCACAGAGAAACCCTGTCTCGAAAAACCAAAAAAAAAAAAAAAAATTGTGGACTGTCTGGGACACTTCTCCGGTGAGGGAGGAGGGAGATGATGTGATTTTAGAATACTACTCTCACAGTATTTATCAAGTGTTCCAGCTTTAGGATTAGCGTTCTTAATCCTCATCTTTATTTTGAGAAGAATAGGGGTGTGTGTGTATGTGTGTGTGTGTGTGTGTGCGCGCGCACACACACACATTATTTGCTCAAGGCAGCATAGCTGTCTGGAGTTAGGAAGAACTTAAGCATACTGGCTCCAGTGTCCCTACCTCCTCCACCACCACCTCCCTCGGTTTTTTGAGGTAGGATCTCAATATGTAACCCTGGCTGTCCTGGAACTCGCTCTGTAGACCATGCTGGCCTCGAACTCACAGAGATCCACCTGCCACTTCCTCCTAAGTGCTGGCATTAAAAGTACGCATCACCAATGCCCCTGCTCAGTGTTCCTAGTTTTAATTACTATATTAAGGATTAGTGTGACTTTATGTGTTTCTTTCTCTTCCAACTCCCCTGTCTCTCTCTCTGTCTCTGTCTGTCTCTGTCTGTCTGTCTCTGTCTGTCTCTCTCTCTCTCTCTCTCTCTCTCTCTCTCTCTCTCTCTCTCTCTCACACACACACACACACACACAGAGAGAGAGAGAGAGAGAGAGAGAGAGAGAGAGAGAGAGAGAGAGAGAGAGAGAGAGAGAGAGAGAGAGAGAGAGAGAGAGAGAATATCTAGACTGGGAGGCACCAAGTAAGCCAATATCCACATGGAACAAGATTACCAGGAAAAACAAGATTTCAAAAGACCTTTCTGCTCCCACTGTGTTTGTGTTGACCAGAGAGAGGCACAGGTACAATGTGAGAATTTAGGAAGTGGTTAGACTTACAGACTATAGAAGAACCAGAACCGAGGGAAAGCAGAGTGGATGTGCAACCTTTTACGCATAGGAAGTAAGAACAGTTGAGAACATCCTCAAAACAATTCCAAAAGCCTTCCTCCTTCCCTGAAAGAGGAAGTAAGGCCATAGCCACACAGTCATGTCTCTTCTCAAGTCGTGTCTTTCCACAGGTTCTAGAGCCTATCTCATCTCCAGTCATGAGGGCATCCTCAAAGGGACTTCTCACCCAGATTTCTCAGTTCTGGAATATGCTCGATGATTTGGCTGAAAATGATCCTGAGCGCTACAAGAACTTCATCGAGCAGGAACTGAAGGACGGAAAACAGCTGTGTGTCGACCCAGAACCACATCTCTGCCTACAAACCAAGATCCTAGTATGTACGGTTGGTGCAACGAGTGATGGGTGTTCAATGAAACTACTCCAGGATAACTAGACGATACCTCACCCTTCTCTAGTGCTACTTTAACACAAAAGAAGTTTAGGAAATTGCCTCTCTAAGCAGAAAATGAAACAGTGTGGAAGATTTCACTGAAGGAGTAAAAATAAGAAATTCATATAGGTATTTCAGAAATAGCCAAATGAGACCTTATTGCCCTGTTAGGTAGAAAATGGTGATATAATGAATTAATTTTTAAAAAATATTTTATTACATTTTATGTGTGTATGGGTTCAAGATAGTGCATGTGCAAGGACCGTTGCCTAGCAATGGGAAGACCTGAAAAAATGTGTTGGCTTGCATTCAGGATGTTATCAAATTTCATTTTTTTTCTTGGTTTTTTTAAGGCATGGTTTCTCTGTATCTTTGGAGCTTGTCCTGGAACTTGCTCTTGTAGACCAGGCTGGCCTCGAACTCATAGAGATCGTCTGCCTCTGTCTCCCAAGTGCTGGGATTAAAGGCATGCGCCACCACCACCAGGCCAAATTTTGTTTTTATAAAACTGACAATAAAAAACCCTGACAATATCAAAATTATTCACTTTCTAGAAACCAAAAGAAAAAGTACTTTTTATCAACCTGTGTCAATGGAAAAGGATTCCGGCTCCCCAGTCAGCCAATCATCCTGTACCTATAAGTGTTGGCAGACCAGAGGATTTCTCTGAGGCATCAGGTATAAAGAATTAAAAAAAGCATATGTAGATTCTTTATTGAACATATTCATAGACCACATTCTACTTGGCAAAAACATTTTAAGTAAAACATTTCATTTGGTGTTAATATAATTAATGACAAATTTAATGTGATTTATGTATATTTAATATGATTTCTGATAATATGATGTTTTCAACCCACATAGAAATGCCAACATAGAATAGGAACTTAGGGTATATTATGTGTTAGAACAGGGGCCGGCATCTACAAGGCAGATCCTACAGTCTGAATCTGGCCATGCCTCCCTGCATCTTTCTCTGAGACAGAGTTAAGAATCAGTCTGGGGGGCTGGAGAGACGGCTCAGTGGTTAAGAGCACTGGCTGCACTTCCAGAGATCGTCATTCTAGTTCCCAGCACCCACATGGGCGCTCAGACTGTCTGTAACTCCAGTTCCAGGGGATCTGACATGCTCACACAGACAACATACAGGCAAAACACCGATGCACATAAATAAAAAGAATCAGTCCTGCTGTGACTTGACAACTTTCCATTCATGATCACCCGGCCCGGCCCTTCCATGATGTCATGTACACTATACTGAAGTAAATTATTTCTTAAAAAATTTTATTTATTTATTATGTATACTGTATTCTGCCTGCATGTATGCCTGCAGGCCAGAAGAGGGCACCATATATCATCATAGATGGTTGTGAGCCACCATGTATGTTGTTGCTGGGAATTGAACTCAGGACCTCTGGAAAAGCAGTCAGTGCTCTTAACCTCTGAGCCACTTCTCCAACCCTGAAGTAATTATGTGTTGTAAAACTTACTTAATAGATTTTCTGCTCCCACCCCATAATAGGTTTCTCCACCAACACAGTAAGCCAAATCAAGCTAACTGGAAAAGTATAACAAGTTTATTTGAGCAAAGCAACTCCCAGGCAGGTTCTCCCATCTCAGAGATCAAGGCCAGAGAAGCCATACCCACAAACAAAAGCAGGGAGACTTTATAGGTTGTAGGCATGGGGTGATAAGGTGTCTGCCACAAGCTGAATTTGTGCCCAAGTATAGTCAAAAGCTGAGTGTTTGGGCTGGGACGTGGGAACTGCCAGCTTCATGGAAGGAAGCTGTAGTACCCATCAAAAATGGTAAACTGGGCTTTTGGGCACTTTTCCTTTGTTCAGAGACTGTCTGAGTGGGTGGGAATTAGAGAGAAAAAAGAGACAAGAATGGGGCTTCCAGGATCATGCAGGGGTAAGCTGGAGCTTCCAACCGAACATTACTCTCCTTCCAAAAATGTTATCAACTTTTTCTTTTGTCCTTTGGATTGGTCCTCAAGGGGATTTGCTCATGGAAGTGCCTGGCAGCTGCTCTTTTATCATCTCTCTTATGGTAGCTAGCCTTCTCTCCCACACTACTTCTCTTTCTTTCTTTATCATCTCTCTTATGGTAGCTAGCCTTCTCTCCCACACTACTTCTCTTTCTTTTTCTTTTTTTTTTTGGTTTTTTGAGACAGGTTTCTCTGTGGCTTTGGAGCCTGTCCTGGAACTAGCTCTGTAGACCAGGCTGGTCTCGAACTCACAGAGATCCTCCTGCCTCTGCCTCCCAAGTGCTGGGATTAAAGGCATGCACCACCATCGCCCGGCTCCCATACTACTTCTCATTCTTATTCTATGATGCTCCTCTCCAAGCCTTAAAGGGAAGCCAGTAGTTCCCGTTAAGGCCCCATCATGCTTAGATCTCCATCTACTGCATTATTCTTGTCTAAGGCTTTTCCTCTCATCTCACTTCAAAGCCCTGTCTCCTAATAAACTGTATCTCTTCTGCGGGTACTTCTGTGTCAGCTTCCTTTCTGGAGCAGCCACTGCTTGGTTAACACAATGCTGCTGTGATTGCTCTAAAAATCTGTAGGGATTTGTAGTTTCTAACTTTACTAATATGCCTGACAAAAACCCTAATAGAAACAAGCTCTCTTCTGAACAACACACAGGTTCATATACAGTCATTGATGTTGCCTACAATCCTGGTGTTCTGCAAGCAGCAGAAAAAGACCAAGGGATCAAAGATCAGTTAATAAAAATGGCCATGCATTGCATCGAGGAGCGACTCCAGTTCACACTCGCACATTCATACCATGTTACTAGTTTTAGCATAAAAGGAAACATTCAGAGAACCAAGGAAAATCTGACGGGCATTAAAACTGACTTTACAGGCTTCAAAGACATAATGAAAACAGGTAAGTGGACGAAAATAAACTGATGTTTGCTGTGGAATAATTCTCTTGTATCCTGTAAATATTTGTAACCCAAATTAGTTTAATAAAATGCAAATTAGCCAGTAGCCAGGCAGGAAGTATAGGCTGGGTGACCAAACTAAGGATGATGGGAAAGAGAAGGGGGAGTGAGGAGCCGCCAGCCAAATGCAGAGGGAGCAGGAGATGAACATGCCACACTAATAAAGTTACCACCACATGGCAGAGCATATATAAGGAATATGGGTTAATTTAAGTGTAAGAGTTAGCTAGTAATAAGCCTGAGCTATCCGCTGCCAATTTTATAATTAATGTAAGCCTCTGTGTTTATTTGGGAACAGGCAATTGGGACAGATGTCAGATTTTGTTTTTGTAACCTGTGTATATTTTTCAAACCAGAAGTCTCTATTTTAAAAGAATAAGAAAGTTAAAGAGAGAAAAATACATTATTAGAAACATCAGAGTATCCAGAAAGATGTAAAAATCTTGTAATATTCCTTGCTTGGGAATATTTGGCTTGACGTTCTGGGTATTTTTTGGTCTGTTTAGCTGTGCCAGAACCTAATCCAGGTGAGCCTCACATGCTAGGCCACTTCCACTGAGCCGCATGCCCAGCTCTGCTTCAGGTGTGTTAGAACTAAATCCAAATGAATTTAATCAAAGCTTTATCAACCATCTCTGTAAATACCACCTATGCTAATGCTCACAACCTGATGGTATTTTTATCTCCCCTCCCTTTTTTCCATAAAGAAAATACTCTTGAAATGATCAGAGGCAGTACTGAGAGTGAACCAAATCACCTTCCTCAGGTGCTACTGAACAAAAAACAAGCGTCGGGCAAAGGACGGTGTCTCATAGAGGAGATTTCTAGTTCAGAAATCCAGGTGGAGGTTAAGAAACCAGCCTATGAATTAAAGGTTGTGAAGGATCAGAATGAGAAACCTCTGAAAATTGAACTGAAAATCGAGTTACCTGGGATTAACTCAGTATCTCTCTGTGAGCTTAGTGTTTCTGAGGTAAGTTAAAAAGACACTGTGGTATCTCTAGGGGACTGTCTACAGGAACTCATGCAGATAAGATCCACTGGTGACCAGTTTTTTATTGTTTGCAAGTAAGATTTGCACCTCCTCCATGTACTTGAGGTTACTTCTACTACTGAATGCTAGTGCTATGGAAATTTCACTGTGTATCAACTTTGTATAACTATAACAAACACATGAGATAACTTTAAGAAGAAAAGATTTGTTAGGGTCATGATCTCAGAGCTTCCATTCTTGTTTAGATAACTGTTTTCAGACCTGTGTCCGAAATATCAAGCCCATTGTGACAGGAATATATGACAAGGCAAAACCACCCTTCACTCAAGGCCAGGGAGAGAAAGGAAAGGTCCAGGGTCCCACAATCCAGTACCCTGAATGACTCAAAGACTGCACTGTAGCACAATTAATAAAAACCCAGAGATAGAAATTGGGGTTCAACCTGAAGGTCAGAAAAGCAAAAAAGTCAGCCACTGACTTTTACCTCAACCTCAGTCCGAAATGGTGCTCCTGCCTCCAGGAATGTAGAGTGTGTGAGAACTGTCTGCTCCCTTCTTATATTCCTTTCTAGTGCTGGGATTAAAGGCGTTCACCACTGCCTGGTTTCTATGGCAAACTAGTGTGGCACTGGGATTAAAGGTGTGTGTCACCACTGCCTGGTCTGTAAGGCTGACCAGTGGGGCTGTCTTACTTTCTGATCTTCAGGCAAATTTTATTTATTAGACTACAAATGATATATTACTACACTTCACACTAAGTGCCACTTTCTAAAGGCTCCAGCACCTCCCAATAGCACTTCTATACACTCAGAGCTTTGGGGAACAGTAAGATCCAACTATAGCCAGTCCTGATGGTGCAAACCTTTAAACCCAGCATTTAGGAGGCAGAGGTAGGCAAATCACTGTGATTTTGAGGCCAGCCTGGTCTACATAGTGAGCTCCAGGACAGCCAGGGATATGTAGAGAGGCCCTGTGCCAAACAAACAGATCCAAACTATGCCAAGTTGTCTGACTGTATCAGTTAGAGAATAATGAGAAGAGAAAGTGACCCATGTTCAGTGTAGATGCAGTGCTCGCTGTAGCCTAACTACTTTTCCAACACAAGGTAGGCTGCATTCACAGATGTAGACTCTTCAGATGGAGGGTCAACTGTACAGTACATCTGTGTCTGTTATGCTACACGAGGAGCAAACTCCTAAGTTTCAGAGCCTTACAGTAATTTTCTGAGGCTGCATGTTAGTTAGGCCTGCTCTGCCCAATTAACTGTACATTCTGCGATATGCCTTTCTTGTGGTGAGGGAGAAACAGAAAGTTGCCCAAAGTAATGACCTAAAACATCCATGTTTATTTATATAGCATGTATCACTTCTACTTGCACCCCATCGGCCCAAGAACGTCATAAAGCAAAGACAGCAGTAGGTCTGGGAATCACACAAAGTGATGTATTTATTGCAGGGATGGATAGGCTTCTCTTACCTTACAGGACAGGAGCAAACAATTGGGATGTCCTAAAGTCTTGGCAGATCTAGGAAAGCAACCCTAATCACAACACAATCTCTCTTTCCCTCCCTCCCTCTCTCTCCCTCCCTCTCCCTCCCTCTCCCCCCCTCTTCCTCTCCCTCTCCCCAGCTTTTCGAGACAGGGTTTCTCTGTGTAGTCCTGACTGTTCTGGAACTCACTCTGTAGATCAGGCTGGCCTTGAACTCAGAGATCCACCTGCTTCTGCCTCCCAAATGCTGGGATTAATGGCGTGTAGTATCACCACCTGGCCTGTGTTCCCCTTTTAAATCAGACCAATGAAATGTCAAGACAATCTACCCATCCCATCCACTCTCTGGTAAGAAAACAACTACAAAATAGTCTCACCTCAGGAATTATCCCCACAGTCTAGTTACGGGGGCAGCAATCCTGAAATCCTAGCAGGCAAATCCTGTGAAAGGCCCTGCATGGAGGAGGAGGAGGATGTTCTTTAGATCCCTTGGGACGGCCCCTTGCTACCTACCTACCTTCTTATACCATGGTTGGCCAATATTCAGCTCTATTCAGGGCAAGTGTTTCCAGTTTCGGCATCCACACTGGACATATATATGATATAAAGAATATCATAGAATATGTCATTCTTGGGTGCTCAGCATCTTTCTGTGGCTTACCTGCTTATGGAATGCTGGGGGCCGAAACGATGCTTTAGACTTTGAAGGCAGTTCTTTTTAGCCCATTGTAACTGTTTCTTTGATGGCAGTCATTGCTTTGTCCACATTGCTTTGTCCACAATTCTTTCTCAAGACTAGCTTCTCTAAACTTTATTTTTTTTTTATTTTTTTATTTTTTTTTTTTTTTTGGTTTTTTTGAGACAGGGTTTCTCTGCAGCTTTTTAGAGCCTGTCCTGGAACTAGCTCTTGTAGACCAGGCTGGTCTCGAACTCACAGAGATCCGCCTACCTCTGCCTCCCGAGTGCTGGGATTAAAGGCGTGCGCCACCACCGCCCGGCAAACTTTATTATTTTTAAGTTTTAGGCTAATACATAAAATAACATGTTCCATCATGGCACTGTCATGTCTTTAAGCTGAACTGCTGCCATCTTAGCCAAATGTAAGGACTGACTGACATCTGCCCCAGTCCACTCAGAGGCTTTTTAACAAAGGCCACTTGTCCTTTGTCTCAATCAGCCATTGTAGCTAATAGCAATTTCTTAATTTTATTTTTTATGAATCAATTCCATTTATTTTTCAGTATTCAAGTCTCAGAATTTGGAGGCTGCATATAAACTAGCTATTGTCTGTGCTGACTTCCTCTTTGCAATGCCTTATAAATGTACCCAATAAGAATCATGTGTTAGGAGCTGGAGAGGTGGCTCAGAGGTTAAGAGTACTGACTGCTCTTCCAGAGGCCTTGAGTTCAATTCCCAGCAACCACATTGTGACTCACAACCACCTGTAATGAGATCTGGTGCCCTGCAGATAGGTCTGCTGGCCAAACATAATATACATAATAAATTTTTTTAAAAAAAAAATAAGCACATGTTAATAATATTCTATTTGTCACTACTAAAGGCATAAATTAGCTGGATACTTTATTTGCCTTCAAAATTATCAGGCTATGTTCACTAATGGGATTACCAGTACAAAACATGGATCACTACCCTTCAGATACATTTCCTTGCCATCTGACAGTAAATCCTGAAGACAGTAGATGGCAACCCTCTACTTCTGGTGCTGTTACCAGTTAACATTTGATATGTCCTGTTAGTAACCAAAGTCTCAAGGATCCGGGCAGGTCCTATGGCAGCGTGAGGTCTGAACATGAGTGGATGTGGTGGTCCTGGGCATAACCTTCAGGGTGCAATTGTCTAGTGTCATGATTTTAAAATCTATTTTTTAATTTTTAGGTTGATTTATTGATTAAGGTCTCTGAGAAGTACCGATTATACCTGAATCTTCCAGAATCGATTAATACAGAAATGACTACAGCAAAATTTGTCAAAAATAAGTCTGTATTATTCATTACAATGCCACTGGCATAAAAGCAGTGTATTTGTGGTGTTTTCATTGCTACAGCTCATGTCAGTTATAGGACCTACATTGTGGGCAGGAATAGTGAATATCTGTTTTTGTTTGTTGTTGTTTGAGACAGGGTCTCATCGTGTAGCCCTAACTAGCCTGAACTTGCTATGTAAATCAGGCTAGTCTCAAACTCAGAGATCTGCCTGCCTCTGCTTCCTGGTTTTAAAGCATGTGCCACCACACACAGCAATATACAGGGCCAAATACAGTACCATTCATGTCTACCAGCTAGACTTCTGTCTGACATGGACTTGTCTGGGCTAGACAGAATATTTGGAGGAAAACTGCACACAGGAAAAACATATGCATCTCTAATTTGAAAAAAAAAATTGACTGACTCAGGCCAAGTACATCCTTCTATAGAAATAAAGCAACATTCTCTCTCCTCCTCCTCTTTTTTGTTTTTCAGGTCTCTGTGCAACCTTGGCTGTCCTGGGATGCTCTCTGTAGACCAGGCTGGCCTCAAACTCACCTAGATCCACCTGCCTCTGCCTCCCCAGTGCTGGGATTAGAGGCATGTGCCACCACCAGCCAAGAGACATTTTTCATATTCATTTCTAAGCTGTCAATAAAGTACCAACTACCCAATTTATATGCAAGGACAGCAACAGGCAGATCAAACTTTATTTTATGTACATAAGTGCTCTATCAACTTTATGCCAGAAGAGGGCATCAGATCCCACTATTGATGGTTGTGAGCCATCAATTGCTGACAGTTGAACTCAGGACCACTGGAAGAGCAATTGGTGCTCTTAACCACTGGGCCATCTCTCCAGTTCTGGCAGAGCAAACTTTAAACACCCCTTTGCCCTTTCAAGGTTGAACTGAGGTCTCACAAATGGTGGTCAAGACTCTCCTAACTGAGCCACCTCATAATCCTGTTATGTGACATTAAGAAAACACATATAAGCTGGATATGCACACCTCTAAACCCAGCACTGGGGAGGCAGAGACAAGCAGATCTCTGTAAGTTTGAGGCCAGCTTGGTCTTCAGAGTTACAGATCAGCGAGGGCTGCTGTTACAAAGAGAAACCTGCATGTCAAATATATATATATATATATATATATATATATATATATTTTCCTGGAATATGATTTTCACTAGAACTCTACTGGTAAAAGTCTAATATATCTTCAGAAATTCTGATATCCTAAAATCAATAGTTAATGAATTAATATCCTCATCCTCCAATACACTTGAAAAGTCTTCATTAACACGGTCATATTTCCTAGAAAATGTCCCTACCTGGGACTGGAGAGATAGCTTGGGGGTTAAGAGCACTGGCTGCTCTTCCAGCGGACCTGGGTTCAATTCCCTGCACCCTATAGTTGCTGATAGCTGTCTGTAACTTGTCAGTGAGGACCCATCACCCTCTTCTGGTCTCCAGGGGCACTCACTGTAAGCGTGTACTAAACAATGCAGACAAAACTTATCAGATAAAAAATAATTCCTAAAAGAATATAGTATCACTCAACTGTTTAGAAAAGAAAAAAATGCCCCTACCCAATCACATGACTAAGTGACTCTACCTTCTTAAAAACATTTCTACATTTATTTATTGTGTGTACATGCATGCACATGCTAAGGCATACAAAGGGAGATGAGAGAACTTGCAGTTTGATTTCTTCTATAATGTGGGTCCCAAAGATCAGGTCCCCAGGTTTGGCCACAAACACATTCACTGAGCCATCTTGCCAGCCCTGAATCTCTACTTTTGCCCCCAACACATAGGTACTACTTGCTACTATGTGTTTGTACTCACCCTGTGCAAGCTTGACAACCTACGTTCAATCCCTGTAACTCATGGAAGGAAACTGTCCTTTGACCTCCTCATGAACATGCACACTAAAAAACCCAGGATATTAAATTGCTATGCAAACTAATTTCTAAAATATTCTACTTGTGTATTTCAATGAATTTTATGTTAACAAAACCATTCTCCCCCTCCTTCTAGAAATACTGTTCAGGAATGGTATTAATAATGAAACGTAGAAAAATTTAAATAGGAAGGTTTCTCACGTGCATCACTATTTCCCATATGTAAGTATGTATACCATGTGCGTGTCTGTGCCAGAAGGTCGTTTCAGATCCCTTGGAACTGGAGTTAGAGAAGGTTGTGAGCTGCCATGTGGGTGCTGGGAACCAAATCCAGGCCCGCCTAAAATAGCAGCAAGAACTCTTAACCACTGAGCCATCTCTCCAGCTACTTGCTGAGTCTTTTTCCTGAAAAATTCAGAGCAGGTTTTCTACAGATGTGGTTTCCTATCTCTTACCATCAGTGTTTATGATTTCAGTGCATCCTAGGGTTCATGTCTTGGCAAACCATAATTCCACACTCAGAAACCCCAGATTGGGAGTAAATTATCTAACAGAGCTAGGCCATGCTTCCCATCTCAGCAGTAAGTGCCATGCCTCATCATGGGGTTTTCAGTAACCCCGAGCTACGTGTTAAGACTATAGCCTGATGAACCACTCATCCTGCCAGTGACACACCTGAATTTTCACCTGTATTAGGAGCTTTGAATTATGCAGCTGACATGGGACATTAATCATTTAATGTTATATAAACTGCAAACAGATCAAAAATTAGTTCAGACACAACTGAAAACATGTTTAAATTTTAAACAATCTTTCTTGATCCAAAACACTGTTTCTAACTTCTTTCAGTTACTATGCTGGCTGAGTCCAGATTTAGAGTAGTCTTAACTCAGAACATTTTTGTCAGATGACAAACTTTTATTTTTCTTTCAAGGGAACAATAGAGCATTAGCAAAGAATGAGTCACTTTTCAAATTCACATTTGACTAGATTTGGCTCATGCTAACGATGGACCCTTGTGATAAGTGTGTTCTTTCTGTACAGTCTTCAGTGCAACCTAGGATGGCTCGGTGCTAAAGAGGAGGTCCCAGCACGGAGCTGTGACAGTGGTACAGCAGCTGGACGCTGGTGGACTACTTGGAGTGTCACTTGTGCACCAAGTGATAATGAACATTTAGAAACAGGTTCAACACTGATGAAACACTTCAAATTTCAGAGGATGGCCCCACATATTACATACAAGGAAGTACTGGTCAGGGTTATTTTAAAGTCACAAATAATTCCAAACATTTATTAAAACACATCACTTTAACAGGAAGTCTGGAATTGTGATAACGTTCTTTTTACTATCCTGCATATCGTCTCCCTTCCCTCCAAAAGAAAAGCAAAACATAATAAAATGAAAGGAGCATTTAGGCTTGTAAGGGGGACACCTACTTAAGTTCTTCCCTCCATGAGCAAGGACTGGGCTGAAAAACCAAACTCTTGACTATATACTACTTTTTAAAAACTTTATCCAACCAGAAATTGTCAGGTTGTTTTGGGCATCATTTTTGTTTGTTTTATTGAGATAGAGTCTTGCTATGTTGTCCAACTATCCTACTTTCTTAGCGTTCTGAGTAGCCGAGGCTACCTAGCCAGATGCCCAGTTTGGACATCATAGTCAGCAGTGCAAACTGCCACTCACAACATCCTCTCCCTTATTTCTTTCCAGGCAGGATATGGTGATAAATGGACATTGGCACATATACTTACTCTAAAACCATATATTACATATGTACAACTTCTCCCATTACATTCCATACTCATTCCAGAGTTCTCCAGTTGAGCGATAACATTTGGTAATTGCATTCCTTTACAATTAACATCCAGTTCATCTTAGAAGGAAAATTCTACTTCTGCAACTTGTTCATTTCAATAAGTATGTTCTTTTATTTGGAGGAAACTGCAGATTTCTCAAATTATACATTGAAATTGCTTATAAATAAATACATAAATTCTCATTTATACCAAGAAGTTGGCTTATATCTTTATCTTAAGGAGGGGAAAGCTATTTTATTTAGAGATTCATATAAAAATAACAGTTGGTTGAAAATGCTGACTCTTAAAGTTTCACTTATTTTCCTTGAAGTTCTCATGTGATAAAGCAAAATTGTGAAACAGGAAACTCTAAGGTTAGATTCCAAAGTAAAGCTTCAGTTTAAACTCTTCCTATGAGAAATACTTTTCATGACTCTGTTTCCTTCAGACTAAGTAAGTTGAATCAATTAAACTCTAAACTACAAGGTCTCATCCAAGTTACTTTTATGAGTCAGACTGCAGGGAGCCACAATCCTGCCCCTCCTGTTCCCCCAGGAAGGACTTCTCACTAAAGAGTCAGTGTCCCTTACATGTCCCTTCACTAGGCATACAGAGCTTTAAACTGATGTTTAATTTTAAAGGGGTACAATATTTGGATGCAATTGGCATTTAAAAAAGATTCGTTAATGCCTATTACAAATAAATTATCTGGACAGATTCAATAATAAAATTAACTAGTGAAACTTTAAAAGAACCACCTGTTTAATAACATATAAATATAATGTCAGCAGAGAGTGTAGAAGTTCTTGGGTAAATTATAACAGCATAGTTATAGGCTTTTCAAGGTACTTTTTGAACTCAGCAAGCCACTGGGCTCCAACCGCTCCATCCACAACACGATGATCACAGCTGAGAGTGACAGACATCACGCTAGCCACGTCAAAGCTAGAAAGAAAGACCATCAGTGGGTACTCTGAAAGAAACCAATGAACCCGAGACAACAGCCGCCCACATGTTGATGTCTCCCTATAATCCTACCTAGGTAGATTAATTCCCATTCATTCATTCATTCTGAGGACTAAATTTAGGTCTCTTATATGCTGTGCAAGTGCTTTACTACTGAGCTATATCTCCAGGCCTCTTAAACAAACAAATAAATAAACAACTTTTTGTTTGTTTTCTTTTTTTGGTTTTTCAAGATAGGGTTTCTCTGTGTAACAGAGCCCTGGCTTTCCTGGGACTCGCTCTGTAGACCAGGCCTGCCTCTGCCTCCCAAGTGCTGGGATTAAAGGCATGTGCCACCATGCCCACCATCAAGATCTGAGATAGGTAACAAGGCTGGCCTTGAACTTCCACATAGTGGAGGCAGGTTTTGAACTTCTGACCCTTTTGACCCAGAAAACAGCAGTGATTACACATGAGGACTGGCTCCACCCACTCTTTATCTTTAGCTCCAGCTGACAGCTTGAAGGAAAACTAAATACATTCCTGGGAACTTAGGTTGCCAAACTATACAACACAGGGCAAATTCTGCTATCTATTTTGATATAAATCTACTTTTCTGGAAGTCATTAGCATATTATTTTTGCCTGCTCTCATAAGTACAATGGCAAGAGATCAGTAACAGACTGTATGGCCCAAAAGCTACAGTATTTACTGACTGTTGGAGACCTATACCAACCTGCCATCTAGAAATCTCCAGATCACATGGCAAACATGACTGACTCAAGTTAACAAAAGTGCTTTCCCTTCGCATCTCATGCTGGATGTACTGACTCTACCTAAAGCCCTATTTATAAAAACAAAAAACAAAAACAAAAAACAGTAAGAATATAATACAATCGGATTCCCAACCCTCTTCACTTTCCTACTCACCCTTTCTCATTGTCTGCTGGGACCAATTTATCCTCTGAAGCACCAATTGCCAAAATACATGCCTGAGGTGGGTTAATAATTGCAGAGAAATTCTTAATTCCAAACATTCCTAAGTTGGAGATTGTAAATGTTCCACCCTAAAGGAAAAAGTGTAAAAATAGGTTATACTGTCAACATAACCCAGAAAAAAAATTACAAATATTCTCTGAAAAAGTCATGAGATAATCTTTTATTTAAGAAAGTCTTGAAAAGGATACATATTATGATAAGAAACAAAGTCACTTATGCTGGCTTTTCCATGCAATTATGAAAATATGCCTTTTAGCTTTTCACATATAACTAAACTGCTTTATTTTCAAGACCAAGTATCACCTCTATGTAGCAGAATTCAAACAGAAAATTCAAAAGCATTAGGCTGACCTTCAGAGTAACACACTCCTTACAGGTCAGGATGGTATCCTACCTGAAATTCATGAGGCTGCAGTTTGCCCTCTCTCGCTTTGGATGCTAAAGAAACAACATCACTAGCAATGGTTTCCAGTCCTTTTATGTGTGCATTAAACACAATAGGAGTGATAAGTCCTGCAGGGGTACTGACAGCAACGCTAACATCCACCACGTGATTTCTGTTGAAAAAGAAAATGAATCAACTCATCAACATTAAGGATTAACAGCTGAAGGGAGCTGGGAAGAAGGATCAGGGTTGAGGGCACTGGCAGCTCTCCCAGAGAACCTAGATTCAGTTCTCAGCATCCACATGGCATCTGGATCCAACTCCAACTGATCCAACTCCAGTTCCAGAGGATCTAGCACCCTCACACAGACATTCAAACAGGCAAACCACCAATGCTCATAAAAAATAAATAAATCTTAAAAAAAAAGAGTTGGAGAGCTGGGAGTCTCCCTCAGTTCCTCCATTTTCTGCTATGGGGGAAAAAAAAAAACAAAAAGTGCGGGTTAAAAGAAATATGGATCTTGGATATTTACTTCAGATATTGTAGGTGCATAGGATGTAGCTTAATAGTAGAGCACCTGCCTATGCAAATCCCCAAGTTTGATACCCTGTACTACCAACTACCTCTCCCCCACACACGATTATAGAGGCAATTGTACTCCTGTCCAGAGATGTCTATCCTACAAGTTAACATCTTGTCTTCTCTTGTACTTCTAAAAACATGAAAGGGGGTGGGGAAAGAAATAGAACATAAGATTTATTTCATTCTTTAATATCCTTTTGTGAGCCACCAGGTGGCTCACCAAAAACATCATCATAGTCAGCATGAAACAGACTGACCTTCTGGGTTCTAAGTACAAGCGTCTCAAGAGCATCTCTGCAACAAAGCTTGTGCAGATAGAATACAGGGTGAGAGGAGGGACACATTGGGATGGGCTGGCAAGATGGCTTGGTGTGTACAGTCTAATCCTGGGAACTCCCACGGTGGAAGGAGAAGAGGTCCTCCCAGAGGTCATCCTGAAGGTGGCCACACATGTAATCAAAGAGAAGGGAAGGGAAGGGAGGAAGGTGGGCAGCAGGGGAGCACTAAGGAAAGAGGAAAACAAAACAACAAAAGCAGAGACACCTTGGGGGAGAAACCAGAGTGTCCAGGACACAGAGGAGGTGACATCTCAGAAGACACGTAAAGTAGGATGCCCAGTCTTTTCTAGAGCAGACCAGCAGCGGCCCATGCACCTGAGTAGCATCTCTGTGGAGACTTGTCTCACTCTGTAGGTCAAGGTGGCCTCGACTTCATCCGCACCCTGTGTAGAGCTGTTTGCAGTAAGGCAGCACACTTGAGCATTTCCCCAAGCCCTGTGAGCTGCCCTGCTAAAGGGGCCGTGGGAACGTGCTTGTGGCATCGAAAGAGGGGGCAGTCATGTGGGACTAAGGCCAATCTCTGAGATCTGACACAGAGTCAGAATGAGACACCTAGCCACTGCCCACAGTGTAATGTGAGTGTGAGAGCACAGAAAACAAAGGGAAAAAGGAGTTTTCTTTTAATGATATTTGTGATACTGGGGCTGGAGAGACAGGTGGCTCCATTCAAAGCAACGCACTGCTCTTGCAGAGGACCCATACTTGGCTCTTAGTACCTATGCCAGGCAGCTAACGACTGTCTAAAACTCCAGTTCTAAAGGATTTGGTGCCTCCGGTCTCCTTGGGGGCCTGCGCTTATTTGCATGTACCCACGCACAGAGACACATCCAGACATAATTAAAATTATTAATAGGTGATATTAATAATTAATAAATTAAGATATATAAAAGTGCCTACCTACATACTAAAAAGGCCTGGGCTTGAGCTGGAATTCTAACACTGACCAACTTACTAACTTGGGACAAGCTACAGAACTCACTGAGCCTGTTTTTTCATCTAAAAAATGCAAGAAAAACAGTTAAAGTGATAAAGTGGCTTGAAAGCCCTAATGAAATGTACCCGCCAGTCATGAGGCCTGTATGGCAACAAATGCTTTTTTTCAGTCTAATCCACAGCTGGCAGAAATCACTGGTGATCAGGTAACTGACTCCACACTGCTTTCCGACAGTCATTATCAGTATAACTAGACTGCATTTTACACCCGTTTCCTTTTACCAAATTCAAAGAATCACAGCCTTTGCTACACACTGAACACCATCAAGTGTTTCTTGCTGTTTCAAACCTGCTCATCCACGGGTGTCACCACCTCCCCATCCCTAGCTGCAGTTAGCAGACATAGGAAAACTGCAGACCAATGGGCACCTTCTCCAGTCAACTTACTGTCTTATAACTGTGTCCATCCAAGAAGAGTTTGCTTCGGGAACTTTCAGACAAGCCAAAGCCGAAGCTTTTATGATGAAGTCGTTGACGGAGATTTTTCCTTTCCCTTCAAGCATCTGTTAAAACAGCAACCAACTATTTTATTAAACTCTCTCCCCAAATAGCTGGGGTTTTTTTTGTATAATTTTTTTTATCTGTATAATGGAGGCCTTAGGAGCTACATGTCTCCTGCTTGGCATCGAAGCAGCTGAACATGGTAAGTTATGGTGTATCGCTATTTTTACTCATCTGAACCAAGTAGTTTTATTCTCTTCAAAAAAAATTAAGTAAGCCAGGCAGTGGTGACCCATGCCCTTAACCCCAGCACTAGGGAGGCAGAAGCAGGTGGATCTCTGTGAGTTCAAAGACAGCCTGGTCTACAAAGTGAGTCCCAGGGAAACCAAGGCTACATAGAGAAAACTTGCTTTGAAAGAACCAAAAACCAAAATAAATAAACAAATAAATAAAGGCTTAAATAAATGACAACTACACTAACAAATGTTTGGTTTAGAAAGAGGAAGCAGAGTCAAATTCCTTAGATTAGGAGTGACACGGGGGAGGGGGGCATAATATCTACATAAAAAGGAAGTACTATAAATACTCAACACCAAGGGATCCGACAACCCAGAGAAAATGCATACGATTCTAGGAAGAAACAAACCAATAAGGAGTACAAACTCAGAATAAACACAATCAGAGAGATGCAACTGATCATGGACGTCTGCTCATGCAGAAGACTAGACCACATGGTTTTCCTTCTTCTTTTCTTTGGTTTGTTTTCTTTCCCAGACAGGGTTTCTTAGTTCTGGAACTAGCTCTGTAGATGAGACTTGACCAGGCTGGCCTAGTATACAGATCACAGAGATCCACCTACATCTGCCTCCCAAGTGGTGGGATTAAAAGCGTGTGCCACCATCACCCATCAACCTGTACAGCTTTACTGGCTAATTCTACCAAACATTTAAAGGCTAACATAAAATCTTCACCTAGCTTCTTAAAAAAGGGAAGAGCAAGTTAATAATTCCTCAGTGTTATTCTCATTCCAAAATAAGACAAAAACTCTACAGTTAAAACCTAAACATCATCTTACGAATATATCAGACAAGCCTTTAACAAAACACTAGCAGAGAAAACCTAGCCATTAACTACGAACACATGGGATTTGTTTTAGGTGTGGAAGACGCAGTAACATCTAAAAATCAAGTAAGGTATGCAGAGCTGCGTGTCTATAGTCTCATCTACTCAAGAGGCTTAGTCAGGGGAGTCATTTGACCTTAAGATCTGGGCATCATTCTGAGATCTTTTTTCTTTTCTTTCTTTTTTTATAGTTTTGGTTTATCAAGACAGGGTTTCTCTGTGTAGCTTTGGAGCCTGTCCTGGCACTCGCCCTGCAGACCAGGCTGGCCTTGAACTCATAGAGATCCACCTGCCTCTGCCTCCCAAGTGCTGGGATTAAAGGCATGAGCCATCAACACTTGGCTGAAATCTTTTTTCTTAAAAGAGAAAAAGAAGAAATAATGCTCTAACAGAACAGAAAGCTCACATGACTGCTTCAACAGCTCAAAGAGACACTTAACAAAATTCAGTAGCACTTTTCACAATGAAACAGTAAATGAACTAGGAAGGAATTTCCTGATGATAAGAAAGATACATAAAATCCCATACTATCTATCCTCATACTAATGGTTGAAAGTTATTCCCCCTAAGATCAAGACAAGATGTCTCCAGGGGGATCTATCCCTTGCTTCTGGCTGGCCTCTGTATAAACCTGCACATGTATGTGCACATACATTTGCAGATACGGAACACAATAATAAAGCTTAAAAAGGAAAAAAGAAGAAAGAGAAAAACTGATGCATGCAACAACATGGCTGAACCTTGAAATTATATGATAAATAAAAAGCATTCGGTAAAGACCAGAATTCATATGATTCTAGTCAGAGAATTCCACATTCAGTAAACCTTCCAAAACAAAAATGTTAAGACCAGGGAGAATGGAAGGGTTGATGGGATTGTGGCAAAGGGCTATCTGGGGTGAGGAAAATGCTCCAAACCCTACTGTGGGAATGAGGATAAATGCTGAAAGACACTGAGAAGGACACTTCAAATGTGTAGACTGAGCACGGCGTTAGGATGATATGAATATCTCAAAAACGTCATTCAAAGTAATACATCAAATATATTGGATACATTTACCTGTTTTCTTTGACTTTTAAAAATATTTTTGAGTGTGTGTGTGTGTGTGTGTGAGTGTGTGTGTATATACCACATACAAATAGGAGCCTGTGGAGGTCAGAAGAGGTGCCAGATCCCCTGGAAGTGTAATGGAAGTGTAGTCATAGACAGCTGTAAGTTGATGCGTGGATGTTTGGAAATTGAACATGGGTTCTCTGCAAGAACAAGTGTTCTTAAAGCTAAGCCATGACTTCAGGCCATTTCAATACTTTGACAGTAACTGTGCGCCATCACTGCTAGTCCCTTAGTTATGTACAAACTCAGCCCCTGGTTATTCGTGCAGTCATGTGCCTCATACACATCTGCTCTGTGCGGGGTACTGATGGTAAAGCCCTGACTAGGGAGCAATGACACATAAACAGGAGTTCTGCTCTCAGGAAGCACACGTTCTAAGAGGGATAAGCAGCAGTGAAACAGAATCTTCGGATGGGTTATGTGAGCAGGTGCAGGGACAGCTGCACATTTAGAATAAGGAAGACCAGTGAGGCCATACTTTCCAAGTCCTTAAAGAGGTGATGGCAGGAGCCACATGGACACAGTGGGCTGCAGACTGAGAGAACACAAGTACAAGAGTGTATACTAAGAAAATACCGAGAAACAGCAAGACAAGCAGAGTGTCTTCTGTGTGGGAACAGGAGAGAAGTCAGAAAAGGCCTGCACACTACTGAAAGGAGCTGATGGGGTTCTTTCTTCTACGAGATTTTAAAGGATTCATTTTATGTGGCTGAGTGTCTTCCTCACTCATGCTCCTTATTTACTTAGATCACTTTACTCGTTGCTTATTTTTAAAGGCTTATTTCATGTGCACAGGTGTTCTACCTGCATGTACATAGATGCACTACCTGTGAGCTTGTTGCCAACAGAGATGAGGCATCTATACCTTGGAACTGGAGTTACAGGTGGCTGTGAGTCACCATGTGGGAGCTTGCTGGGAACTGAACCTGGGTTCTCTGTAAGAGCAACACTTACTCTTAATTACCAAGCCATCTCCAGTCCCACTCTCCTTCTTTTAGAGACAGTCTCTCACTGAACCTGGAGCTCATCGACTTAGCTGGCTGGCAAGCATGCACCAGGGATCCTGTCTCTGCGCCCTCCCCGTCCCCACCGTGCTGGGATTACAGGCACTTGAAGTGCCTGATGTTTCGTGTTAGCAACGGGAAGCTTCATACTAGAGCAACAAGCCCTTCACGGATCCCAGCCTTATTTCTACTCTTAAAGCCCTTAACTCCTATGATTCTCAACATCAGCATGAATTTTCTTCAAACTCTGCCAATCCAAACCTTTCCTCTTTTCCATAGTTTAGCCATGTTTGTCTACAGCACTGTGAATTCCCCGACTGTCACTGGTCTCCCTCAACTCTCTGCTCAACTCCTTCAGTACTGAACATATACTGTGTAATTCACCACACAGCTGAGAGACCGCTTCATAAAGAGACTGGTCTACAAATAAAGACTGTCACCTTTAAAACTCCTTGTCACACTTAGTGACAAGAGCCCCAATTCCATCATAAACTTACAATGAAGATAGACTGCCCATGCTCTCTGTTCCCAAGAGTGCCTTACACTGAGCGGGTATGTGGTATCTGACTATAAAGATATGGACATCCTTTCTTAGCTACCGAAGCAGCTTCAAGCATCAAAGCACTGTGAACATGCTAGACGAATACCTATCCATGGCAAAGTAAGTTTGAAATGTTATACGTTAATCCTGCAACCCCAACATCAGGGTCAGTGTGGCCTTGGTATGTGAAGCTCCAGGTTTGAGCTACATAGTGAGACACTGTCCAAAAAAACCAGCAACAAATCAAAAGAAGTTAAATGAAAATTTCTCGGGATAGTCTCTACCTAACAATCCCAAGTGACAGGAATTTTCTATCACTGACCGGCTTCTAATAACAAAGCGCACGGCAGCACCGTCGAGCATTAGTGGGATAGACGGAATTCCCAGGTTTACCTTATTAAGCTCCTTCCGTACCAAGAGCACCTCTCCCATATTTACATCAACAGAGAGGTAATAATGAGGTATGGTCTGCTTCGACTGCATTAGCCGCTGTGCAATCACCTGAAACCAGAGAGATTTCAACATGAGTTCTCTCAGCTGAGCCCAGACCTTACCTAACTCAGTTGTTTGCCTCCTCACTCAGCTCCCTGGTAGCTTACCTCACACAGCAGAGCAAGAAGACAAAGGACTGCACCTTCTACTAGATTAGCCAAAACAGAGACTTCTTTATGCCAATTACTCAACCAACCAAATCAAACTCCCTTACACTAATCATCCAGTATTTTCAACTGGCAAGGTCCTTTCCAGTGTCTTAAAGTGTGGCACAACTAAACAATCAGAGTGGAAATGCCCAACAGCTCTGGCTCCAGACTGCGGTGCTGCTCTTACTCGGCGAATGTTGCTGATGGGGACATCTGTGAAGACACCTGAGGGGGCTGGTGCCACTCTTGGACCCGGGGGAGCCATGGCAGCTGCTGCAGCCTAAGAGGGAAAAGAAAAGGCACTTAGAGACTGTGTCGGTCTCAGTGTCGGCTGGAAGACCACTGTGAGACGCTACAACTGTGGAGGACTACATGCCAAAGTGAAACAGCAAAGCTCTGAAGAAAAGCTGCTTCCATCCCCGGGGAGCAAAAGCTACTTACATTAGACTGCTTAATTAAGAGTGTTGTTCTTCATGGTTTGTTTTTTGTGTGTTTGTTTTGTTTTGTTTACATAGAATTCTAAACCATGTTTTAAGAGATCATTTTTGAGGAAGAGTATATTCAATGACTAGTTTTATTGAAACCATAAAGGCAGTCAAGGCACGGTGGTGCGTAGCTAAAACCCCAGCACTCAAGATGCTGAGGCAGTACACTTCAAGTTCAAGGTTAGCCTGGTTCCTCAACAACACCAGAAAAAGTAGGGGGCAGGGGTGGAGAGAAAGCACAGCATTTTTAAACTGAAGAATTAAAAAAAAATAAATATGAAAATAAGGGCTGTGGGCCAGGGATGAAGCTCACTGGCAGGAGTGCTTGCCAAGCATGTGTAGAGCCCTGGATTCAGTCCCCACAATAATAATCATTTTAAAAAGCCAGATATAACTCACAGGAGCAGCCTTAGAAGGCACAAAAGAGTCAATGTCCTTCTTGATGATTCTGCCTTCTGGTCCCGTCCCTGAAGAAACACATAAACACATGTGACGGAACACCATCGGCTCTCCGCGGTCAACACTGACCCTGAAGAGCTCTCTGAGGCTCACAGCCTTAGCTTCTCCCTCGGAACAGTGGCTTTGCTAATTACTCCCTTAACTCACAGAATGCCCTGGACCAACTCTGTAACTACTGCAAATAGTAACCATTTTTCTTTAGAGTTTCCTCTAAGTTAAACTGAACATTTTATTTCTTATTTTGCTTATTCCCTTACTATTAAGTTGGGAAATACTGACATAGAAATAATATGGATCATAATCAATCTAAAAGGAAAATTAACTGTTGGTTGTGGTTATTTAAAAAAACAAAAATATTCATCATATCAACAACAACAAGCAAAAAAAAAAATCAAAAAAACAGAAACCAGTCTGTTTCATTGAACCTTGAAACAGACTTATTTTACCATAAAGTATTTTTTTTTGTGAGATTGACAATTTTCTGAACAAATAAACCTTTTTACTTCAGAATGTAATGGATGATGTAACTGCAATGATGTCATCTTCAGAATCATTCATTTTCTCACAATTTACAGGTTTTTCACACCAGCCAAAACTAAACCAACCAAGGAGCAAACATCACAATGCCTTCTATTTCTCTCACAGGCTTAATTGACTCAATGTCCCCTCCCTCCTCCCATCTATAACATCTCAGGTTTAGGCATAGGCCCAAATACATCATCCTGACCTTGAAGCAGATTCAGAATTTAGTTATTATAATACCTTTTACACTGGGCCCACTTCTAGAAAAAAATGGTCAAATTGATTCATCTTCCCCCACGCAGCCTTTAAAGGGATTCCCGTTGTGTGCAGTTCTTCCCAATTCCTTTCCTTCGTTATGAAAAGAGTTGGCTACAACTGTTTATCCTCACCAGGGCTCTAGAACAGAGGTGCAGTACCTCTATTAGATTCCTTGCCTTGTAAGCATACAGAAACCATAACCTCCCCTGGCAACCAGCACTGAGCTTCATGCCACAACTCTCAATCCCTCAGCAGGAAACCAGCCACCCATCAGTTTGCTGAGTGAGTCACGGCTTTTCATCGCCTTGCCTAGCTCCCCGAGAAAGTACAACAGGTGATCATAAGAGAAGAATACTAGACTGGCAGTAAAAACATAGAGTTCTGTGACATTCGACACCTGACTCCAGTCCCCGTCTCAACTGCAGGATGGAGATCACACCGATAGCCCTTGTTCACAGCAATGTGGTGAGAACAAAACGGGACAGTGGGGCAAAGGTGGTTTGCACCAAATACACATTAGCGGGGTGGGTGTCAGACCACCTGAGCTCCAAACACCAGGGCTTACGCCGCAATAGTTTCTCCCTCAGTAGTTAATGTTTTGGTTAAATTTGCTAAGCACCCTGCCCCTCTAAACTTCTGTCCCTTTTACAATGGAATTGTGTTTGTTTCTTTCACTCTTCCAATGAGTGACTTGGGGTTGGGGTATGAGCCTAGGCCCCTGTTCTCTCAAAAACCTAAACTCCCAGCCAGGCATAGTTATGGGCACTTGAAATTTCAGCACTCAGAAGGTGGAGTCTGGAGGATCAGGAATATAAGATCATCCTTGGCCATTTACCAAGTCTGAGGCTGGTCTGGGCTACGTGAGACCCTGTCTCAACCCCTACCTACCTCCTAACTCAATTCTTTAACTCCCTCTGAATTTTCAGGCATCTAGACATATAACCTACTGTCTCTCATCTCATTCACTAAAGTAAATTTCACTTGATTCTCATTCTCTTGGGAAGGACAACCCACCCTTACCCAGACTTTTGAGTTCTTTCATCTACGCAACTATGTTTTCTTCTCACAAACAAGAGTCACCTGCCCAGACCATGTGTTTTCCAGTTCTTAAACATCTCTTGGGGGCGGGTGAGATAGCCTATGGACAAAGGTACTTGATGTATACATCTAATGACCAGAGTTCAATCCTCAGGACCCACATAAAAGTAGAAGACGAGAACCACCTCCACAAAGCCGTCCTAAACTCCACACACACACACACACATGCCTTAGCCCTCTCACACATGTCTTCAGCCCAATAATGAATAAATAAACAAGGTTAAATCCCTGAAATCCATAACAGAAACAATCTTCTCTTTGCTAGCACTGTGTATGAGAAACATAGATATGCATGGCCTTTGCTCCAAGCTCTTGGCACGGGCCTTCTAAAAACTGTGGCATTTCCCAAACAATAAGTATTTGGTCTTTTTTTCAGTCAAGCTTCTTTACATCACAGCAGTTTATGCTAATGAGGTGACTGAGGATGGGGCTTCTGGATAAGGGACCTCAGCCTAGTTAGCTTAAAGACCAAACACGTGATTAAAGGGTGGTAACTTTCAATCCTCCTTCCATTCTCCCTCCCCATCTCCTCCTCCACTCTCCTGCTTCCTGCACCAATTCCACCAAGGGGAGAGAGACTGGAAGTTGAGTTCAATGAACACTGGCCAGTGATTTAGTCAACAATGTCATTAAGATGACACCCCTATGAAAATAATGCTCCGAATGGTGAGATCCAGTGAGCTTCCTAACTGGTGCCAACAGCAGTGTGCTGGAAGGATGGCAAGCCCAGAGAGTACAGGGGTGCTATACGCATCCCTCCCCACTCTACTCTGTCCTATGCATCTCTTCACTGTCTGTGTCGGAGCTGAACTCTCTACAATAGATTAATAAGGTTTATCAGTCACTTTAGCTAATTATCAAACCCAAGGAGAACTGTCAATCCTTAATTCACTGCTAATGAGCTACACAAACAGGTGGCCCTAAGGACTCAAAAGGAACCTGAAATAAAAGCAGTTTTACACCACAGTCTCATGCTAACTCTGGGTAGGTTAATGTTAGATCTGGACTGAACTGTTGAATACTCAGTTGGTGGTTATGAGAAAAAAACTACAAACACCTGGTGCCAGGAAACAGCACACAGTCAGGGCTCTTGAGCTCACTGGGCCGCGGCCACCCCCACCCTCCACTGCAAAGGTCTCACCAGCCCCACCCAACTCTACTCTCAGTGGCGCAGAACCTGCCTAGCACGGTACAAAAACAAAAATAAATAAATAAAATGAAGGAGACTCTGACTCCACTGACCCTTCCACTCTCACTAGCTCTGACCTTCCTGTTGCCATCAGTCCCTGTTTTTCCTTCCTTCTTTTTCTCCTCACTCCCTCCCTTCCCAATTACACTCTTCAGGCTACTGTTAGAATCATTCCTGTTGAATTAACGTGGATCGCAATAGACCAGGCTATCTCCAAGACAAAACCAAAGACAAAACTTTCTTATTATAAGAGGCAAACTCACGAAACAGGAATGAGAAGTCCAAGCTGAGCTGTGTAGCACGGGAACCACACAGAGAGCAAACCCTGGACCACCTGGTGTTTTTCTCCAGGTACCCAAAGGTCACGCTCTAACCTGATCCCACCTCTTAAAGATCACCTCCCCCTTTTGTCTAAATAAGAGCATTCCAAACCCAATACAAAACTATATACAACAGGAATAGATAGATATAAAGTATAAAATTAAGATTACGACCAACAAGAACAGTATTAAGCAAGGAACACATGATAAATGTTTAATAAACATTTAATAAACAATTGTGTCCTGCTTTTATCCAGTCCGGACACCATGTACTTTGTCAGTGGTCGATGCATGGGCAGTTCCTTGCCCAAAGGCAAATTGTGCCATGAAGAAAAGAAACTCCAAGTGGAGTGTCTTCAGTGTTCAACATTCTCTTGGGAATGATTGGTGCTGTCAGGAACAATTGTGTCTCACGTCAACAGAACCCTAAGTTATTTAAATGCCATGTTCTGCAGATCCTTGAAGCGGCTGAAGATTATCTAGGCAGAATACAATCTCTATGTATCTAAAGAACCTAATTAATCTGACTGTATACATAACAAACATGAATAACTATTGACCTATAATACTTAATGCCTTATAAATTAAAGACTAAGACTTCATATTAGAATATTAAATAATCTGTAAACAATTGTGCAGTAAATGAGGAAAATGACCTAACAATGTATAAGTATCTTGATCAGAGATAGGACTATATAATGCAATATGAAAATATATCCTAAAAATTTTATCAATATACATATCGCCCTCTGCCCAAACGCTCTTCCCCAATATTTCACAGGGTTGGCTCACAGATGACTCCTTGCCTTCCAGATGAGATCACATGCCACCTCCTTGGAAAGGTCCTCCTCACACACCCTGTCTAAAAGTCACCATGTCCTGTCTCTGCCATATCACATGTCACTTTCACTCATGGACAGGTGTATCACTGAGTCTATCCCTTTTTAACTCTTAAGTCATCTCAGTTCATAATAAAAATTTAGAGCCAAGATAGCTAATATGTTAGCTGCACAAGCACTGTTTACTTATTAATCTTCACAACTCATTAAGTATTATTTTTATATACAAGTTACAGAGTCAGAAAAGGTCACAGTGCTAGCATACAGCAGAGCCAACATTTAAACCTGAGCAGTCTAGCTCTGAACCCCATTCTTCACTACAGTAGACTTCTGCTCACCCATCCTCTACCATTGGCCAGTGAGGCTGGAATGTTCTCCATGTTATACACAGGTACATGGAACGCAGACGGTACTCAATAACTACCTATAAAGGGATTGCTTTGCTTAACCCTGCCCGCATGAAAACAATACTGGGAGTCTTCCAGTTATCCCCCTAGTAAAATGACCAGTGCTGCTAAGTCTCCAATGAGCCTACCAGTCCAGGTTCTTCAGGCAGTTATTAGCTCAACCCTTCTGCTCTATGAAATCCCTTAAACTTGTCTCTGATACTAAGCACAAATATATAAAGAGTGGCAAAATTTATGCTTGCCCTCCAACATCAGAACAGTGGGTGAGAACGAGACTGAGTGCATCCAACTGCAGAGCTGAGGACATGACTGCAGCTTTCATCACTGATTATGGATGGGAGAGCAGTGACAGGCAGCACAGGGGAATGGGGAGAATACGGAATTTAAAACAGGACCTGGTGGTTCAGGCCCATGAGTCTAACTGCTGAGGAGCTGAAAAGAATACGGCACGCTCAAGGCCAGCCTGGGCAACTGTTCTGTTCTGAGATGCTATCTCAGAACAAAAGTAAAGAGAGGGGCTGAGACTATACATGAGTGTTAAGGTGCCTGCCCAGTATGAATGACATCCTAGGGCCAGCTGCACCTCAGCTGTGCATCCAGAAGACTGCCTCCTTGCCACACACACTGCTTAGGATGTTTCCTAACCTCTTGCGAAGATCCTATGGAGTTCAGGCTCCCCTTTGGACTCTTTGCACTGAAGATCCTCGTGAAGAAGGTTCTCCATCCTCAGTTCCCATTTCCCTTATTCTCATAATGAACCTTGGAAATTCTGGATTCAGAATACCAGGATGGCTACGGTTCTCGCCCTGTTTGGGCTGACTACTGGCGCAACCACAAAGGTGGTATACTGCCACAGGGGCCCCGAAAGACATGCATTCATAACAATAAAGTTGCCCCATCTGCCAGGATCACAGGCTGCATATTGACTTTAGGAATGTGAAACTCTTGGAACAGTTTGCGCCCACATGGGTATCATCTTCCACACCCCATACACAGGGAAGGGTCTGTATGAAGCAGCACAAGAAGCTGACCCAAGCCATCCTGAAAGCCAGGCAGTGTGATCTCCTCAGCTACTACGTTCCCCAGGTTGAGCCCCGAGATGTTGACTTCTATAGTGTTCATGGAGCTGTCAGTGTTACTCCACCAGCCCCCACACTGTTGTCAGGTGAGCCTTGGTACCCGGGGTACAGCTGGCAACAGCCACCAGAGAAAGAACTGTCCCGCCTTTGCCAGCTCTATCAAGGAAATCTCCTAGAAGAAAGTGGCCCCCCACCTGATCAATGCCTGCGGTGCCCACTACACCACCAGCAGAAACCTCCACAGAGCAGATGGGCTCCAGAATGCTTAGAACTCGTGAACTGGGGAAGAAGTTGGGGATTAAGGAAGTGGTGTTTGGGGTTATGTGATGGCATGTGTTCTGAAACATGTATTTTGGGACAGTGGCAGACCCTAAGAGGAAGTAATTGCTGAAGAGGACAAACACATGGGAAACTGACTATGGAGAGATGTTCAGATATGAACAGGAGAGTCTTGACTGGTGTGTGCAATTGCTATTCTGTCCCTGTTTTAAACCTGATGGCCCAGCTTTTAGACCACAATAAAGCTGTGTCTCCTCTGCCCCCCCCCCAAAAAAAAAGGAAAAAGAAAAGAACTAGGCTATTGATGTTAAAAAGGCTCAATGTGTAAGATTGTTGCTGCTGCCAAGTCTGATGACCTGAGTTCAAGCCCCATGCATGAGGTGTCACACTGTACACAGAGGACAGAGGACAAAGGACAGGTAGACACAGTCCTCCGCTTCCTGCATGTGGGTCCCAGGGGTGGTGCTCAGGCCATCAGCAGCACTGTCACCTGGTGAGCCATCTCACCAGCCGCGTTGCTTACTGCTAAACTCTGTCAACCTAGCACTCAGCTTATTACAGAGCCAAGTCCTATAACTCAGTATTGCTCAACACACATAGACTTTTGCTAACAATTAAGTAAGACAGAGAGAATTACGAGAAGGGAAAGGAACCCCTCACCTTGAAGTAGACTGAAGCCTCTCAGCAGGCGAGAAGCAAGAATTCCAGCGATTAACATTTGCTGAAGGCCTCTCCTCCTTCCCAGTGATAAGCCAGCAAATTTTCTCTCTCTCTCTCTTTTTTTCTCTGTAGCGTTGGAGCCTGTCCTGGAACTAGCTCTTGTAGAGCAGGCTGACCTCGAACTCACAGAGATCTGCCTGCCTCTGCCTCCCCGAGTGCTGGGATTAAAGGTATGTGCCACCACTGCCTGACTCAAGCCAGCAATTTTCTTGGAGGCTCATCAGAAACCCCATTTACAGCAGAAGACCAATACTAAACCCTTGTGCCATCCTGGGGTCTCCTGGTTTCACCTTTTCAGATCATAACTCTACCCATTGCGCCTTCAGAGCCACCCCACGATTTCACCAAGGGAAGAAGGGCAGGAGAAGAAAGCCTACTGGTAGGACATTTAATTGTCACTCTCCCTGTGGACCCCCTTACACTTGGTTATGTCTGGCCTCTGCTCTAGGACTCTCCCTTATAAAGCCCACACTGTCACTCGGGTATATATTATTATTTCCCTGAGCATATTTCTCTTAACTGCCATGCTTAAAAATCTTCATTAAAAATATCTTTTAAGTCAGGCAGAGGGGACGTACACCTTTAATCCCAGCACTCGGGAGGCAGAGGTAGGTGGATCTCTGTGAGTTTGAGGCCAGCCTGGTCTACAAAAACTAGTTCTAGGACAGACTCCAAAGCTACAGAGAAAACCTGTCTCGAAAAACCAAAAAAAAGAAAATAAAAAATAAAAAACTTTTAATAAATTACACCATTTTTGTTGTTGTTGTTGTTGTTGTGTTCTTTGTTTTTTGAGAAAGGGTTTCTCTGTATTCTGGAACTCACTCTATAGACCAGGTTGGCTCGAACTGAGAGATCTCTGGAGGGCTAGGATTAAAGGTGTGCCACCATACCCAGTTGTAAACACCTTTCTACTTTTAATAAAACCCCAACTCAGCTTTGGTCAGACAAGTTCTGAAATTCTTTTCTGCGTCTTCCTGAGTCAAGGTCCCTAAAAGATTAAGGGAGCTCCTCAGAGTCCGAGGACAAATGTGATGTCTCCTGTCCTCACCGCTGCTAGTGAAGATTTCCTATGAATTGAGGAGCATTTTAGAAGACAACAGATTACATAGGTAGCACTAAGCAGATCAAATAAAGCACAATGATGCTTTCTCTGCTCCATGAAGGTTCAAAAATAGCTCCTCCCCACACAGTTGTATACGCCGGTCTTATGGACAGAATTTAGCTAAACTAACTTTATAACCCTTTTCTTTAGAAAAAAAAAAAAAACTTACCTTTAACTTGGGTGAGGTCAATCCCTCTCTCTGCTGCCAACTTCTTTGCAAGAGGGCTAACAAACACCCTTCCCTTTGGTCTAGCAGGAAGGGCTGAGGGTGTAGGCGCTAGAGGCTGGGGAGTGGGAGGAGCAGCTGCCACCTTGAACAAAAGTTAGAAAGTATCCACTCAGCACCGCACAGATAATCTGAAAGATCACAGGTTTATATTTTATATGGTAAAAGTCTTCAGTGATGTTTATTCTCTTCCCCAAAGACCATAATGCACTTTTTCTGGTTTGACTAACATACAAAATAAACAGCAAGAATACTTTCTGAGGGGCTGGAGAGATGGCTCAGAGGTTAAGAGCATTGCCTGCTCTTCCAAAGGTCCTGAGTTCAATTCCCAGCAAACACATGGTGGCTCACAACCATCTGTAATGGGGTCTGGTGCCCTCTTCTGGCCTGCGGGCATACACACAGACAGAATATTGTATACATAATAAATAAATAAATAAAGATTTAAAAAAAAAGAATACTTTCTGTCAGGCAGAAACAAGTTGTGACAACAGGAGAGATGTGGAATTAAACTGCCCTGTATACACAACATCCTTATCGCCTGTCATTTTTCCCCTTGGAGACTTTGTAACCCAAGTGGTCCTCCTGCCTCAGCCTCTCCAAGGGTTTGAACCACCACACCTAGCTTCTGCTACTTCTTTATTTTCACTGAGTATAACTAACCTGATTTCTGACTTCAGGATATAAGCGACAGCACCAGGTCCCATGCTTCAAGTGTCTTAGGAATGGACTACACTGCTCCCTGACAGCATCCCCATCAATGCAAGACAGTGATGAGCCAAGCTTGCTCTGAGGTCGTACATCTTTCTAAACCCACTGAGGTGTATGCTGAAGTGTACAAGTGTATGAAGCTACTACATGCCATGTCAGATCGGGGTCCAAAGTCCAAAATACATGTTCATTAACAACAACACACAAACACCACAAGTGAAAAAGAAAACGGGTATTCAATAAAGCAACAGAAAATGTGGAGGGAAAGGATCACTTCCCATGGGCATGACCTTCACACCCAAGGCAGGAGGACATGGAACTCAGTTTTGTTCTCAGCAGGACTCAAGATGGCAGCAAACTGCTGACCATCGTGTAGATGGCATATGCTGTACACTACAGGTGACGCTGGCCACTTTCCTACATGTGCGATCTGGACACACAGGAACATGAGCTGTCATGTGGCTGAAAGGACTTTCCCATTTCAGAGGCATACCTACCGGAGGTGGGACAGGTGGTGGTGCCTGTGGCTTTAAGCTGGTCACTTCTGTTGGCCTATAGTCTGCAAAGGCTGCTATATCTTCCTGCTTTTCTACTATGATACAAAGTGGGGTTCCCAGGGGAACATCCCTTGTGCCTTCAGAGACCAGGATTTTTGCCAGATAACCTTCTTCTTGTACTTCAAAGCCTTAAGAAGAAAGAAAAACATTAGGGGACTAAAGACTCCACCTTTTAACAACTTCACCAGGGTTTCAGGTAAAAGGATTTTCACATTCAAACTACTGGCATTGGTTTGGTTTTGTTTTTACAAACTACTTAACCTCTCTGTGCCTCTTAAGCCTTTAACATGGGAACGGGAACAGTACAGCCAACCTCTGTCCTCAGGTTCTGCATCCCTGAATTCATTCAACTGTAGGTCAAATATTACATTGCACTATGTAGTTGGCCTATGGAGATCTGAACTTAGCATATACACTTTTTATTCTTGCAACTACTTCCTAAGTAATGCAGTGTAACAATTATTCACACAGCACTGCTATGTTAGGCATTACAAGTAACTGGAAATGATTAAAAGTGTTCTGAGGTAGAGGCACAGCTCAGTAATAGAGGTCCCACTAATTTGCTCAAGGCGTTGGGTTCAATCCCAGTGACCCCACTCCACCCCAAATACTATACTATACCCACTTATACAGGGAACTTGAGTCTACAGACTTCCAATCTTGAATCAGTTTGCCTACACACATACCAAGAAATGACTGACTATACTGATGTATACGTTATGGATTTAAACCAATGTTTTTTAAGTACTTAGGAACAATCCCTGAAAAAGAGTAAACAAAAAATGGAGTTGACTCTCCAAATCCTGAGATCAAAACAATTTGGGAAAAAACTGCACCTGTGCTGAACACATGCAGATGACTTTTCCGGAGCCAATCCCTTGTGGATACTAAGATAACTGCATCTGTCCTACCAGGACTACAGACAGCGGTTCATACTGAGAGTTTCTGAACACACCTCAAGGGCAGCCCTTATGAGGAACTCACAGGATCTAAGATGGTATCAGTGTACTGCTGAAAGTCAGTTACACGGAAGTCAAATTACCAGAACTACAAGCAGGACGGGAGCGAGTGTCCTCAGAGCTTCTCAAAGGCTGCACTTGACCTTATGCTAGCTATTCCAATGTGCTGAAACACAGCAGCACTGAGGGCTCTGCTGGGACAAGAGTTAACATGCCATTCAGCTGCTGTTTTTCCAAAACACTCAGACTTTAAAAAGTAAAGCCTTAAGCTGGACGTGGTGGCTGTTTTCTTATAAACCCACCATCAGGAGGCTGAAATAGAGGCTGTCCAGCTCAAAGATAACCTGAGCAACATAGTATGTTCAAAAGTTCAAGACCAGACTAGATTATAACAAAGAGTTGCACATAAAGAAACAGCAGCAGGACACGTCCTGAGTCCCAGGACGTCCAGGATGAGTAAGACCCTGTCTCAGAAATTAATTAAGTAATCAAACTAAAAATTTAAAAAAGCAAAATTAAGCTACTGACAAGGGCAAGCTCTGCCTCTGAATCTTGCTTTCTGCAGTTATGCCTCTCCTTATGAAGACATCTCCCCCTGGGAGTACTCAATAAAGCTGGGCAGAGGTGGTACAAGCCTTTCATCTTGGGCTTGGCAAGCACCCTTACCCACACCAAACCATTTTGCTGGCTTTTTGCTTATTTTCTTAAGACAGAATCATTTCTTCTAATAAAAGCTATAGGGAGCCAGGCACAGGGGTGCAAGCCTATAATTCCAGCACTTAAACTTGGAGGCTGAGGCTGGAGGACTGCAGATTAAGGGCCAATCTCATCTCAAACAAACAAGAACAAAACCAATTTAAAACTGTGAGGAAGTAGTATGTGCAAAGATGAGATGGAATTGGTCTGGTGGGAGGGGATTATCAACAATACAGCACAAGACCTGGCTGCTTAATGGATTTTGTTTCTGAGCACAAAATAAGTCAAAGAAGGGGCACATGGAAATGTGATATACATGAAGACCAACAGGCATGGGTTCTGCTGTTCCTCAAAGTAATCTGAAATCCTTTGGTATTCCCTTCAGAGATGGCTTCATCCTCCCTCCCTTCTTTCCCACATTTAGACAATGGCAATTCTGGTACAGCTTCTGAGTAGCACAAGAATATGGCAAAGAGAGCAAACCCTGACCCAAGAATAAATCTTGACCTGTCCTCGGTCGATGAGTACAGTTCAGAACTGACATGTGTGACGGCATGACTTTGCTATAAAATATCACGCCAAGGCCGTCAATCCCAGGAATAGTAAATTCGTATTATCACTCACTCAGCACAGGAAAGGATAGCCATCCTCCTCCTCACTCAACGACCAAGAACTGAAGAACTCTCACCTATAGTGGCCTTGTCAGTCTCTATCTCTGCCAGCAAGTCTCCTTCACTGAGCTTCTCACCCACTTTCTTCTCCCATCTCTGGACCGTGCCCATGGTCATGGTCGGGGAGAGGGCAGGAAGAAGTACCTGTAGAAACAAGGTCACTGCTTAACCAGAAAGGCTGTACGCAAAAGTGTTCAGACAAGTGCGTGGGGTTTCATGAGTCACAGAGACTGCGACAATTCAACCACTTGCCACACCTAGGTCTGGTGGAATTAATCTGTAATCTCAACACTCAAAAGGCAGAAGAGAAGAATCATGAGTTTGAGGACAACCTGGACCACACAATGAGACCTTGGCTCAAAATTAAACCACAACCAAAAAACCAAATTACCCATCACAGCTTTGTGCTTAATAACTTTCCACCAGCTGAGTCACCTTCAGAACAAGGGTAATTACATCTGACCAGTTACTCTAACCCATCCTCCAAAGTTAAAACCATCAGGCAGGTGGGAAAGGTTTCTTTCAGATGGTCAAAACAAACTCCTTGGTATACATGCACAGTATCTTTTCAACTACGACAGTGGTTCTCAACCTTTCATATAGTTCCTCACGTTGTGGCGACCCCCCAACCATAAAATTGTTTTGGTGCTATATCATAACTGTAATTCTGCTAGTAATGAATCGTAATGTAAATATCTGACATGCAGGATATGTGATATGCAACCCCTGTGAAAGGGTCATTCAAGCCCCAATGGGGTCACAAGCCCCACATTGAGACCACTGCTCTAGGTTAAGATGGAGACACGGAGTGATCCTGGTCTAGAGAGGCTACTCTGTTGAATTTGCTGTATTCTGCAAAGAGCATCTATTTATCTTTCCACTCAAAAGAAACCACACTTATTTCACTTAGTAGATATAAGATTTTTGTTTGTTTTAAATTAAGGGCTAAAGAGAGAAATGACTCAACAATTAAGAGTACTTGCTGCTCTTGCACAGGGCCTGAGTTCAGTTCCCAGTGCCTGAGTAGAGCAGCTCACAACCATCTGTAACTCCAGCTCCAGGAAATCCATAATCTCCTTCCTGCCTGAGAGCACCAGCATACACATATGTACACACACAAATTTTAAAACTGAACATTGGGCTGGAGAGATGGCTCAGCAGTTAAGAGCACTGACTGCTCTTCCAGAGGACCTGGGTTCAATTCCTGATACCAACATGGCAACCCACAACTGTGTGTAATCCTAGTTTCAAGGTACCCAATCTTCACGTAGACATACATGTAGGCAAAACACCAATGCACATTAAATAAAAATAAATTATTTTTAAAAAATGAACATTAGAGCTCTTCGTGGATCAGAGGATGAAATTCAATAGCAGAAGAGTACTTGACTAGCATGCTTGAGGCCATGAGCTCGATCTCACGACTAGGGGGAAAACCAAAACAAACTAAATACCATTCTTTTTGTTTATTTTTTGAGACAAGGTTTCTCTGTGTAGCACTGGCTGTCCTGGAACCCGCTCTGTAGACCAGGCTGGCCTCAAACTCACAGAGATCCGCCTGCCTCTGCCTCCCGGGTGCTGGAGTTAATGGCGTGCACACCACCGCATTACCACTCTTCACAGACTACAGTAAAAATACATCGTATTCTTGAAAACTGCTGAAAGATTTCTAAGCTGTGTTGTGTGCATGTGTGTGTGTGTGTGTGTGTATGAGAGAGAGAGAGAGAGAGAGAGAGAGAGAGAGGGAGAGAGAGGTGTGTATGCAAGAGTGAAGTGCAGAAGCCAGAAGAGGATATAAGGTGTCCTGTGCGTCTGCCTTATTTTCTTGAGATAGGGTCTCTCACTGAGGTGGACAGCAAGCCCCTGTCCAACTCTCCAGTCCACAGCACTATGGTTATAGTCTTGTGTGTATGCGTGCGTGTGTGCATGCAGTATGTGTATGGTTACTCCACGACTTGTTTTCTAATTTCCATACATGTAGGCACAATGTGCCCACATGCCCACTAAATACATATAAAAATTTTAATTGCAAGCCGGGCGGTGGTGGCGCACGCCTTTAATCCCAGCACTCGGGAGGCAGAGGCAGGCGGATCTCTGTGAGTTCGAGACAAGCCTGGTCTACAAGAGCTAGTTCCAGGACAGGCTCTAAAGCTGCAGAGAAACTCTGTCTCAAAAAACAAAAAAACAACAACAACAAAAATTTAATTGCATTCCTATTTAAATGATTGGAGGCAGAGGCAGGCGGATCTCTGTGAGTTCGAGACAAGCCTGGTCTACAAGAGCTAGTTCCAGGACAGGCTCTAAAGTTGCAGAGAAACTCTGTCTCAAAAAACAAAAAAACAACAACAAAAAAAATTTAATTGCATTCCTATTTAAATGATTGTATTCACTGAATTTGGACAGTTATTCAGTTAAAATGGATTTTATTTGCTATCTCCTTAGTCTTTTAAGTAGCAAAAGCCTTAAGCTAAGGGAAAAATAATTTCAGTCAATAATGTCTCTAGAAGTATGAAAAAATAAAACTCTAAGACCTAGAAAATTATTATTATTATTATTATTATTATTATTATTATTATTATTATTGGATTTGATTTTTTCAGGCAGGGTTTCTCTGTGTAATAGTCCTGGCTGTCCTTGAACTCTCATTATAGACCAGGCAGCCTCAAACTCACAGAGATCTGCCTGCCTATGTCTCCCAAGTGCTGGGATTAAGGCATGTATTACAATGCCTGGTGCATTTAGAAAATTCTTTAAAAATTACTTCCAATTCAGAATTTGTTTTCTTTGTTTCATAATCACCAGTAAAGTGAATGAAAGTGTGTGTGTGAAATATACTCATATATATATTTTTATCATCTCAAAGGATTCTTAGGGCCCAGTTCTAACACTTGAATATAAAGCACCATAAAATGGAGAAAGAAGGTATTACGTAATACGGTTGCTAAACTGAATGAAATAATTGTGAACGCTAAAGACCAGGCAAAATTTCACAAGTGATTGTTACCAACAGAGCTAGAACATGACTTCCAAAGAAACTGATTCATTCAGAAAACTTCTTATAAAGCTAAGGAAAGGTAGGCTGGGTGGTGAGGACACACACCTGTAATTCAAGCGCTCAGGAGGTAGAGGCAGGAGGATCCACTTGGTCAGAGTTCCAGGACTGCCAGAGCTACACAGAAAAACCCTGTGGTTGTGGGATATCTGTCCACTGTGTGAAGATGTATGGCTGGGACTGGTGTAATAAAAAGCTGATCGGGCAATAGCTAGGCAGGAGGTATAGGCGGGACTTCCCAGCAGAGAGAGATCTCTGGAAAGAAGGGCAGAGTTGCCAGCAGAGAAAGCAGAATGGACAATATGGAGATGAGGTAATGTTATGTGGTAGAACATGGATTAATATATAAATGGGTTAATTTAAGTTATATGAACTAGTGGGACAAGCCTAAGCTGAAGCCGAGCTTTCATAATTAATAATACATCTCCATGTCATTATTTGTGAGCTGACCATTCAAAGAAAAAGCCGCCTACATCTTAACTTAAAAAAACAAGCAAAAATGTTAAGGAAAGGTGAAATCTTAATCCTTTAGATTTTATCTACTTTCAACATAAAAACTACATAAATACAACATAGAGGAAAACTTTAATATCTAATAAACTGATTCAGTGTGTGTGTCTTGGTTTCTTGTGTTTTTTCTTTGACTCTTTTTTCCCCTGTTTGTTTGTTTTGCCCTAATCTGGTTTTTATTTTATTTTTATTATTATTATAATAAATAATATAATTATAATTAGATATATAATAATATAATTAGATGTCTGTTTGTTTTCTAAGGAGAGAGAAAAAGAAAGGGTATGGGTTTAGATAGGTAGGGAAGCAAGGAGGATCTGGGAAGAGTTGGGGGAATGGAAAACCATAATTAGATTATGTGTATGAAAAAAATCTACTTTAAAAAAAAAGGATGTTTTAGTTTCCTCACAGCTTGCTTAGGTTCATAGGAATGGCATTTATGGCCAATGGCCCTGTCACACTGCTATGCTGTATACTTATGTACACTTCATTGCTTTAAATGAGTCATTTATTTTATGTGCACTGGTGCCCATGTGTGCCTGTGTGAGGGTGTCAGATCTGCTAGAACTGGAGTTACAGGTGGTTGTCAGCTGCCATGTGGGTGCTGGGACTCAAACCTAGGTCCTCTGCAAGAGCAGCCAGTGCTCTTAACTACTGCTGGGCCATCTCTCCAGTCCATTCACACTTATTATTTATTGTTACTTTTTTCATTTATTATACAGTCAGTATTATGAGTATTATTGGAATACTCCATCTATGCTTGCAAATATAACACTCTAAACCAAAGGAAAACTTCATCTGGGGACTTTCATTCAACAGACATAATCTGTTCTCTATTATAAATTCTACTTGTATACAAAAAATCATTTTCATAACCTTTACTATTGTTTTTGAGAGAAAAACAAGCATTATCTTGTGTCTTGTGCTAAGGCTGAGAAAGGTTAAAGAAACTGTCCAAGTTCACACTTGAAGACAACAATCAAGAATAAAAGTTAAGTTTCACAGTTAAATATCTGTATTCTGGCAAATGGCAAGCACTGATCATTTTTAATGAAAAGTTTTCAGGATGCAATCACCACTCATAAAAAAACATGTAAATAAGATTCATCAGGAGCCAACATGTGGAAGCTGAGCCTTACCTGCATGTGAGTAGGATACGAGCTACCAGGAGCCTTTGCAGAAGGTGCAGCTGGAGCAGCAGAAGCTGCCGGGGCTGGGGCTGCCTGTGGGGTAGCTGCTGCTGAATCCAGTGTATAATTTTTAAAGGCCTCAATATCCTCAGGCCTAAGAAGAAAAAGAACATATGTATACAGAGTTTATGAAGCAAATCCAGTCCCCACCTCCCGGCACATCTTCAGAAGTCTGTAACTTCCACTCTGAGTGGGAATGCTCTGGAAGCACCAATGTTCACAAATTACAAGGGGTTTCACTCACTTTTCTACTGTGATACAGATGATGGACCCAACTGGAACATCCCTGGTTCCTTCGGCAACAAGGATCTTTGCCATATAGCACTCCTCCAAGCTCTCAAATCCAACAGTGGCTTTATCAGTTTCAACCTTTTAACACAAAGCATTTGCTTAGGTTTGTACTGCCAACATGCAGATAATTCAAAGGTGTCTAGAATTTCATATGAAGATAAACCCACTGCCACAGACTGGAAGAATGCTTTAAAAATATTTTGGGTATTCGGTGGCAGACAGCGACAGATCTCTGACAGTTGCAGGCCAGCCAGAGTTACATAGTGAAACCCTGTCTCAAAAACAGTCAGTTTAGCTAAGCTGCTGACAAGTTATCTAACCAATCATCACTAATAACTGTGGAAGGAAAAAAAAATAAAAGGTTCTTAAACAGAAAGGAGTAACTACCCACCAGAAAGTTAGGGCTCAGTCTACTTAACAATGTCACTCCCTTAAAATCGTATTTTAAAACTTACCTCTGCAATTAGATCACCCTCACTGATTTTTTCCCCTTCTTTTTTTTCCCAGCGGGCTATAGTGCCTGCCTGCATGGTAGGGGAAAGGGAAGGCAACGGAACCTGGAGAAAAAGAAGCACAATTTAAACCGAGATACTTAACTCTCGGTGCGGTTTAGAGTTTCATTCCATTCAATTCCAGGCAAAGAATTCACCGAGCCCCATTACAAACTGGTTGGTCACTGGGGATACAAAGGGAGTTCCTGCACCCTAGAAGTTCATGTCTTTCAGTGGCAGGTTGATCCTCCAGTCAGTCCAGTGGATCTGAGAAAGCATGTGAGAATCCACAGACCTTTTGCAATACAGCCCCAGGCTTGAGGCTCTTTTTTCAATGGAATAGATCCCCACTGGGAAGGTCTTGGGCAAAATGGTAATAGATCCTTGAAGGGAGGTGGCTCAAAGAGGCCTCTCAAGGGGGATTCCCCCACGTCAAGGAACAGGCTCTGAAGGACAACGGGGTCCGGGGTGGAGCACTCACCTTCTGGTGCGGGGGAAGGCTGTAAGCGCGACGGCCGGGCGACCCCAGGAGCTGCCGCAGTAAGCGGTTACGCGGCGCGGTGTCCGAGCCGGAGCTCCAGCCACACAGCAAGCGGACCCCATAGCTCGGGGTCCCGCTGCTGCATCGAACCGCAGCCGGGCCGGCCCGCGGGCTCCCGTACGGGGCCCCGGGGCCTTCCTTCAAGACTGCCCACCGAGCCCCGATTCCGGCCCTGGGCACTGCACTCTGAGCCCTCCGCGCACAGACGCGCCACATCCTGCCACCGACCCCCACGCCCCAAAAAGCTCCGCCGTCTCCGGAGTGACCTCTCCAAGAGCAGCGCGGCTCTGCCGTCAGCCGCGCCCTGCGGTCGCGCAGTGTCGTAAAAGCGGCTTCTAGGACTGGCGGCCGGAACGCACAGCGCGGGGACCGGGTCTGGGACACCCGGGACGGACCCGGGTCACAGCTTAGGATCCGCGGGGGACAGTGGTGCTTCGAGGCAGTCGCGGGCAACGCACGTTTGGATGAAACGGGAAAGGGTCAGGGGTGTTGGTGACCCTAGGAGAGGTGTCGCAGGGCGTGGGGAGCACGGGCCGCTCTAAGGTGGTGGCCAAAGAGACGGGAGAGTTGGACCCCGGCTGAAGCCTCCGCTCTTGGGGAGGCGGTGCCAAAGGGAACACCCTTCTTTAAGAAAAAGCTGGGAAAGGAGCCTGGGCTGACAATAATCCAAAGCTTTAGGTCAGTGGTTGAGGTCAGGAAGCATACCGCCGAAAGTTGGAGGAAGAAAGGCCCTACGAGTGACCTCCAGGGTTCAGGGGGTGTCCCCTTGACTGCAGACCCCGACCCTTGCAGGCTGTCCTAGGTTGCAAAGAAGTCAGGTCCCTAACCCACCCGAAATGGAAGCAGCAGGGTTTTCAGCCAAATGGTATGAAGGACATCCAAAAGTTAGGTACATTTTCCCATTTCGAGTTTGTCTCAAAGGACTAATTATATTCCCTGTATAAAAATACTTGTTTGCGAAAACGGTTATATTACCCCCAGATTACCGCCGTTTCTTCTTAAATAGCGGAAAGATTTTTAAAACACACCGGACAATGTTAGCACATGCCTTTAGTAACAGCATTCCAGAAGCGAGAGACAGGTGGCTTACCAAGTTCCAGGTCAGTCTGGTCTGTATAGCAAGTTCTAGGCCACTTGGACTACATGGTGAGACCCTACCTTTTTAAAAAATTTAAGATACAACTTGGCAAAATTCATTCACACCATTTCTATTGTGTGAACTCAATATAAAAAGATTTCTTAAACTGTGAAGTAACAATGTTGGGTGTCAAAAAAAATGGCAACAGTGAAAAGTTTCCCAACCCAACCACCCAAACCTAGGTTGTTTCTCGGTGCTGTTGCCTACGCTGCCTGCATCCCTCCCCGTCGCGGCTGCCTTGGCTCTGAGGACAGTGGTGCACTTTGCACTGTCATGACCTCCGGGTCACACAAGGCCAGCCAACACTGCTTGAAACACCTTGGCACAGATTCATCACTATGGCATGATTCGCGCTGGTTTTACTCTACAACGTTTTCTGCTCTTATGTGAACATAATGGTTTGATTACAGAAAACAAAGGCATTTCCCCATAGTTATTTCTTAGCGTGTAAAAAGTTATCGTAGTGTATTTTTGGATCAGATTCTTAAAATATTTGAATATTAAAATTGCTGAAGCTGATTTGTGTTTGAGATTAGGACAGATTTCCAGTAATTTCTGAAATGTCCCTAAATACACATTTTATGTTATATATTTTTTAAATTTTTATTAAATTTATTTTCTTTGTGTGTATGTGCCAGTGCCCTTAATATCTGAGCCATCTCTCCAGTCCCACATTTAGCTATCTTGCCAGCTCATGTGCTACATATTTATGTGAAACAACATTCTCAGCATTGACAGTCATAAATCAAAATACCAATCAACTCTGAAAATATTTATACTCTGCATTGCAGGATCATATATTCAGCCAAGATTTAGCTCCTATCTCAGCTCTTCACTTGCACATTACTCTGCATTGCAGCCCAGTTCACACACAATAGCTCATTTCTAGCACTAAACTATGTGTCCATCCTAAAGGAATGGCTCACTCAAACGTGGTATATATGCAGTGTAGCTTTTTCAGTCACAGATAATGGAGTTTTGTCATTCACAACATGGATGAAACTTAATTAAGCAAATTAATTCAGTCTCAGAAAGATAAATCTGGTATATTTTCTCTCATTTGTGATCCTTGACTTTATATTCACTTAGAGAAATGAAATGAAGGAAAATGGATTATGGGAAGGGGAAGAGAGGAGGGTTAAGAAGGTATGGAGGGAAATATATTCAAAATATATACTGTATAAGAATGTCTTTATGAACTCAATACCATGTATAATTCATACACCAGGTGGTGGTGGCACACAGCTTTAATCCCAGAACTCAGGAGGCAGAGGCAGGTGGATCTCTGAGTGTGAGGCCAGCTTGATCTACAGCGCTAGTTCTGTTTCTCTGTCACTGAGAAATCCTGTCTCCAAAAACAAACAAACAAAATTATACTATGGCAATGACCATGTCTATTCAACACATACACGTGAATAATTTCATTTTAATATATATTAGGGCAGGAATGTAACCCAGTTAGAAAAGTGTTTGCTTAGCATGCATCAAGTCCTGAGTTTGGGGCTGGAGCAATGGCTCAGCAGTTAAAGAGCACTGGCAGCTCTTCCAGAGGACTCAGATTCAATTCCCAGCACCCACATGGCAGCTCACAGCCATTTGTAACTCAAGTTCCTATGGAATCAACTCCCTCACAAAGACATGCAGGTTAAACACCAATGCATATAAAAATTAAAATCCTTAGCACTTGATAAACTGTAATCCCAGCATTTGAGAAGTGGAAACAGAAAAATCAGAAGTTCAGGGTCATCCTTGGCTTCATAACAAGTTCCAAACCAAACCAGTCTTGACTACATGAGACTATATATATATATATATATATATATATATATATATATATATATATATATCACTATATGTAGAATTAAAAATAGATGTATATGTGGTGTATGGATTGCCTGGTTCCTCAGAGCCTCACCACAGACTATCTTCTTATAATTCTTTTTGTGAGGAGGAGTGCCAAAAAAAGCCATAATTCTTAATTTGTAATTTTTAACTTATAAATTTCACGTATTCTCTCTCTCTCTCTCTCTCTCTCTCTCTCTCTCTCTCTCTCTGTGTGTGTGTGTGTGTGTGTGTGTGTGTGTGTGTCAGAGGGCAGTTTTTGAGAGTCTGTTCTCTTTGACTATGTGCATTCCAGGGATAATACTCAAGTCATCAAATTTAGTGGTAAGCACCTATATCCCACTGACTGTCTCTCCATCCAGCCCATAATGCGTAATTTTCATAGATATGGAGGAGAATTATATTTAAGGTGGTGGGGCTTTAAAATTTTTTAACTTATCCTTTAAAAACTTCATACGCATACATGATGTAGTTTATAGACTTAATTCTGTATGTAAAAACAAAGAACATCTAATTGTATAGAAATTTGATTTTATCTTTAATAACTGCTGAAACTGCCAAAGAATTGTTTTTAAAGAAATTTATTTATTTAATAAATGTTTTAGTTGTAATTTTATATACCTCTATACATGCGGACATGTGAGAACTCACAGGATCAGGAAATACAAGCGGAAGAAAGGAGCCCTGTCATAGAAATGATTGCATTTGGCTAGGCAGTGGTGGCACACACCTTTAATACCAGTACTTGGAAGGCAGAAACAGGTGGATCTCTGGGAGTTTGAGGTCAGGTTGGTCTACAGAGCGTGTTCCAAGAAGGCTCCAAAACTACAGAGAAACCCTGTCTTGAAAACAAAATGATTGCATTAACATGAACAGTGGTGGCTGCAGTGTCACCGAACAACACAAACATGTGATGACTAACCTTAATGGGAAGGTCATCTTTGTATGCTGTATAGGTCATTAACAAACCATCGTTAAGTGACTTGTAACTTAATTTTACAGCAAACCTAATCTGTTAGGCAGTTCAGGAATTTAATCCATTGTTTCTCATTGTCTTCTTAGTATAGTAATAACAATTCTGCATGCATGACTTTTGAGTTATTGACCAACAATTTATGTGCAACATTTATTAAACATTCATTGTATGGCTATATAATTAGAAAAACTCATCTTTTCTGAGCTGAAGGTGACATTAGATTAGGGGGACACGTGTGCTGCATTTACACTGATCCCTCCATTAACAGATGGTCAGAGAACACCAAGAACACAGGAGAAATTGGAGGAAAAAAAGCTAATCTGATAGCCAGCGTGGTGGTGCATGCCTTCTGTTCTAGCTTAGTGTAGCCAGCCATCTGGACTACCTACATGGACTCTATCTTTTTTTTTTAAATGTTTTGTTTTGTTTTGAATCCTAGCTGTTGCGATGCAGAGGCAAGTGGATCTCTGTGATTTCCAGGCTATACTGACTGACTGGTCTACATAGCAAGCTCCAGGCCAGCCAGGTCTACATAGTGAGACCCTGTCTCCAACAGAACAGAACAAGTTGAAGGTATGTAATCAGAAGTCAAGTGAAAGAAAGCACTCAGAACAAAAGATTGAACTATCAAACATTTAAATCAATAACATTAGTGATAAATGAAGCCTGTTTGAATTTGGGGGAGGCGGCCTTTAAACTGATTTTTGAATTCTGATTCTTTTTTAAGCATTAATTTCTGGGCCGGGGTGGTAGTTCATGCCAATAGTCTAGTTACTGCAGAGCCTGAAGGAAATGATTAATCATCTGAACCTATCAGTTTGGATAACAGTGAGATGCTGTTTCAAAATAGAAAAATAAATAAGAACTCATTTCTGCTTGGGGTCCTGAGTGGTGCAGTGATAGAAAGCATGTGTAGCATGCACAGTGGCCAGGACCCAGGCTTCTACACTTCTGAGCTAATTAGGGTTCACGCTGCATTTGAAGATTAATGTTACCATACAGTTTATACTCTCAGGTTCTTGTGTGTCTGTACATTTCCATATGATTTCAAAATAGGTGCAAAACTAGCTAGTCTTTTTTTATTTAATAATCTATCTTGTGCGTACATTAGAAATACTGACAGCAAAGTATCTCTAGCAATAAAACTGCCCTTATCTCCACCCTCCTGATAGTGAGTAAACATGCTACCAGGGAGATCACTTGAGGAGATTGCCTTCACTAGGTGTAAATGGCTTTACTGACTGATCTCAGTGAAGAGACATAAATGAAAATGATGAAGTGGATTTAGTTTGTAAACTCCATTTTATTCAGAGCGTGTGTATGTGGTTTTGACTTGTTCACAATTCTGGTACATGCAGGCATTAAAACTGGCTATCACTTTGATAATCAGAAACCTCTGGACTACCAAAGCTTTGGTGAAAACATTGTAAAAGAGAATACATGGTAATAATCTCTGGAAGCAGTGGTTACAAATGTCCATTTTCTAAGAAAATAGAACCCTGTGTGTGTGTGTGTGTGTGTATTTTAAGCAAGCTATACTTAAGTTCAATAAATAAGAGTGCAATCATGATGCTTATGAGTAAAAATGAAAATTTCATACTTCCATTCTTTCTCCCTACTTCCCTCCCTCCCTTTCTCTCTTTTTCTTTTTCTTTTTTATCCAGACACAGATCTCATTATGTAGCCCAGCATCAACCTGGTACTCCTCCTGCCTCAGCCTCCCAAATGCTGGAATTACAGGCATGTATCTATCACCAAGGCAGAAACTTTAGGTACAAACTGTAAAACGTTCCAATCCAGATGATTTAGGGACTTGAGCAAGAAGAGGTTACTCTTCAGTTTTTAAATAACTAAATTAGTGCTTATGAGGTCTTATTAAAGATTTATTTTTATTATTTTTACTTGTGTGTATACAGGTGTGTGCGTGTATATACATGTGTGTGTGTGTAGATACAGGTGTGTGTGTGTATATACAGGTGTGTGTGTACATACAGGTGTGTGTACATACAGGTGTGTGTGTGTAGATACAGGTGTGTGCTTGTATATACAGGTGTGTGTGTAGATACAGATGTGTGCGTGTAGATACAGGCGTGTGTGTGTGTGTGTGTAGGTTCTTTTCTGCACAAGTACATTTTGTTGTTGTTTTCTTTTTTGAGATTTATTTATTATGTGTACAGTATTTTCAGTATTCTGTCTGTCTGTATGCCTGCAGGCCAGAAGAGGGCACCAGATCTCATTACAGATGGTTGTGAGTCACCATGTGGTTGCTGGGAATTGAACTCAGGACCTTTGGAAGAGCAGACAGTGCTCTTAACCGCTGAGTCATCTCGCCAGCCCCTTGTTGTTGTTTTCAAGACAGGATCTCACTATGTAGCTCTGGCTGTCCTGGAGCTCACTCTGTAGAACTCAAGAGGTCCTCCTGCCTCTGCCTCTGCCTCCCAGTGCTAGGATTAAAGACTTGAGCCAGTATACCCAGTTTACATTTGAAAAAAAAAAAAAGGTTAAGCAATTATTTTAGGATTCCTAACATTCTAGTGTAGTTTTCCCATGGAAAGAATGTCAGCAATAGCAGGATGGACCGGCCAATTGGTGTGGAACAATATTTTTAAGCTACAGCTTCTCCTAGAGCAGTGGTTCTTACCTTTCCTAATGCAGCAACCCTTTAAAAACTTCATCATATTCTGGTGACCTCCAACCAGGAAATTGTCGAATAATATTATTTTAATATGTGTTACATCTGTTTATGCTGTGGAAGATTGTTTAATGATGCAAAGATGTGTTGCATTATTTTATGCTGCATTTGTTTAACTCTGAAGCTGTGTTACTTTGCCTGTCTAACACCTGATTGGTCTAATAAAGAGCTGAGTGGCCAATAGCTAGGTAGGAGAGAGGATAGGCCGGGCTGGTGGGCAGAGAATAAACAGAAGGAGAAATCTGGGAGGAGAAGGAAGGAGCAAGAAAAGGAGGAGTGGAGGATACTAGGGGCCAGAAACACAGCCCGCCATGGAGTAGGAGTGAGAGTAAGACATACAGAGGTAAAGAAATAGAAAAAGCCCAGAGGCAAAAGGTAGACAGGATAATTTAAGAAAAGCTGGCTAGAAACAAGCCAAGCTAAGGCCTGGCATTTATAATTAAGAATAAGCCTCTGTGTATGATTTATTTAGGAGCTGTGTGGTGCCCCCGCCCCTGCCAAAAAAGCCAAAAGAATCCAAAGAGTAAAAAGAGAAAAACAACAGAAAATTATTTTGTTGATACTTTGTAACTGTAATTTTGCTACTATTATGAATAGTAATGTAAATATATTCATGTTTTCTGATGATCTTAGACAGCCCTTGGAGTCCTTTAATCCTTAAAGGGGTCGTGACCCACAGGTTGAGAACCACTGTCATGGCGTATAGCCAAACAGGAGATTATTGAGAACAGAATGAATTCATGCTTGCTCCTGCTCTGAAGACTCCAGTGTTATGGGCTGGAATAAGGATCCCTGGTCTGGAATACACAGGAATTAATGAATACATCCTCCAGCAGAGATGCTTGGCCATTTTGCCATTGGTAGATGAGGTTAGTGCACTATCTTCTCCATTTCCAACCTCTGCTTTTATGTAGCCACTAAGGCCATGTGGCTCCTTTTTCAAAAAGAGATTAAAAAATAAAACACAATGTAGAGGACTTTGAAGCTTTTTCTCTGATTTAATTTTTGCTGAAAAGTTAATTCCACATAATGTCAAGACTGTTTGTTGAAAGAAAATGGACAAGGGAAATCTGGTTTAAGAGACAGACATTCCAGGTAAATTGGACTACAGTACCGAAGTTTAGCCTGGTCACCTTCATGCTGTCAAATAGCAAAACATTAAAATTCATGCAACAGAGAAATTGGTGATATACGAACTTTTATTCCCTCCAGTCATCTTGAGGAAAAAAAAATGGAAAGAATACTGTTTTCTTCATTGGCTTTCACAATGAGTTGTCCCTTGCTTATGGCTGACTTTCCCAAACTTTCCTAGTTACAGCTGATGAAAAATTGTTCTTCAATAGAAGACCAGGGTAGCGTACATGAAAGACTTTCTTTTTGAAAGGTCTTTTTGATCTCATGTCTTTTAGAAGAGCAATCAACTAGACTTGAACTAAAAACTCCATTACTAAAACAGCAGGGAGAATTGGACAGAAATTGACTGCCATTAGTGTACTTGTAACAAAATAAAGCTTGTTCTGAAACCACAGAGGTGTAAGAAGAGACTGTAGAAAAGCTATTGGGCCCTCTAGAAAAATCAATAGAGTACAGGGGATGTGAGATTACACTGAAATCACACGTGAGTTATAAAAATAGACATGGTTCTCAGACAAAAGCAAATGAGTACAAAGCAATTTTCAAACATGAACTATTTTTAAAAGACATGTCTATATAAAACAATAAGATGTTATCTCAGAGTTCCAAAAAGTAGTCTGTTCAAATGGCTGAAAATGGGAGACGAACAGAGAGGCAGACCCCAGGACTGACCCATCTGCTCCACTTTTCTGTTTGGCAGTGTACAGTGGTGGCTGCAGACCGCTTTGAGGGACTATAGAAACAGATAATCACGACGGATTGGTGGATGGTGCTAGGTACGTGAATGAGAAAACCCAAGTTATTGAGTAACCAACCTCTGGAAGTTGAACTCTTCAGCTTCTATACTGGACAATGTTGCAATGAGAAATGACTGCTCACTTGAATCGACCCTGCCATTCACAACTCATGCTCTGTGCCCTAAAGTAACAGCCCAGGCTAAGTATGAAACAGAAAATAACTCCAGCCTTGAAATGGGAAGCAGACCAGTAAGTCGTGCTCAGTGCTCAAATCACAAACACAAATTAATGGTCTGCCTCCTTGCAATGCAAAGGAGATGCCACGAGTTTGAGTCACAGAGAAATGGACAGCAGCACCTTTCCGTATCCTCCTGGATGTTTAAGGAGCCCCTCGCTTCTTATCCTTTTCAAACACAAAGTCATTTGTTTGGAGAAAAATAAAATGGCTCTGAAGTTAAAGAGTCCCCAGAGAAAACCAGCAGTTCGTGGAAAAAATGCCCTGAAAGGGCTAAGGACAAGCTGCAGAATCAGTTAAACCCAGAAGAGGCAGCCCAAGGTCTTAATTATGGTTTTGGCATAGTATAGCACACTATGGGCAACCCTTCCCCAGCCCACTCAACAAGTCAGCATCATCATTTCCTGGTCTTTCATCTTTGGTACCACTTCATGAGCTGCTTCTGGTTTGCAATGTCTGCAAAGAGACAGAAAAGTTGGTACCTTTGCCTTGTCTGTGAGCACAGATGCTGAGACTCTGATTGCTGCAACCATTGAGGCCAATTAAATGAACACTATAACATGAAGGAGAGATGCATACATTTCCAGGTTCCAGATAATAGCAGCCATGCCCCTACAAGAGAGGGCTCATCCATCCCTGGTGGTTAAGGCCTTCGGTTTGGTGTCCTCAGAGTAGAATAAAACACTGCTCCCACGGACAAGGAGCTCCAGATGAACCCATGGTCTGTGTTTGGACAGAGATTTTTAAGTACTAGATATGCCAGGCACACAAACAGGACTGGCCCATGACCATCATCCTTGAAGAAGCTTCTGTTTGGCAGCATGAATTAGAAACTTCTCAGCGTACTCTGGTGTTAGTCCTCTTTCCTGAGAGAAGCAGCCAGGGAGTGTCCAAGGTCCAGTTAATTCTCTCTGTGATCTTCTTCCACCCAGGCCACAATTTTCCCTTCCCATCCAGGGATGGCATCGTCATCATGGAAAACCTAGGTTAAAAAACAAAAAGTCGCAATGGAATAACACAGCCTGGAATGTGGTGTGTGCCTGTAACTGAGTACCCAGCAGGAAGCAGGAAGGTAGCTGTGAGTGCCAGGCCAGGTTGGGTCACAGTGTGACACCCCATCTCAACAGAACAGACTACAGAGTGTCCTTAAGCAACACTATTGATGCGATGGTTCAGTGAACAGACACTGTCACCAAGCCTGGTGACCTGAATGCAGTGACGGGACCCACGTGAGGGACAGAGAATCAACTCCTGACTCCACAAGTTGTCTCTGACTTGGAGAACAAACACACACAAATATTATTTTTTAAGATTTATTTTTCATTGTATGTATGAGTGTGTGTAGCTATATGCATGCGTGTGTAGGTATGTGCACACGAGTACAGGTGCCTGCAAAGCCAAAAGCATTGGATGCCCTAGAGCTGGAGTTACAGGAGGTTGTAAGCCACCTGGTGTGAATGCTGCGAATTCAACCTGGGTCTTCTACAAGAGCATGCACTTTTAACACTGAGCCATCTTTCCAGCCCCACACAAGAGTTTTAATATAATAAAAAATCTAAAACAAGCAGGGCGGTGGTGGCGCACGCCTTTAATCCCAGCACTCGGGAGGCAGAGGCAGAGGGATCTCTGTGAGTTCGAGGCCAGCCTGGTCTACAAGAGCTAGTTCCAGGACAGGCTCCAAAGCCACAGAGAAACCCTGTCTCGAAAAAAAAAAAAATCTAAAACATAAGACTTTAAACATTAAGAAAGTAGAAAAGAATTACTTAGGCTATGTCTTTGGTTCTATATCTATATGTGTATGTGATATATGATATATGTATATATATCATACCATATATCATGTAACACATTTTGTGTTCTAATTTTGGGAGATAAAAACACTCTTAACACTATTTCACTCATGGATGTTTATAAGAATAGTAAATTACAATCCCCAAAGCAATTTAGCCTTACTAGGAGAAAGCAATAGCATATGTGTTTAAAGAATAAGAAAGGAGAATATTTTGGTACCAGCATTATATAAAAAGGGGTAGAAAGAAGACCAGGGGCAGGAGATGGCCCAGCCGTTAAGAGCAATGGTTGCTCTTGCAGAGCACCCCCAGTTCAATCCCTAGCACCTGCATGGTAGTGCACAACCATCTATAACTCAGTTCTAGGGAATCTGATACCATCTTCTGGCCTATCTGGGTACCAGGGATGAATGTGGTGCACACACATACATGCAGGCAAAACAATTACACACATAAAAATAAATGTTAAAAGACTTCAATTTTTCCTATACTATAACCACAATGAAGGCATTTGTGATAATATATCAGAACCTAGAAATTTCTTGTCTAAAGAGGGTTGTATTTGGAAGATGGATGATAAGGAGATGCGTAGGCTGAGAAAATATTCAAGGGTTAGTGTCTTAGGGTTTCTACTGCTGGGAAGAGACACCATGGCTACAGAAACTCTTATGAAGGAAAACATTTCATCGGGGTGGCTTGCTGACAGTTTCAGAGGTTCAGTCCACTATCATCATGGCAGGGAGCATGGCGGCATGCAGGCAGATGTGGTGCTGCTCTATCGTAATCAGAAGGCGACAGAAGTGGCTGTGACACGGAGCAAAGCTTAAGGAAGAGAGACCTTAAAGGACACACATGGATCTAATCCACATGGGAAGGAGAAAAAGACAAGATCTCCTGAGTAAATTGGGAGCATGGGGACCATGGGAGAGGGCAGAAAGGGAGGGGAGAAAAAGGGAGGGGAGCGGAAAAAATATAACTCAATAAAAACAATTTAAAAAAGAGAGAGAGAGAGACCTCAAAGCCTGCCTCCACCATGACACATTTCCTTTCATCAAGGCCACTGTTATGCCCAGATCACGAAGTCCCCCCAAAACCAACTAGTAACTGAGTCCTGTATGTAAAAGCAAAGAGTCTTTATTCTTACACAAGTTTGCAAACTTAGTCTCTCCATGTGTCCAGCGTATTGGGGTGATCAGAGAGCCCCGAGCTCAGAGTTGGGTTTTTATAATAGCAAAGGTGGAGGTGAGGGATTTCTAAGGTTCAGGACCCTTGATTGGCTGACATTTGTCTAGGGGTGTCCTGGTGAAAAGCAATGGGTGTGTGCTGGCAGGTGATCCTATCTACAACGGTTGTAATGTTAGGAATTTTTCTTTTGGATGGTCTATTCCTGGATGCTACCTGGGTAGTCTCAGTTTGTGGACTTTCTTGGAACTAGGTATTGCCTCAGGGTAAACTACTGAGACTCAGGCCTCTATTGAGTTTGTCATGACTGGGTTCTACAGCCACACCTACTTCAACAAGGCCACACCTCCCAACAGTGCCATTCCCTATGAGTTTATGGGGGCCAATTACATTCAAACTACCACAGTTAGGAAAATAAACATGCCTTGTTTTTACTACCAGGACTTTCCACTATGACAGGTATAGCGCTGTCTGTTTCTGACTGACAGTCTGTTCTATGGGAAAACCAAGTGTAAGTTGCTCATGGGGTATGGTTTAAAATCTATGTAACAAATTTGGACTTAAAGTTGTAACAAAAGGCTTATAATTAAAACTCATACCTATAGGTTACTATAAGCCTTTTGCTTTCAGTTTTAAGCCAAATTTTGTTACAGATTTTACATATTCTTTAATCACACCCAATGAATTTACAAATCGATCCTGAGATAAAGACTGTTTATACAATAGTCTTAAAAGATTTCTTGAGTGCAAAGCCCAGAGAAATCATAAAGATAAAAGATTTAAGAATAGAAAGTTATAGAACCTTAGAGATTAAGAGACTTTGGGATCATTTGCTTGTGTGGTTGTTGTAGAATAATATCTTTATACACTGTAAAGATGTGTCATTGCCAAGGTGTCTGCAGATTGGTTTAATAACGAGCTGAGTGGGAATAGCTAGACAAGAAGAGGTTAGGCAGGACTTCCAGGCAGAAAGAGGTGAAGAGGAGCAAAATTAAGGCACAGAAGAGACCCCAGAGGACAGGGGTAAGAAACAGGGAGTGCACGATAAAAGAGAGATAAAAAGCCAAAGGAAAAAACATAGATTAATATAAATGGGTTAATTTCATTTATAAGAACTAGTGGGACAAGCCTAAAATATAGGATGAGCTTTCACAATTAATAATAAGTCTTTGGTTTTTTTGTGTGTGTGTGAGCTGAGGGCTCAAAAAAATTCTCCTATGTGTGGTGGCAGAAGTTGTTAAAATTTGTGAGAATTTGGAACTCAGTTGCCATCTTTGGCCATGGAGCTATACTGAGGCCAGTTGATTTTCAGTAAGACAGCAAGACTTTTAAGAAAATGATTGGAGCTGAGCAGTGGTGGTGGACACCTTTAATCCCAGCAGTTGGGAGGCAGAGACAGGCAGATCTCAGTGGGTTCAAGGCCAGCCTGGTCTACAGAGTGAGTCCTGGGACAGCCAGGACTGTTACACAAAGAAACCCTGTCGCTAAAAACAAAACAAAACAAATAAAAATATCAGTCCTTGGAGCTAGAGAGATGGCTTAGTGATTAAGAGCACTGGCTACTCTTCCAGAAGACCCGGGTTTGCTGCCCAGCACCTACATGGCAGCTCACAATTGTCTATAAGTCCAGTTCCAGGGGATCCAACACTCTTCTAGCCTCCCTGGGCACCATTCATACATGTGGTCCACAGGCATACATGAAAACAAAACACTCATACACAAAATAGAAAATATTCCATCCTGTAACTAACAAAGCGGTCAACATCAGGGTCTATTCTATGGAACTTAAAGCAGTTGATCCATCAACTGAACATCCCATAATTTCTGAGATCCTTCTGGGGAACTGTGGTGGTCTGAATAGGAATGTGTTTGAATGCTTAGTCATTCAGGAGTGGCACTACTTGGGAGGGATTAGGAGGTGTGGCCTTGTTGGACTAGGTGTGGCCTTGTCGGAGGAAGTGTGTCACTGGGGGTGAACTTTGAGCTTTCAAAAGTCTAAGCCAAGCCCAATGTCTCTCTCCCTGCTGCCTACAGATCTGGATGTAGAACTCTCAGCTACTTCTCCAGCACCAAGCATGCCTGTGTGCCACCATGCTTCCTGCCATGACAATGGACTAAACCTCTGAACTAAAAGAAAGGCCCAGCTAAATGCTTTCTTTTGTAAGAATTGCCCTGGTCATGGTGTCTCTTCATAGCAACAGAGAAAAGAGCTAGTTCAGGAGTGACCAGTAATACTCCCCCAACAGCCCGTGGATTCTTCACCTCTTCTTTGACTGTGCCAAACTCGGGATCCAGTGCTTTGAAGTGGTACCGGTGAGTCCCTTCTCGATCGATAGCTGCTTTAAAATCCTTCAGTGTCACCTCCCCCAACCTGTAACAAAAAAAGAGTGTACCAAAATAGCCTGCTAATCAATATGCTGGAAAGGCAATGTGTTAGCTTTTAATCCAGGCCCCTGCCAAAGTCAACAGGCAGTGATAGCATGGCTTTAATACTAGGTCATGACTCCTGATAACCAATGTCACTAAAATAGCAGAGGTTGGGCAACCACTAAGAATGACTGTGGCATCATGCCTCAGGTGATCAGAGAGCTTAAATTCATTGCCTTTGCTGTTTTTAATCTGAAAATAAGGTATTTAAAATAAAATTTGTAGAATAACCAGAAATATACTTAAGTTTTCTGGGTTTCTCCCATGAGAAAATAGTCCAGTATTCTTAGGATGATAAAGTTAAATTCAGCAGGTGGGGTTTGTTTGTTTGTTTTTGTTTTGACGGGGTCTCACTCTGTACCCAAACTTGCCTTGAATTTGCTATGCCACCTAAGGTGACCAGCTCTGTTTTAGGCCTCCCAGGCTCTAAGATTACAAGTATGTGCCACCCAGCTTAAGGATCAGTAGTTCCTCTGGGTTTAGAAAGCTTGCTTCTGCCCAGTCCAGTCCAAGTGAGCAGACTCTGAGAGGAGAACCTCAGAGCCTCTCTCAGCTGTTGGTTCCCGGGTTTATTGCCTTACACATTGCAAGACAAGCACACTACCACTGAGGTACATCCCCAGGCCCCTTACAGTGTATTTATTTCACTGGGAGAAAATATATTGTACTGAGGTTCTGGAACATTTTCCACATAAATTCTTTTTTTGTTTGTTTGTTTGTTTTTTTTGAGACAGGGTTTCTCTGCAGCTTTAGGGCCTGTCCTGGAACTAGCTCTTGTAGACCAGGCTGGTCTCGAACTCACAGAGATCCGCCTGCTTCTGCCTCCCGAGTGCTCGGATTAAAGGCGTGCGCCACCACCGCCCGGCTTCCACATAAATTCTTACAGGCAGGAGTTGCCATCATCATTAGCACACAGTACTAAACACTGACACGTAAATGCCCAAGAGGCCATGGTAGAAGTCATGGCTACCAGAAGGAGCTGTTTTGAGTACTTAAAAGAACAAGTTTTCACAACGTTGGAGCATATTTGTATAGCTATCAGGACAAGAAGCACAATTTCTGTTCCCCTGGGGCCAGGTGTGGTGGCCCTTGGGAGGCAGAGGCAGGTGGATCTCTGTGAGTTCAAGACAAGACTAGCCTTTGTTCAGGTCAGCCAGAGCTACAAAGTGAGACACTGTCTCAACAAATTAAACAAAACAACATATGGTTATTAATTCCTGTGCCTAGCAGTAGATCCTGCTTGTCCTTAATAATGCCACTGGTTTCCGGGTGTGGTGTGCACACCTTTAATCCCAGTACTCGGGAGGCAGAGGCAGGAGGATCGCTATCATTTGGGTGCCAGCCTGGTCTAGGCAGAGAGTTCTAGGTCAGCCAAGGCTACATAGTAATACTTTGTCTCAAAAAATAAAAAACAAAAAACACCCCCAAACCTGACAAATTAGAACTAGAATCTCTAATGGCCTGGGCTTTTCTTTCTTGCAAAAAGCTGCTCATTTGGCATAATGGATTCCCTTTCTTTCTTTTCTTTCTGTTCTCTCTTTTCCTTCTCTTTCTTTCTTTCTTTCTTTCTTTCCTTCTTTCTTCCTTCCTGTCCTTTCTTTTCCTTTCTTCCCGCCCTCCCTCCTTCCCTCCCTCCCTCCCTCCCTTCCTTCCTCCCTTCCTCCTTCTCTCCTTTCTTGGTCTTTACAGTGAAATAATGACTTGGGCATCTCACCTCTTTGGTATATTGACCATGAAGGGTGTGAGTGACCGGTCAGTGAAAATAGAGCACTTTAGTGCAGGTGCTGCTGACGGCTGGAGAACTCTGGGAGTGAGGCAATGCTGCAATCAGAGACTCTGGTTAGAACATTCAATTGATACAACTATTCCTCCTTTCGTCTACTTAAATGTCCTCAGGAGGCTGAAGCTGCCAGAGGTCCAGCTTTCTCCATCAGTCTTGTCCGCAGAGCATGACTTATGATCATCACGAGGACAAGAGGTGCCTTGGGCATGGACATCGTCATGGGGACCTCATTTCCATCCATTCCAGGGATATCTGGCAGAGGAATACCCGCTCTGGCAGCACTGTTGCTAAAGATCAAGAGGTCAGACTCGAGTCTGGCCAGATTCCAGGAGATGCAGGACTGCAAACTGCCTACATTCAGGTTTTGGAATAAGAATATTCATGTGATTTGTGGGGAAGAGAAAGAACAATGGAAGAAAACCCAGAGGCAAAGTACTTCAGCCTATAAAGTACAAGACCTTCTGCAAGGGCTGGTCCTGTACTGTGCTTTTTTCTTTTCTTTTCTTTTCTTTTTTTTAAAGACAGAAACTGTCTGGCCTAGAATACAAGTTGTAGACCAAACTGGCCTTGAACTCACAGAGATCTACCTGCCTGCCTCTGCCTTCTGAGTGCTGAGATTAGAAATGTAGACCATGACACCTAGCCTCCTGTGTGATTTTAAAAATTGTATTACATTTATTTTAGTGTAGGTGTGTGTGGAGATCAGAGGGCAGCTTTTAGAAGTCAGTTCTCTCCTTCCACAACAGGGGACCAAGGATTACAGTCAGGTGGTCAGTAAGTGCTCTCACCCATGGAGGGTGAAAGTTGCCAACCCCTAAAAATATGTCTTTGGGGGGGAAAAAACTAAAATATTCTACTACATGATACAGATGATTCTGGTAACATCCATCCAGGGACAAAACAGTACTAATAATCAACATGGTGAAAACAACCGGAACAAACAAATCAAACACGGATCATTCCGCCCTGCTTCTGCCGCTTTTTCACTGTCAGCCCGCACCTAAAACACGACTGAGCGTCGAGGGCTGTCAGAGAGGAAGGGTGGGGGAGGAAGAGGAAGCAGGAGGGATTCTAGGAAAAAATATGCATACCAAACCCCAAACACCTTCATGAGAAAGGAATTTTGGACATTGCCATTTTTATTATTACTTTGCCAAATAGACTTTGTTATTAAGTTTCTCTGTTTATATGAAGATATATGTAGATTTTGAATTTACAAAAACCTTAAAATCCAATAAAGCACCAGGAAATATGTATTAAAAATAAGACTGTAGAGGTGGCTCAGGGGTTAAGGACACCTGCTGCTCTTTCAATGGGCCCAGGTTGGGTTCCCAAATCCACATGGCCACTCATTTCTGTTCTTATTCTTGTTCCAGGGATTCTGATGCCCTCTTCTGGTCTCTAGAGGCACAGCATCCATAAGGTAAGAATACATGCAGTCATAAATAAATAGAGCTGGGCGTGATGGTATATCTTTAATCCCAGCACTTGGTAGGCCAACAGGCAGGCCTCTGTGAGTTTAAGACAGCCAGGGCTACATAGTGAATTCCTGTCTCAAACAACAACAAAAATGGCACTAGAAGATTAAAGACCCATTAAAACAGAATAAAAGTGAGTTTTCATCCATGCCTCATATTGTATAGAAAAAATAACTCTAAATGAATTATAAGCCTAAACTTAAAGGCTAAATATTGCTGGGCTCAGTAGCACATACATTTAATCCAAGCACTGGGCAGGCAGAGGCAGGTGCTTTCTCTAAGTTTGAAGCCTAATCTATACAGCAAGTTCTAGGCCAGCCAGGACTACATAGTGAGACCCTGTCTTAAAACAGACAGACAAAAACTTAATGTCATCCTCCCCATTTTAAGCATGTTAAACTGCTTTCTTAAGTGTCATGGAGACAGCTCACAGAAGCTGCCCCTGTAGAGTGAACCAGACGTGTTTATAATCCTTCTAATACCTTCCTTAAGCTTCTAGATTCCTAGCATGTCCCAGTACCAAAGCAGAGGGTGGCAAAGGATTCAATTCCTAAATTGTGCTATAAAGATTCATTTAGAGCCTTCTAACCTGCTAAGCTTGGCGACCCCTCTGAGCTCTGCGCAGATGTTTCCCCTGGAAGTCTACAGATGTATGGACTGTCCTCTGTTCTTCTGGGTGCCTGCTGCATCTCCCCTATATTCCAGCTCTCCCTGGTGGAGTCGCTGGCAGTAAAAGGATTTGATCAGAGGTTGGAGAGATAGCTCAGCGGTTAAGAGCACTTACAGCTCTACAGAGGACATGGGTTTGTTTCCCACAACCCACGTGGCAGCTAGCAAGTTCCTGTAACTCCAGTTCCAGGGGGTCCAATGTCCTATTCTGACTTCCATGAGCAAAAGCACACATATGGTATACAGACATTATGTAAGCAAAACACCTGCACACATTAAAGAACAAAAGACCTGGCCAAATGTTATGTGTCTATTTTTCTTTTGTAGGCAGGATCTCATGCAGCGCAGGTTGGCCTCCAATTTGCTGTAGGTCAAAGATGACCTTGAACTTCTGACTCTCCTGCTTCTGCCTCTCCAGTCCTGGGATTACAGACATGCACCACCACGTCCAGTTTATGCAATGCTAGGGACCAAACCCATGGCCTCATGCATGTTATGCAAGCATTCTACCAAGTGAGCCACATCCTCAGTCCAGTTTTTTGTTTTACTCCAAGTTATATTTCCCACCAAACTAGGTATCTTTCCATTACTGTTGTGCTGGTCACAAACTGCCCAGGTCAGCCCTCAAACTCATCATCTTCTGGCTCGGCTTCCTGAGTGGCACTACGGGTGTGTGTGGCGGCAGGTTTAGCTCATCACATCTGTCTCTGTCCTATTCTCATTCTTCTCCTTCAGTGACGCTATCACATATCTTAGTCTGATGTCTGACCTACTCTGCTCAAGTCGTGTTTCCTTTCTGTCCCGTATTCCTTTCTTTTTCTCTTTTTGTTGAAATTTTGCTAATTTACATCGCCATACTTTTAAGTTGGTGGACTCCTTGTATAGCTGTGCTGAGCCTACTGATACCTGTGTTGGCGACTGTTTCCATATTTATCTGTATTTTTATTTTTTTGGGTTTTTTTTTTTGAGACAGGGTTTCCCTGTAGTTTCTAGAGCCTGTCCTTGTATTTTTATTTTTAACCTCTCTATTTTTTCCTTAAAATTTCTATCTCATGGTGGGATCTTTTTGTACACTGTGTGAAGATGTGTCTCTGTCCTTTCTCACCTGCCATGGCACCTTCTGATTGGTTTAATAAAGAGTTAAACGGCCAATAGCTAGGCAGGAGAGGAAAAGTGGGACTTCCAGGGACAGAATCTGAGGCATGGGAGATTCCTCAGCCAGATGCGGAGGAAGTGGATGTGTGGTACTGAGGAGAGGTAACAAGAGCCACGTGGCAGAATGCAGATTAATATAAATGGGTTAATTTAAGTTCTAAGAGCTAGTTGGGAACAAGCCTAAGATAAGGGCAAGCTTTCATACTTAATAAGAAATCTTCGTGTCATTATTCATGAGTTGGCGGTCCAAAGGGAGTACTGCTACACTTGGCATCCAATATGGAGACACAAATATCCAAGCCTGGGGCCAGAGAAAGCTGAGAAAAGTTCAGACACGGAGCCTGATGCAGCTTCCAGGCCCAATACTGATGCTGGCCTAGAGAGGAGCAGCTCCTTTGGGAGGCCCTGCTAAGCAGCCCAGCACTACTCTTGGTGGCATGCTACTCAGTGGGAGACTAGGGAGAAAAGCCTGCAGGCCCAGCAACATTCCAGGACAGGCGGGCATGGCTCCTGGTCAGCGTCCATGGCTCTCACAGAAGGGCAAGCAGTGGCAGCAACCCAGAACCAGTGGGGTAGCCTGCTGGATGTACCCTAGCTGGATGGAGCCAGACACCAGCAGAGAAGGCTGCAGGTATGCAGAAAGCCAGGTCCAGACATAAAACCTCTGAATGCTTAAAAATGCATTTAGCTAATGAGAGAAAAGAAAGTGGATATAGGTAGTCATAGGAAAATATAGCTTAAAATAATAAAATAAAGTCTTTAAAGGTAAAATAAATAATATAAAAAGAACAAATCATGTATGAATGGGAAATACCATAACACAGAAAAATTGGACCCTATACAGTTCTTTATTAACTTTAAATTTTAATTGATAATAAGCTAAAACAACAGCTACCAAAAGATATCAGATTATAGAAAAAAACTGCTGAATTAAGCCAGCCTATATATTTAAGGATGTCTTAACTTCAGAATGGAGGTCAGAAAATGTGTTGTGTTGGGGGAGAGGTTATGCCTTTGTTTTTACAGGAAATGAAAAGCAATGGATTTCCTCAAAATTAATAAAGATTTGACCAGGGGAGACCTCCTGAAAATCTTGGCTGCAGACATGAAGGAAGAAACCTAGAAAGACTACAAGACAGCTGACATATATTCTGATCTCTCTGCATGAGAACAGCTCTGAGTTGGATAAGATGATAAATTTTGTTGGCTACAAAGTCCTCATGACAGTTTGGTTGTGCAGTTCAAACAAACTGATAAAGTTGGGAGATACCTTTTACCTGATCAAACATAGAACAGAAAACCATCTTTAGTTGATGTGTGCACACTACACATTCCATATTTGTATTGATGAAGATATATATGGTACCTTTAAAAGTTCGTATGTTTTCAGAACAAAAGGACCAGACACCAATGAAGACAAGACAGATAGCCCAGGTGATCCAGCCTCTCAGAATGCCTCTATTGCCATTTCCTCAAAAATCTGCATCCAGGACAACTTCAAAGCAGTTAGCTAAGATGGCCCAGCCTCACAGACTACCCAAGCCAGGACTTCAGTTAAGCCCTGTACTTTCCCATCACACAGAGAATAGACAACAAACGATACAGCTGGCTCTCCCAAGACTTGACCATTATCCTAATTTTCTCAGGGTCCCCTAAATATGTCACTGTTCCTAACAACAGGAAGCAATTTTGAGAACACAACGCCCCACATTCCTGAAAGGTGATGGGTGGTTTTGGTCTTTGGTGGTTATGGATGTTTGTCATTGTTTAAGGTATTGGTTGCAAGTTGTTACTGGTCATGGTCAGGGAGGAAACCAAGCAAAGAAAGGTTAAAGGATTTCTTTTTTTCCTTTCTTCTTTCTATCTTTCTTTCTTGTCTTTCTGTCTCTCTCTCTTTCTTTCTCTTTATTCTATTCTTTCTTTCTTTCCTATCTACTGTTGGGGGAAAGAGGGTGGGAAATGAAAAGTAAGAAAGGGGGAATATAGGAATAATAGGATAATGTCAGCATGGCCGAGCTGTCTAAGATGCTGAGTTCAGGAATAATAGGGTAGATTATTGAATCTACTTTTAAATTAAAAAGAAACTACTAGTCTCAGATACTTTAGACTGGTATGGATTTTTGTATATTGATATAGAGTTAAAGTTATTTTTGTTACAATATACTACATATATGTTTCTACTCTTGTTTAAAGTATATAACCTATGCAACACTCATTTTTAAAATGTAATATGAAATTTAAATCCTTGAAAACTATTATTACAAATTATTTGGGATAATTAAGATAACCAAACTTGTAGTAATGTTTTAGATATAAACAGAAATAAGCTTTATTTAGCTTCATGTATATATTTTCAAGGTTAGATGGAGATATATTTTAGACAGATATAAACACTACAGAGATCTACAGAATATGGCATTTAAGATGTTTTAATAACATCAGGCTTTTATGAGAGCAAGATACATTTCCTCCTTACAGCACCAATCCACTTCAAAGAAGATGATGGGCACCAAAGAACCTCTATATGAAGTTTTTTTTTTAATGTGGCAAACAAGCCACTGGGTGAAGAAACTGCCCTTGCCTTGACTGCTGACAGTATGTTGTCCACATTGGACAAGCAGGACACAGAGGAAGTCAGCTGCCAAATTTTGCCAAGACAAGGGTAAGCATCCTTCAAAATTCCTCTGCTTCACAGAACGTCAGTCAGATATTCTGGGCCTGTAATCTGAAGATGGATACCCAATGTTACAGAGGAACCTCGGAAGACTGTCCAGGCAGCCAGCATGTCTCTGCCATTTCTATAGTTTTGGAAGTTGTTTGTTTTGCACTCCCTGTTACTCAGGTATTGTTTTCTCTTCTCAGGTCTCTCTTTCTCATGGTGTTAAAGACTAGATAGTTATACGTCTTACAGATTTCTTTGTTAACAATTCAGAAAAGAAACTCACAAAAGAGGGTATAAGGTTTTAAAAAGGTTGGGCAGACATAAACACTTAAGATGTTTATCTAAGAAAATGCTTTAAGGTCTAAAAAAGATATTTTTGTTGCTAATACAACATAGAAAGTGATTTAGGTACAAAACTCACCAAGATAGGACAGATAATAGAGTACTTTCTCCGAAGTTTCCAAATACAAATGGATTGAACATTGTGAATGTAATTCTTACCAGATAATTGTTCTTACTGTATATAGTTTATGGATGATAGAAAAAGAGCCTTTTATTGGGCTAAAACTGGTGAGATGCTGGAATAAACTTTTTGTATACTGTTTGAAGATGTGTCTCTGTTCTTCCTCACCTGCCTAAAGCACCTTCTGATTAGTTTAATAAGAGGAAAATGGCCAATATCTAGGCAAAAGATGATAGAAGGGACTTCCAGGGAGAGCTAGGAACTCTGGGAAAGGATCTGAAGGTACAACAGGAGATTCGCCAGTCAGATGCAGAGGAAGTTGGGCTTTGAGAGAATGTAGATTAGTAAAAATGGGTTACATTTTTTGTTATTGTTGGTTTTTTCAAGACAGGATTTCTCTGTGTAGTTCTGGAGCCCTGTCCTAGAACTTGTTCTGTAGACTAGACTGGCATGAGACTCACAGAGATCCAGCCCCCAAGTGTCACATTAAAGGTACGAGCCACCACCGCTTGGCTCTGATTAGTTTAAGTTTTAAGAGCTAGTTGAGAACAAGCTTAACTAGGGCCAAGTTTTCACAATGAGTAAAAGTCTCTGTATCATTATTTGGGAGCTGGCAGTCCAGAGAAAGACCTGCTATAGTCACATTACTAAAATCCCTCATTGGCACATTTTTGTCACAAACACTGAACACATTAATCTATTATTTATAATTCCTGATCTCATGGGTCCAACATCCTTGTCACAGCTTGTGTTGGCTCTGTAGACTGATGTGGTTCTTAGCAGTGACTCTTTCTTTTTCTTGCTTGCTTTGGGAATCTCTCTCCTCTCCTCCTCTCTCCTCTCTCTCTCTCTCTCTCTCTCTCTCTCCTATTATCTTTATCTTTATTCTATATGTATTGGTATTTTGCCTACAATGCATGTCTGTGTGATGACATCAGATCTCCTGGAACTGGAGTTACAACAGCTGTGAGCTGCCATGTTGGGTGATGGGAATTGACTCAGGTCTCTGGAAGAACAACCACTGTTCTTAACAACTGAGCCATTGTTCCAGCCCGGAATGTCTCTTAATTTAAAAATGCACTTTTTTTGTGGGGAGGGAGGATGGGAACATGATACACACATATGCTGAGGACAGAGGAGAACTTGAAGAAGGCAGTTCTCCTCCTTATACCAAGTAGGCCTCACTCTTTTGTTTTTGGTTGTTGCTTTTTCTACACAGGGTTTCTTTGTGTAGCCCCTGGCTTGTCCTAGAACTTGCTTGGTAGACCAGGCTGGTCTTGAACTGAGAGATCTGCCTTTCTCTGCCTATGAGTGCTGGGATTAAAGGGGTATGCAACTACTGCCACAGTTGGTCCTCACAATTTTTTAATGAACATTAGATACCTTGTGTTAAGGTAGTAGATAATCCCAGTACACAGGAGGTCCAAAGGAATAAGGTCATGACTTTGGCCACAGTGTGACTCTATAGACACCTATCTATATAGATAGAGGGAAAAGGGAGGGAGAGAGAGAGAAGGAGAAAAAGACAGAGATGAGAGAGAGAGAGAGAGAGAGAGAGAGAGAGAGAGAGACAGAGACAGAGACAGAGACAGAGACAGGGAGAGTAAAAACATCCCTGGAAATAGTATACTGTGTCCCTCTGTGAGCACAGGAGTGGTGACAGCTACAAGGAACCTAGACAGCATCCTAGCTGAGGCTGGGACTTTGTACTAAGGTATCTCAGAACACACCCATTTTCATGTTCCTCCAGATTCTATTAAGGGGAAGAGCTGGCTCCTGGAGGCTTATACCTGATAGCGTAGGTGAGGGAGACTCCTGTGACCCTGTCACTCTGCCTGCTTTTACCTCTGACAGGCACCTTTTACTGTGCCTCCAAGTGTCCTACTCCTGCTTCATGATGGAGGACTGTGTACTTGTCCCCTCCCCGTGGCTGGAATAGACCCTCACCTCTGCCTGGTGCTGGGGCAGGGCGCGGGGGGGGGGAGGTGCTCTCTCCAGGTGTCTTTTTCTCCACAATGGACAATGGTCCATATAGGGCCCTGTGTTTTTTCGGTGGACATGTTCCTGTCCTCTGGACCTGCACCAACAGGGGGAGGTATTCTTTTGACTCTGTCCCCCACAAACAAACATTTTCATGCACAGAATAGAAGTCCATGGGAAAGTGTCTGCATGTTATAAACTCTTATGTCCTCGGCACCTGGGGCTCTCTGCTTAGCCTTTAACAATGCGGGGAAATCTCAGCAACATTCCTTTTATCTGTGGCCCAGTGCCCCATAACCCTTCCTGGCTTCACCACACACAAGCTGGTGCTAGCATCCTTTTGCTTTCTGGAGCAACCTGTGTTCTAGGCTTCTAGGCTGACTAATTTCCCTATGACCTCATCTCTCAGATGGGTTCAAAATGTGACTTTTTAGGTTAGCCAACTTTCTCTTGCTATTAATGCAGAAGGCTCTAGGCAGCTTTCTATACTCCAGGCAGAACTCAGAATTATACCTGTTTTTGGTTTTTCACGGCAATTATACTATTTTAAGAATTAAGACAGAATTCACCATTTTTAAGTGTGCCATTCAGTGGCAGTACATCCACAAAGCTACACACATTTGCCACTATCTCACCCCAGATATGGTCCCCATTCCTGACAGAAACCTGAACTGAACAGGTAGCACTGGGGTACATGTGTGCCCACATATACACGCGCACAGTATAAATAAACGAATGTAACAAACATTTCTTCTTTTGTAAAAGGCAGTCATTTACCATCTCTCCCGTTCCTTCTTGATTTTGGCATGTGTCTAACCCAACCTTCTTTCTCTCTAATAATTTGCTTGTTCAGGACATTTCATATAAATGTACAAATATGTCCTTTTGGGTTTTTAAAATATTTTTTCACTTTGTGCGTGCGTGTGTGTGTGTGTGTGTGTGTGTGTGTGTGTGTGTGTGTGTGTGTGTGTGTGTGCAAGCTAGAGGTCATGACAGATGTCTTCCTCAATCACTTTCTGCCTTACTTTTTGAGACAGGGTATCCCACTGAACCTGGAGCTCAGACTCGGGGAGACTAGTTGGCCAGAAAGTGCCAGTGACCACCTGTCTCTACCTCCTTAGCACAAGATTATAGGAGTATGTTCTAACATGGATCAGTACTTTATTCCTTTCTATAGCCGAATATAATCATTTCACAGTTGACAGACATTTGTGCTGACTTTTCGGATTTGAACATTTGTTTCAATCCTTTGGGGTCTATACCTATGCTTCCTGTGATAGTTCTGTGCTTAGCTTTTTGGGAAACTGTTTCCTCAGTGGCTGCAACCACAAAGAAACACAGACGAGTTCCATTTTCTCCACGTCTTTCGTTAGCACTTGTTACTTTACATGCTTTTAGCCTCATATGATTTTGATGTCATATCTAGAAATTCATTGCCATGTGAAATGTATACTTTTCCTTCTTTAGAAGTTGTATAGATCTATCTTTTACAGACATACGGTAATATGTCGAGACCCCATGTTGTAGGATATCTGCTTGTCCCAGGTCAAATAACTATACATATATGGGTTTATAACCCATATATGAACTCTCAATTTTATTCCACTAACTTTGCTGTGTTACTTTTGAAATCTGAAATAAGGAGCCAGAGAGATAGCTCAGCACTTAAAAGCATATACAAGTTCCGTTCCCAGCACCCAGGTGGCTCACAACACTCCATAATCCAAGCTTCAGAGGATCCAAAGCCCTCTTCTGGCCTCTGCAGGCACCCACATATATGTAGTATGCACACACACATACACAAATAAATAAAATAAATCTTAAAAAACACTGAATGCTGTTGTTTTGCCTCATGAGTCAAGGACAGGAAAGGAATTTGGCTGAGAAAATTTGGAAAAGGAAAAGGGCACAGCCAGAGTGGGATGGAAGGAGTTCTGAACCTGCTACCACTGCCTCAGGTATCATGGTCCCAATAGTTTGCCAGTGATTTTCGGGTGAAGTCTCATGTAATGCTCAAATCTTTCAAGACTGTCTCCACTTGATAACAAAAAACCTCAGACCAAGTGCCACTGATTAGCATTCTTGTCTATAGCCATACAGTGTGGATTGGCAGCCCCAAGACTGTACTGCAGATATGTCTGATTTTATAGTCTCTCTGTTTTTCCTCTCTGTTGGTTTGCATTTAGTTTGAGGAATGAATTTCAAGAGCCTTTGAACTTATGAAGAGGAACATCTCATTGCCATTCAAATCCATACCCTTGCCGCTCAGAAAAGCGCAGGGATTAGACTAAAACTGCAATAGTAATCCACATACAAGAATGCTTGAAGCCACATGGAATGGAAAAGTATCCCTAAAGAGACCGTGAGACAGTCTAGGTCTGGGACGAGGTCTCAAATGGCATCGCAGAGCATCAGTGGCCAAGGGCTAGGAAGAGAAGGAGTCAAAGGGGGGAGGGATTGAGAATTCGCATTCAGAGAATAGAAGGAGAGCTGATGGCTCTAGTCCAGCAGACTGCGATGAGAAGCAGCAGCAAGCCTGCCTGGCTCCTCCGTGCCTGCAGTCTTTCTTTGGTGGTACTATAGGGATGCTCAAGGCGCCGGCAACAGGACATCCCTGCTCAGCACTGGAACTGATGGTGGAGACTGTTTCCATTAGACCACTCGAGAATATTAAAAGCTTTTGGAAAGACAATGGAAGGCAAGGCTTGAGATGCAGCCTCTTGAGTCCACAATGAAATCGTCACTGCAACTCAACAGTGAGGATAAATGGAATAACTGCGCAGAGCAAGAATGAACTAGACTGGGTGGTGAAGGAAAGACAGCCAGAGAGATGGCTCAGCAGGCGAGGTAGCTTGCTGCAAAGCTGAGTTTGGTTGCTGGAACCCATGGAGTAGAAGAGAAGGGACTCCTGCAAGCTGACCTCAAGCCTCTACATGGGGACTGTGGCACATGGGCGCACAAACACATACAATCAACAAATGAATGTTAAACATTTTTAAAAAAGAAATGAAAGAGAATAAGTATAGACCTGTTCAGAAGTCTGGCGTAGGAGATTAAAAGAAGTCTGTAGTTAAAGGCCTTAAATAATGACCTGGACTCTCAAAAGTGTTAAGACAATCCCCAAAGAAATTGGACTCCCTGCCCCTAGAAAAAGCAGACTTTTGTTTCTGTGTGGGTCTGTGTGTGCAGTATTTGAAACTAGAGTGATCTAGATTCATGGTTTTTGTTTTATGGTTTATTCAGCACAAATGTTTTGAGTTTTTGCAGTTTCCAGATAGTTCAGCCCATGTCAGCAGCATTCTCCATATGGCTGGTGGTAACGACATCCTGAGTCCTCATGTTCCTACAGACAATATGACTCTTGTTTGCTCAGGAAAAATCATATAAGTGAAGCACTGCACAAAAGCATCTACCCAGAAACTGCGAGTATGAAAATAACAAAATTTCTGATTAGCACATAAACAGACACATTAATCAATGGAATCAAATTAAAGACCCAGACATAAATCCACGTGCCTATGAATACCTGATTTTTTGATAAAGAAGCCAGAAATACACACTAGAAAAAATCATCTTCAACAAATGGTGCAAGTCAAACTGAAGATCTCTGCATGTAGATAAATCCAAACAGAGCCACACTTCTCACCCTTCACAAAACTCAACTCCAAATGGATCGAGCACCTCGACATAGAACAAAATACACTGAACCTGATAGAAGAGAAAGTGGGGAGTAGCCTTGGACACACTGGTACAAAAAAGACACTTCCTGAACTGAACACCAGTAGCACAGCACTAAGACTGGTAAGTAATAAACAGGACCTCATGAAACTAAAAAGCTTCTGTGTGGCCAAGGACACCATCGCTTGGACAAAACAGCAGGATAGAGAATGGGAGAAGATTTTCAGCAACTACATATCTGATAGATCCCTAATCTTCAAAATATATAAAGAACACACAAAAAAACTAGATATCAAGAAAACAACCCAATTAAAAATGGGATACAGATCTATGACCAGGTGGTAGTGTTGCATGCCTTTAATCCCAACATTCAGGAAGCAGAGGCAGGCTGATCTCTGTGAGTTCGAGGCCAGCCTGGTCTACAGAGTGAGTGACAAGACACCTGGGACTGTAAAACAGAGAAACCCTGTCTTGGGGTGGGGGGAAGAGGGGATACACATCTAAGTAGAGAATTCTCATGAGGAAACTCCGTGTTGCAAAATATTTGATTGCACTGTGATGCCTTGAATCAGGAGACACAGCCAGCAACTAGGATTAACCATAGAGAAGCCAAGAATATGGATAGAGAGGGCACACAGAAAGGAGTAGGGAGGGACTTAGAGGTTTCACGGTCTTGTCGATCTGGGACTTGTAGAGACAGATGTGCTTGCTGGGTCTCTGGTGAAAAGGGGGAAGGTCAGTTGGTCACTCCCCCTCCACTTCTTTGATCTTTCAGGTTTTCACCCCAATATCTGACTCCTGAGTCTTTATTAGTAATAGAACAACTTAGATAACAACAACAGCTGAGAAACACTGCAAAGAAATGGTCAACATTCTTAACCATTAGGAAAATACAAATCAAAACCACCTTGAGATTTCATCTTACACCCATCAGAGAGACTATGTAGCTGCTGAAGGAGGCAGATGCCATGTGGCTGCCCAAGAACAAGAGGAAACAAACCACAAGCCTCGTGGTAAAATACAAAATAATAGAAAATTAATTTAAGATATAATAGCTAACTAGAAATAGGCCTGAGCTGTTGGCCAAATAGTGTTGTAATTAATATAGTTTCTGTGTGCTTATTTGGGTCTGGGTGACCAAGAAACAAATGTTCAGTCTCTGTTTACAGATGGATCTAGAAAAAATCATCCTGAGTCAGATATCCCAGGCCCAGAAAGACAAATATGGTGTGTATTCACTTATATGTGCTGTACTGGATGGTTTTGTGTGTCAACTTGACACAAGATAGAGTCACCAGAGGAAGGAGTCTCCACTGAGGAAATGCCTTGCTAAGATCTAGCATATGACATTTTCTCATAGTGATCAGTATAGGGAGGGCCCAGCCCACGGTGGATGGTGCCATCTCTGGGATGGTGGTCCTGACTTCTAAGAAAGCAGGCTGAGTAAACCATGGGAAGCAAGCCAGTAAGCAGCTCCTCTCCAGGTCTCTGCATCAGCTCCTGTTTGAGTTCTTGTCCTGACTTCCTTCAGTGATGAACAGCAATGATGATGTGTAAGCCTAATAAACCCTTTCCTCCCCAGCTTGCCTTTTGATCATAGAGTTTTGTTGTAGCACAGAAACCAAACTAAGACATGGGCATAAGTCAAACATGGTATGTCTTCACTTATATGTATGGATGTGGGGAGCTGGAACAGAAGGGTCAAGCAAGAAAGAGGGGAGTGGAGGATAAGGAAGGGAATATGGGAAAAACAGCTAAAATTAGAGCCATTTGAGAAGTAGTCTGGAAATCAAATATGAAGAAACTTTGTAAAATATACACATTTATGAATGCAATTTAAATGAAATTATCAAATAATGAAGAAGACAGATCTCCAATTGGACATCTCTTGTTGTCAAATGAAGCTTCCAACACCAGGATTGGGTTACATCTAACTGAGTTGTTGGCCAAAGGGATCCCATGGGAAACCCCCAAACAACCATGCTGTTGCCAAGCCTATAGATTGCTCTGCACAGACTGACAGCAAGGCCTCACTGCTGAAGACACACCTCCATTGAACATGGAGAAGACAAGCTGGTGTCTACATGGTGCCTTCAGCCCTATGTGCTAGTTAGTATCTGTGGTCCTGAAAGATAATTTGCATGCTACCAAAAGAGAACCAAAAAATGAGAGAGGGGGGGGAAGAAGAAGAAGAAGAAGAAGAAGAAGAAGAAGAAGAAGAAGAAGAAGAAGAAGAAGAAGAAGAAGAAGAAGAGGAGGAGGAGGAGGAAGAGGAGGAGGAAGAGGAGGAGGAGGAGGAGGAGGAGGGGAACCAAATTTCTAGTCTAATATTCCAGATATCTTTACTTTGTGATAACAAGTACTTACTTGAATTAGGGGGCCAGGATGCCCGGTATTCACTGCTTGCTTGAGTTCTGAGTGACCTGCCCCGAACCTAGAAAGCCATAACGATGTGAAGAGTTATTTATTATCAGCAGAAGGATTTACCCAAAAATTTAAAACAGGAAAGGAAACAAAAATTATGTCCTCTACCACAACATATGAAATGTGACATATTCATCTTAATAGCATCTGCAGCTACAAAGGCTCTCTAGTTTCCAGTGCTCTCCCCATGTGTTTTCTCACCCAGAGTCAGCTCCTCTTGGAGTGAGGGAAGGAGAATAAGCAGCAGGGATCCTGGGGACTCAGGAACCACAATTCCTTACACAGCCACACAGCTGCTGAGCACCAAGTTACCACACATTCCTTCCCTGGATTGTCATACCCCATCCACAGTCAGTTCCTCTGCGATGGAAGCCCCAACAAAGCCCATCTGGAGCCCTCAGCAGGGTCTTGTTTTATCATCATCATCATCATCATCATCATCATCATCATCATCATCATCATCTTGATGCTGCTTTTGCTTAAAGGATGGACCCATTAGACCAGGCTGCCCCAGGGGATTGCCTAAACAAGACATCGCAGTATTACCTTCCTCTCTTGTTTCTTCTGTGTCTCCATGACATGCAGACGCTCCATGAGGCTGGAGATGCCCTGCTCCAAGCTGTCAATGGTGTGATGCTGAGGATCGTGGCCACTGAAGCTGTTGCGCAGGCTGCGGAGAGCATCTCGGACGAGCTGGAGGTCACTGGTCTGTGGCTGAAATGACAGTGCTGGTGGCAGGGAGCCGTGCCATATTCCCATCCCTGTCCCAACCACTGGGCTGAGGAGGACTAACGGGGAAGTTCCCAGGCTAGAGGCTTGAGTTCCGAAGAGGAAAATATGTCTCCTTCAATACTTACTGAGTGACTACTAATTAACTCTAAAGATGTAAAGATTTTTTTAAAAGATTTTTAAAAAATGTATAGTGTTCTATACTGCAGGCCAGAAGAGGGCGCCAGATGGTTGTGAGCCTCCATGAGGATCCATTCTGGATGAGCAGTCAGTGCTCTTAACCACCGAACCATCTCTCTCCAGCCCCCATTAACTCTTAATTTTAACAATTGATTTTTAATTTTGGATACTGGAGGATACTTAATTTTGCATCTGTATACACCCATCAGGAGCAAGAATCAAAGGCTTAGCCTGCTGGTGATCGCCAGGGCACCTACCCCTCTGTGGGTGACCGAAGCGGCACCCCTCCCTGCTACTGGAAGAACAAAGCCATTGCGCTGAGAGCTGTGACTGTTGTAGTTTGTCACCTAGAAGAAGAAACAATGGCTGTTAACAAGATAGATAACTGCAAACCAAGACACCTTTTTCTCTACACCGCTCTTTCCGGTGTAGCATGTAACTATTTACTGGTTTACTGCTTACATTAGAAGTCTTATGTGGGGACTACGGATATGGTTCAGTGAGTAACAGTGTCTGCCACACAAGCCAAACGACCTGAGTTTGATCCCGATAACCCATGTAAAAAGCCAGGTGAAACAATGTACATAAATCTCACATTTCTACAGTGAGGTGTGAGTTAGAGACAGGAGAATAACCCTGAAAGCTCATGGGTCAGCTAGCCCAGTGTATGCAGCAGAAAAGCGAGCCTGATTCAACCAGGCTGAAGATGAGAATTGGTGTGTATACGCGTGTGCATGCATGCACACACAAACACACCAAATGAAAAGAACATTTTTAGTGTCATGAATGGAGATGTGGTCTCCCTTTCCCCACTGCTGTATCAAGGCTGCAGTTGACACTCACTAGGAATTTCGAACGCGGAGTGAATGAACTGGGCCTTGGTCTGGAAGCCCACAGCCACTCCAGTACTCTTTATCAAGACTGCAAGAGCGTGTGTATACTTTTTGGTGTTTTTGTTTTATTTTGTTTTTCAAGACAGGGTTTCTCTGTGTAGTCCTGGCTGTCCCGGAACTCCTGGCCTTGAACACACAGAGATCATACTGCCTCTGTCTCCCGAGTGCTGGGTTTAAAGGCATGTGTCGCCACCGCCTGACCTAGAACACTTGTATCTTAAACCCAACTCTGGGCTAGTAAGACTGTGTTCAGTTGCTTATGTAATTTAATATTCTTCATTATAAGAGAGAGGGTCCCTGGTTTTTCATATTTCATTTCTAAATGTTAGACGCTAAGTACCACACTCCAGTCCCCTCAGGGCTGGAGAGTGAACCTGGTACCTTGAGCACACTAGACAAGTGTTCCACCACTGCGCTGCACACCCAGGTCCTGGAACCTGCACTCAACACCTCACTATAAAGAACCCTAACAAACCTGGTCCTGTAACATGAGAAGGAAGACCCAAGTTCTGAGTTACCTCGTCTGCCTCTCTTTTCATGCAGTGAGCCAGAAGGACATCTTTATGTTCTAGCTCCCGTTCTAGATCCACCTGGAAAACAGAGCAAATCAGGAAAGGGTTTTCTTCAGGTCAAGGGGTCAGGCAGGCCAGTGGCTGCTGCGTCCTGACCTGCTGGTAGCTGGCATCCGAAAGTTTCCAGAGTGCTTCTTCCAACTTGGCCTGCTGCTGCTGAAGGAGGCGGTCCTTCTGCCCCAGCTCTTTCTGCAAGGGAGATAAGCTTTCAGAGGTGTGCAAACACGGATATCAAGTGGTTCACACTCTGTACACCCTTCCCCATGAAAAGAAGAGCCTCAGGGACACGGGCTTCCTTCACGCTATGCCTGGAAGGCTTTCTACACCATCACAATCTTACATGGTGCCAGGATTCTTAGAAAGGCAAGAAGGGAGCAAACCGCTTGTAGGAGGGCCACTAAGGGCCATCCTTGCTACTGAGATAGAGGTGAGTCTGTCACCCACTCTTTCCGCGTTCCTGTGCTATGCTCCTTTCCGGAGCTAAGTTATCTATGCTTCAGAGCTAATGGAGAGATTTCCTACCAGAGAGCAAAGAGAGAGTTGAATATGGAAGTGCCCTTTGAGCATCAGCTAACATGGGTCAATCACAAAAGGTCACCAGGTGGGCATTTCTTACTTTGTATTCTCCTAAGAGCCGGTTCCTCTCGTCTAGCTTCCTCTGCAGATCCACCTGCAAAGGTAAGAAAGAATTCAGTGGCATGGAGGTATTATATACCAACCCTCAGGGTATTATATACCAACCAGCAGCTTGGCAACAAGAGTTAACAACAGTTACAGCAGGCTGTGACAAAACACACACCAGCTCCCCATGTCTTTAAGCAGATGGTAAAAACACAATTTGGCCTCAGTGTTCTCCAAGCTGAGGCCGAGTCAAGGACCATCCGAGGTGCTGTGGGCTTAGGTGCTATGACCTAAGACCAGAAATGAGTCTTATAGGAATAAAAATAACTATAGACACGGAAGATGGGCACCCAGGAACAAAATAAGGAGATTACAAGGGCGGGCTGAGCAGCCTTTGCGAAGCATCCTATGTGACTGACGGGCGCTCTGAGGTCATTGTTCACACGTTTGACTCACGTTCTGGTTGTGCAGCTCATCCTTGTCCATATTTGCCCTCAGAAGCTCTTGCTTGAGCTGAAGAACAGATGTGTCCTGCTGAGTCAACCTCTGCTGCAAGGCATCCTGGGGGAATAAGGACACCCACCACTGCAGCCTCAATCCATCACCCGCCCAGACAGTGCTTCTTATTGAGTTCCTCGCTGCACTGCACATCGAGCATTAGTTCTGTCAAACTGGGGGATGAAAGGAATAGCAAGGACTTTGCCACAAGGACCTGGGGAGACACCATCATCGACAGGGAAATCACATCCATTGCCCTACCGAGAGAAACCGGGTTTTCCCTCGCCTACAGCTCATCCTAATCAGACAAGAAGGGGGTAGCTTTTGAGAACAGACAGACATAGATCCACATTAAATGCCCATCATGTCTTACTTGGAAGATACTGAGCTTGAACAGTGTAGTCCTCCTCCTCCCCGCTAGTTTTCTCGTCTACCTCTTGGGTGTATAAACAATCTACGTGATTTAGCGCCTTCTCTCTCTGCCTAGTCCCCATTTCCTAAAGCAGTGGGTCTCAGCCCTCCTAATGCTGCAACCCTTTAATACAGTTCCTCATGTTGTGGTGACCCCCAACCATAAAATTATTTTCGTTGCTATATCTTAACCACAATTTTGCTGCTGTTATGAGTCATGACGCAAATATCTGATGTTCCTGATGGCCTTAGGTGACTCTGGGGAAAGGGTCACTGACCCCCACAGGGGTCGCAACCCACAGGCTGGGAACCACTGCTCCAGGTGATACAGGATGGCCTTGAATTCATGGTTCGCTTATCTCAAATGAGAACCAGATCTGGTAGGGAACCCATTTCTAATCACCCAGGTGACAGGTCAGTACATGGCAAAGGTAATCTGAGATGTCCCTGACATTTGCGGCCTAGCACATTTCCAAAGCGCACTCCACAGGATTACGGGATAGATGGCAGAGAATGACAGAGAAAGGAGCCTCCGTGGCAGCTAGTCTAAATGTTTTCGGGGACTGCCAAAAACAATTTTCAAAGCTTTCATTTTTATTTGTGGGGTGTGCACATGTGTGTCTGTGTGTCTGTCAGTGAAGTTCAGGTCCTCCGTAACGGCAGTAACTCTCTTAGTAAATGAGCAATTTCACGATATACCTTCTGAGATCCTTCGATTTGGCATTATTCACAATGACTCTTTAAGCCTATCAGGAATCTCTCAATCTCATTTAATCAAAGGGCACACTACTGCTTTTAAATACTTCAAAGCACTGAGGTTACATAATGTGCTTTGGGAAATGTTACTGATGTTAAGCATACTAGTTGCTCTTCCAAAAGATCTGAGTTCAATTCCCAACACCATATGGAGGCTCATAACCATCTGTAACTCCAGTTCCAGGGAATCCAACACACTCTTCTGGCCTCCTCAGTTACCAGACACGCAAGTTGTGCAGACATACACACAGGCAAAACATCCACACACATAAAAGCAAAATTAAAAAGGAGAGCATTTTCTATAGAACAACCTCTCAAACACACTGCTAAGCGAAAGAAGCACAACGCCAAGTTGTGCTTGTAATGTACTATTATTTGGGTTGAAAAGTGGGAGAAGGCAATAAATAGACATATTGGATAACTGTTGCCTCAGGGGAACAAAACTGGCTGAGGGGGCAGTGGGGCGGGATGGGATGGGGCAGGGTGAGGCAGAGCTGGTGGGAGAATTTTCATGGTCTATCCTTTTGTGTCTCTAAACTGTCAGAATGTTATTAACCATTCCAACCATTCCCTTCTCTTTTTTCCTAAAAAGGGCATTCTTTTGAACTGAGGGGGGGTGCTCTCACACAGAGAAAGTCAAGGTGGCGCAGAGGCAAGTGACAGCACCATGAGTCACAACTACGAGGCATAAGCCTCAGCAGAACAAAGATGTCTTCCTCAGCATGTCTCTGCCCACCACAAAGCCCCTCCTATACTCCTAGACCAAGCCTGGTAAAGACTCCTAGCAAATCCAACAGTCCCCCAGTAGCCAGCTATCAACGCTCACAAATAGCTCACTCGACTTCAGAGGCTTACAAAAAATAAAATAGCAAAGGAAGAAGGAACGCAATGTCTGCCTTTTACCTTCACCCCCTGCAGGTTTCTGGCTTCTTGCTTGCATTTCAGCAGCTCCCTCTGCAAACCAAACACAGTGAGATCAGATGGTGGCGTCTGAGCTGTTTCATAAGCATTACCTCATTCTGTCCGCAAGAAGACAAAACCCAGTTGGCCATTCCGTGAAGATTAACCCATCAGCTGAGGCACAAACAGATGTAGTCCTGAGAGCAGTAAAAGCTGACCCTCGGAAACAAGACTAAGACCCCTCTGTCCTGTGGCACCCGCCGCTGAGCTGCCCAGGCAGAGGAGAGGCATGCTGAGAAGACACCCATCCAGCCCCACAGGCTCTCCACCACCAGGACGACTTGATCACATCAACTAAATCTCCACGCAGACATGCAGTGCCTATGTCTGCTGCTGCTGAACAGCTGTTCCGATTTCATTTAACTTCAACAAAGGATTGGCATGCTTCTGATTCTCCCAAAGACTTCTTGTTCTTTGTGGACCGGGGTTATTGTTCTTTGTGGTCCAAACAAAAATGAATTTGGTTTTATAATAGAAAATTGAGTAATTAAATTTCCATATAGATGAGTGCGACTAGAAATAGGGATTTTAGGAAAGCAATGCCTGTTACTACCCAGGTCTATTATATCACACAAATGATTCATAATTAACACATCTAAAATTGGGTTTTAAACTGGCCTCCGACAGATGGGCTCAAAATTTATCAAAAATGCAGGTCTGAGTGTGTATGCATGCATGCAACCCAATTTCTGGGAAGAGATGTTCAGTCATGTTGCTCTACCACTGACCTAGATGTCCTTGTTACATACCTAGGACTCAACCCTTTCATTTTGTCTTTTACTTCATTGTGGAATTAGAGGTTGATGCAGTGCCTTGCACATACTAGGCAATCCCTCCACCACTGGTCTATAGCCCCAATGCTGACCCCAAAATTAAGACAAGCGGACAATCCCCAAAACAACAACAAAAGCACTGACCTAAAAGAACTCTGGAAAATGGTCATAAAAGAGAACCACACTAATAATAGACACCCTCCCCTTCTTTGGGGCAGGTTCTGACTATGTCGTTCTGGCTGGCCTGGAACTCGGTAAGATCAGGCTAGACTCCAATTTATGTACCGCCGCGCCTAGTCTAGTTCATCTTTTTCTCTCAATGAAAAGAGAACTATAGGAAGATCTCAAACTTACAGAAAGGTGCTCCCCAAAATAACACAGATAACTATGATATAGCACTAAGATTAAAAAGGTGTTACCATTGTGACAAAGTTCGGATGTTTCTCTCCTCCAAAGAAAGACTGCACAGATGAGATTCACCTAGCCCCCGGCACTGCATCACTTTCCCTCCCTAGAACTGTCCCAAAGCTGGCTCATTGTGTACCACAACTGCTTTCAAAGGAGGACAAGGTACACGTCCTATCCTACCTTGAGGTCTTGATTCTCCTCCATACTCTGATCCAGACGGCTTCGGATTATAATCTGAATATAAAACAAAGATGGCCATGCACTTGTGCTGTTAAGTTCATAGACCGTTCAGTCAACAAACACTCACTGAGCATTTACTAGAAACCACTTTTGTACTGTGAATACATGTCCTCTGATACAAGCATAAGCCAAAATGAATGACATAAAGCAATATGGATGAAGTTTAGGTAAGTGTGTGTCCTGGGAGTCAAGGGAAGAAAAGATGAAGTTGAAAAGGAAAATGGGAGCCAGACTATGAAGGGCCAATGAGGTCAATGGGGGAATTAATATATATTATATATTAATAAATACTTTTTAAAAACAATATATATTTCTTTTTATTTTTTTAAATTATGTGTAGCTGTGTGTCTGTCTATGGGTATGTGTGAGTGCAGGAGCCTGGGAGGCCAGAGGTAAAAGATCCCCTAGCAGTGCAGGGAGCCACACGACATGGGTCTGGAAACAAACCTCGGGTTAAGTACTCTTTAACCACTGAGTCATCTCTCCAACCCCATCAGTGAAAAATTTTATACAAAGGGAAGATGAAATAAAATTATCCTTAAATTATTCTTGCAATTTTATTGAGAATGAACTGAAAGAGGTTAGAAGAATCCAGTTTTAGCAAAACCTGTTGGGAGGTTGCTAGGATGCTGGCTAGAGGCCCACACTAAGTAGTAGTTGTAAAAATGGAGACGCTGGGTATGAGGGAGGAGCAGAAAGAATTCAGGGATGCTATCTGGGTTCCTCTTTGAGGCATCTGAGTAAATGAGTAGATGCAGGAACACATACAAGGACAAATAGATTCAGGGTTATATAGAGGATAGAAATCCTGAGTTGAGGACCCACTGAAACCGAGGTATGTGTAGCACCCAATAGTGGAGACTGTGTGCTGCAGGCACAACTCTACAACTCCCTAGAGAGAGCTGGGCTCATAGATGGAAATCCATCTGTGAGAGCGAGCGAAAGCCCAATGATGGTGGACGACTGGTCCAGGGTGCTGACGCGCAACTGCATCACAACATAAAGAAAAGAAAAGTTTCAGGTAACCCGGCCATATACTGTAGGGGAGTAGAGCCTTTGGTAACCTAATACCTTGGATCAGTGTCTGACTTAAAGAGTCAGCATTTGCTGGACATCTGTTGATTAAAATCAATGAAGAAACCAGGAAGGAGTAATCAAAACTGGTAGGCGAACTCCAGGAGTCAGGAGAGGGTATTTCAAAAAAGTGAGGTCAAGTGTGGAAGCAAGCCAGGCCTAGTATCCAGCCACAAACATGGAGCTTACCAGTTGTTCCTCGGGGTTGACTCCTGGTTCACAGAGGGCCAAGGGTCTCTCCTGTTCATCTTCAGGTAAGGAGCCATTGAGTAGTAAGGCCTGGATAAACCACAAAGGGAGGAAGGAGTTGAACTCCCTGCCACCTGATTCAGTCTAGAGTCAGGATGAGTAAGTTCACCACAGACGGAAGCCACCAGATGGCATAACAGGCTTCTGAAGGAACCAGACGATAACCTCTGCTTGTTTCCATCACCCCAGTCGTGCACAGCTCCTTCTAGAGGTCCCTGTTACAGTTCCCTTCCCCCACTTTAAACATCGTCTCATGTACTCCAGGCTGGCTTAGAACAGCAGAGGATGGCTTTGAACTTCTGGATCTCCTGTCTCCACCGCTCATGTGCTGGGATTTCAAGCTTGTACCACCACACCTAGTTTACAAAGTGATGAGGATCGAACCTACAACCCCAGGAAACAACAAAGGCCCTGTACCCGCTGAGCTACACCCCGAGACCCATGGAGCACACAGGCACTATACAGGCTGAGCTACACCGGGAGGCCCATGGAGCACACAGGCCCTGTACCCACTGAGCTACACCCCGAGGTTCATGGAGCACACAGGCCCTGTATTCGCTGAGGTACACCCTGAGGCCCATGGAGCACACAGGCCCTGTACCCGCTGAGCTACACGCCGAGGTTCATGGAGCACACAGGCCCTGTACCCACTGAGCTACACCCCGAGGTTCATGGAGCACACAGGCCCTGTATTCGCTGAGCTACACCCCGAGGTTCATGGAGCACACAGGCCCTGTACCCGCTGAGCTACACCCCGAGGCCCATGGAGCACACAGGCCCTGTACCCACTGAGCTACACCCCGAGGTTCATGGAGCACACAGGCCCTGTATTCGCTGAGCTACACCCCGAGGCCCATGGAGCACACAGGCCCTGTACCCACTGAGCTACACCCCGAGATTCATGGAGCACACAGGCCCTGTATTTGCTGAGCTACACCCCGAGGCCCATGGAGCACACAGGCCCTGTACCCGCTGAGCCACACCCCGAGGTTCATGGAGCACACAGGCCCTGTACCCGCTGAGCTACACCCCGAGGCCCATGGAGCACACAGGCCCTGTACCCACTGAGCTACACCCCGAGGTTCATGGAGCACACAGGCCCTGTATTCGCTGAGCTACACCCCGAGGCCCATGGAGCACACAGGCCCTGTACCCACTGAGCTACACCCCGAGGTTCATGGAGCACACAGGCCCTGTATTCGCTGAGCTACACCCCGAGGCCCATGGAGCACACAGGCCCTGTACCCGCTGAGCCACACCCCGAGGCCCATGGAGCACACAGGCCCTGTACCCGCTGAGCTACACCCCGAGGCCCATGGAGCACACAGGCCCTGTACCCGCTGAGGTACACCCCGAGGCCCATGGAGCACACAGGCCCTGTACCCGCTGAGGTACACCCCGAGGCCCATGGAGCACACACTTTCATCTTTCTGAACACACACAGACCCTCTGCTCTGGGCATTTTTCGTCTCAGAAGAACTACTAACAAACCTTCCCTTCAGAAGTGTCCAAACACATTTCCAAATACCCAACTAGAACTCTTCAAACACAGCTCTCCCAGCCGACTGGGGATCTAAAATCAGTGTGGAATTATCCTGCCTCAGAGAAGTGTATTACAATGAACTGTTTGAAATCCATTTGAAAACACGGCCTTGGGGCTGTTTGCTTTTTGTTTGTTTGTTTTAATAATTCTCATTTTCACCCCCTGAGGCAACATGAATAGAAGAAAAAAAAATCCTTCCAGAGATGGCCTCGTTCATTTCAACCCCAGGCTGTTTTGCATTAGTGCATTAGTGAGTACAAAGTGGGCAGACACACCCTGAAGCTCAGGAAGCTCACTCAGCATCGGGGCCCTAGGGCACTGCCTCTCCCACGAACCCACACCTAACATGGTATTTATAGTTTGCAGTCTCATGCCTTTCCTTTTACATTTTATTTATTTTGAAATTTATGTTTATTTTTTAATCAATCGATTGATTGTGATAAGACCTTACTATGTAGCCCTGGCTGGTCTGGAATTCTTTTTCCCAGGCAGGCCTCAAACTCACAGAAATCTATCTACCTCTGCTTCCATGCAACACCTTGCTCTGATAAAATTTACTTTTATTTTTAATGTCTCTGTGTGGGTTTGTGCACATGAGTTCATTGTCCATGGAGACCAGAAGAGGGTGTTGGATAGCGTAGCTATGGAGTTACGGCCCTTGTCTCACTGGGGTGCTGGGACATGAACTCAGAGGCTCTTAACTGCTGAGCCATCTTTCTGTTGTGCATATCTGTGTGTTATGTGTGGGTGTATGTAAGCCACGGATATGTGAGGAAGTCAGAGGACAGCTTTCAGGAGTCAGGTCTCCCCTTCCACTATGTGGGTCCCAGGGATCGAACTCAGATCCTCAGACTCGGCAGCCTATGTCTCTGCCTGCTGAGCCATCCCACCAGCCTCACAATCTTTTTTTTTTTTTTTTTTTTTTTTTTTTTGGTTTTTCGAGACAGGGTTTCTCTGCAGCTTTAGAGCCTGTCCTGGAGCTAGCTCTTGTAGACCAGGCTGGTCTCGAACTCACAGAGATCCGCCTGCCTCTGCCTCCCGAGTGCTGGGATTAAAGGCATGCGCCACCACGGCCCGGCTCCAGCCTCACAATCTTATTTTTAAAGCAGCATCCAAGTATACTTTAGAGCCCCCAAATTTAGAGATTTGCCTGCTCAGGTATGCATTGTGAGATACATCAGGTGAGTTAAAGATTGGAAATTCTGGTCTTGTGTTGTCACAGCTTTGTTTCAACTTGAAGGAGATTCAGAGGTTAAATAAAAGCTCTTAAAAAAATATAACACAAATTCATCATACACGATGAGGAAGAATGTTCTAAAATCCAGCCAACAGTTCCTCTACTAAACACTAATCATAATGTTTGAGAAAATCAAATGAACTTGGTTTTCCCATGGAGTCATGGTGAGAGGAACGAGTAGGCGGGCACACAGCCCGGGGGCTGCAGGGAATTGCAGGCACTGGGACATCAGACATGGGGGTCATTGCAGAAATATTAACCCCAGTGGTAGACTGTTCAATGGCCTCTAATTATGCCATACTAATAAGTCACCAATCCTGGGTGTGACTTGACATACAACTCGTTCATCATAGAAAGAGTTAAGAGTCCAGGGGATGCTGGGAACCTTTTGTGCTCCTCAGTGAGACTGGATCCTCATTGTCATCAGACAGCAGTGAATTAAAACTCCTCTGTCCAAAGGAGATACTAGGATGTTGCCTTTCTGCCTGTCAACATCCTTCTTTATTTTTCTGTTCCATCAGTCACTGACTTTCTCCCAAGCTAAGGAATGCAAACCAAGCAGGGCCAACCCGATAGCGACCCATGCTTTGTGCACATAATGCAAATTACTCTGGGGAAAAGCCTCATTAGGTAAAATCCCCCAAATTCATAAAAAAAAACTTCCCATTAAAACAACAACAACAAATCATTAAAATATCCCTTATTGGAGGGACAGAAAGGAACCCAACAGATTTTTTTTTTAATTATTTTAATACAGAGCAAGAAGCAGACACCACAAATTTCTTTGGGAATGTTTAGGAGGATGTAAACATCCCTCCAATCGGTACGGGCTCTTAGGGCACACATTATGCAAATTGTTTTACCAAAGCACCAATCTCTTTTTTCTTTAGGAACCTTTTGTGTCCCCACCCTGTCGCCGGCTGGCTAGGAGCACGCCCTCCACAGCCTGCCAGAGCCTCGCACATAATGTGGGCTTTGTTTATGTGTCCATAAATATTTCACAATTCAAAACTGGTGCAGTTCCCAGCACAAACAGAATGGAATATTCCTAGGCAATTTCAGGGTCTTCAGCACACTACGAGGGCCCCTCCAAACAGAGCCGATAAGGACAGAGGATGGAGGGGGTCACGGGAAGGGCTCTAAGTCATGTGGATCAGTGATCTCTGGAGGAGATTCTCCTGACTGATAGCACAGGTATAGGAACAACTGAAGGGCTTTGTTGTTCAAGGAAAACCTCCTAGCAGAGCACTGCCTTGGTATCAGGTGCTGATGCGTTAGGAGGGAGCCCCGTCCCTCAGCCAGACTCAAATGGACACCTGTTGCTATTACTGCCTCTCGCACCTTTCTGCTGCTGAGTTCCTGAGAGACAGTCTTTGTTCAAAATTGCAGTTGCGGGTCTGTAAGAGTAGTAAAGACGTCTACCTACAAAACGGGGGTCAGTGGGAGCTCCCGAGCTTGCACAGATCCTAACAGCTGGATGGTAAACAAGAGTTCCAAAGTCCACTTAAGACATTCACGAGTGTGGGCACCATTCACACACAACTAAAGTGGGTGGTTTTTTTTTCCTTTGCCAATTGATACTACTGATTTAAAAGGAATAATTAGGTAGGGCACCAAGAACAAACTGCAAAGGAAAGAGCTACCTGTAGTCCTGAAATCATTTTCTTTGCTTCCTCCATTTCTTTTTCTAAATGTTCCTGTTGTTCCAATAGCTGTTCTTCCCATGTGGTTTCCAGGTACGTTCCCGGGCTCCCGGGCCTCCAGTCTCGGGATAATGGAGAGTCTGTCTCGTCTGCAAAATGAAAGGTGGGAAGATAGTCCATGTTGAAGAAGAGTGGTTTCCAGCAGCCCGGGCTCAGCGTACCTCACAGGTTCAGGTCACCTGCCTTCTGAACCTGTCTGTACACACAAACTGGACTCTCCACTAGGTGGAGCTGTGAGACACAAAGAACTGGCTGTTAACTGGGGTACCAGGCTCGGGAAAGCACGAGTTCAGTTAGGAAAATCCACCCTCTTAAGCCTTACCCTGAGGAGCAGCAGGGCTCCAGGCCCTACAGATTGTTATGGCACACAAAGATCTTACTCCCAGCTCCTTAGAACTGACATTCCCAGAGTCCAATTTATAAGTAATGGAACCGTCAGGTCCAAATGAAAACAGAATCCCTTTGGGGACTCTGGAACTTTGGACAGGAGACTGTGGTTCAACCAGCCTTGTGCTGGCTGGTGTTTGCTAACTACACAAATCAGTAGAGAGGAGCCCCAACTGAGAAAACACCTCTATCAGACTGCCTGTAGGCACATCTAGAGGGCGTTTTCTAATTAACATTGGTGTGGGAGGGCCCAGGCCACTGTGGGTGGGGCCACACCTGAGCCGGTAGTCCTTGGAAGTGAAAGGAAACAAACTGAGCAAGCCAGTAGGCCACGTGTACCTGCTTCAGTTCCTGCCTCCAAGTTCCCACACTGAGCTCCTGGCTTGGCTTCCCCTCATAATGGATTGTAACCTCTAAGCAAAACCGACCCTTTTCGCTTTTGGTGGTGACATTTTGTTATATCACAGCAATAGAAACCCAACTAAGACCTATTCCTTTCGCCCCATTGAGGCATAACTTAACCCTTTTCACACAATATCCTGTGATTCACACTGAAATAAAATAGTAAAGCATACTCACAAAACTTCACTATTACTCCCTGGTTTATTTCCTTGTCTTTAAGACCTCTTTGCTCTGGTGCCCTTTATACTAATTACACGCATCACCGTCTACGTGCATTACGGAATACAGATGGCTGTGAAGTCTTTGGACAAGCTTTTTAATTCTAAGAGGTGCGTAGCATGAGTTGTGGTAAAGATTAAAGGAGGGAAAACATGAAGGACCCAGTAGTATCTGATGGTGCAAGTCAACAGATCCTCCTCCTTTCTCGCCACAGCCACAGCCTTCAGAGATTCTGACTCCATGGGTGGCTCTTTGGTTTTTTTTTTTTTTTTTTTTTTTTTTGGTTATTGACACAGGGTCTCACTGTGTAGCCCAGGCTGGACTGGAACTCTCTAGGTGGTCTAGTTGGCCCCAGAATGTGTGATCCACCCGTCCCCATCTCCTGAGTGCTGAGATTACAGATGTGCACCGCCACACCCAGGCTATGGCTGACTGGTACAAATGCTTGGGCTTGAGGGGAAGCAGAGCAAAGAAGAATTTCATTTCGGATTTTCTTTTGTGGGGTTCAGTTTCATTGCAACCTTTATAGACGAGTAGCCATCAAGCTAACACTTGTACTTTGTCTTATCCACGTTTCCTTTCATGCTTAAGTAGGGAGGGAAAAAAGGTAGATGAGGCAGGCTCAAAAGCTCAAACAAGGAGAACTCTGTGGTCCTTTCTGTAGCCCTCATACCAAGACCAGCTCCCTGCTGCATGTTCTCATGGACATTACGGTTTAAACTATGTATTCCTGGCTCCCACCTAAGTTAGTGAAGAACGAAAATCATCTCCACAAAATGGGAATAGTAAAAACTATTTACCCTAATACAGCTTCTGACTGCCCCAATGTCACTCCCTAATCCGTAGCAGTCAGTCATGGGCGGGCTGCTCTACGCTGTGTGAGCTTTTTTGACAGCTCAATACCAGAAAGGACATCATGTACGGTGATGACTACATTAATTGGCTCAAAGGCATTAGAGTCCTCTCGAGCTCACCCTGACCCTACATGCACAGACTGTGAAGACAAACACAGCCAGGAACCTTAACATAGATAGTCAGAAGCTCTGACGTCTTTACGCTAAAAGCCTCCCCTTGAAGCAACCCAGGCAGGCGGGGCAGTGGTACCTGTTCTGTTCTCTACTCCTTCAGAGGGAACAATCACAAAATCGGCCTTTTCCTCTGACTGGGTTATAATGGATTCACTCTTTGCACTGTGGATTGGGCTGGGTGAAGTCAGACTGTGGTCAAACAAAAGAGAAGAGAAACAATTTTAAACAGTTTTACAGACGTCAACTTTCACAATTCATCCCAGAAAGATCTTAGTCATACCATGCCTAACGTGACGCTCGCAATTAGAACAAATGTTTGTTGAACAAATGAAAGAAATGTGGAAGGAATAAGTGAAAGAAACCTAGTCCTATGGATTATTTTGTTTTTTTAATGTTATTTATTTACTTTACATTTTAATTATGTGTATGTTCCTAGGTCTCTGTGTGGGAGTGGGTTACTTGTAAATGCAGATACCCACAGAAACCAGGAGAGGACGTTGAGTTCCCTAGACCTGGAGTTACAGGCAGTTGTGCGCTGTTCTAGTTGGGTGCTGGGAACTGAACTTGGATCCTCTAAAGAGCAGGGAGCACTCTTTACCACTGAGCTATCTCTCCAACACCCCAGGAAGTTCATTCTACAATAAGATTACCTTTAAGCATAATTGATTGAAATGACAGTTACCAGAATAGTCAATAAGCCATTTAAAAAAAACTATTTTGTTTCGTTGTGTGGATTCTTTTTCTTTCTTTCTTTCTTTCTTTCTTTCTTTCTTTCTTTCTTTCTTTCTTTCTTTTTGGTTGTTGCTGTTGTTACTTCTTGGTTTTTTCTGTTTGTTTGTTTTGTGGTATCCACCGCTATCAATTCCTAGGCCCAACATTTAGAGGGTGATGTTTGTGTTTCATTAACGTTTGGAGCTAGATCAAAATCGTATTTTCAAAAATCTGAGTCGCCACAAGCAACCAGAGATCAGCTCTAAGTGATACCCAAAAGAGAGTCATGGCAGAAGACAGTTTAAGAGTGGAAACTACTCATGTGATTGCAATGCCAGGACGGGCAGAGGAGCAGTAATTCATCAACAGGTGACCCAGAATGTGTAAGAGGGGGCTGGAAAGGTGGCTTGCTGGGTAAGAGCACTGACTGCTTTTGCAAAGGGCCCAGGCTCAGTCTCACACTAACACAGTGGCTCACACCCATCTGCAACTCCAGTTCCAGGGGATCTGACACCCTTTTCCGACCTTCATAGGCACCAGGCATGCATGTGGTGCAGACATATAATGCAGACAAAAAAACTCATACACATAAAATAAAAATAAATTTTTAAAACATTAAGAGTGGTGGGGCAAAAGGAGGAAAACATGCCAGTGGCAGCTGGATCAAAATTTACTTGATTAGCTCTTTCTTAGTGAAGAATTACTATTATTTTTATTGTTATTTGCCATAGTTTCATATTCTCAAGTTATTTTGAGATACCTTTCAATAATTTCTGTGTCCTGATGTAGCTTTGAGAGGAACTGTTCAGATTTTCAGGGAAGCAGATTTTAAATCTTCCCCTGGACCAGACAAGATGGGAACGTGAGGATAATACTTCTATCATATAAGGACAGAAGAGTCTGGAGAACCCTTTCTCTCCAGGCTGCACTATGAGAACATCAGCACCAACACGATCTCAGGGACTGCGGAGTCTACGGCTCAGCCCCCTCTTGGGAATTCTTTCCAAATCTATCACCCAGACAACAGGGAAAGTGTCTAGGATTCACTGACCCCCTTAATGTGCCCCTGAAGTCTCCCAGGCTAATCCTTACAACCACAAGTAGGAGTTAACAATTTCCTCTTCCCACAAACCAGAGAAAAAAACTAGAAACAATCGCAGTGGAAGCAGCAGATTTCAGAACTGTGGACTAGTGTCTCTCCATGGTCCACAGTCGAAGAACTTTGATGGAAATGATCTCAATTAGTACTATGTCTTCATCTTTCTTATAATCTGCTTGTTTTTTTGTATCTGTAGGTGTATAGATCAAGCGGGTGAGAGAAGTGAGGGGTAGCAGGTACTACTCAGCAATGTTGAGTGTTTTCTTAGCTATTTTCACTATGTAGGCAATCTGACCTTCAGGCCAACGTGAGTTCACAGCCACGGGGAAGGCTCTCATGTAAAAGGGGCTGTGTCGTTAATAAGGAGAGATTTATGAGTGCTCGGGATCCGGCATTTATTTCTTACAAAACTGTAAATCCGGATGCACAAAGCGCTTGTCAGCTGCCCCTCCTTCTCCAGCGAACAAGGTACTACGGATAACAAGTCCCATTGCCTGCATCTGGCTGGACCACAGAAGGGATGTGTGAGACAGATGGGGGGGGGGGGAGTAAAGGGGGATCTCAGATGCTGAGAAAAGGCTTTCCTAAAAGCACAGACGCATGCTCAGTTCCACCTCTCTCGCCAAGTAAGTTGCCTCCCATATAAGGGCAGAAGGAGGCGGATGTCTGGTTATCCAACCCCACCGGGGGAGTGGCAGAGCAGGCAAAGGAAAACAACATTTCTTTTTCTTGAAATGAGACTGCCAGGATAAGGCCACTGAGGTAAGACCAGGAAGCTAGACGGCCAAGATCTAGAACCGGGAAGGAGGAAAATCCTGGGGCATGTGTCAGAACAGTAAGACACCCCCGCACCCCCAGAAGAGGAAGGTGCTTTAAATCCTCTGCCTCAGGTCAGAGAAAAGTATCTTCGTGCTAATTAATTAATTGTAAGACGTGGGCTACTCCCTAACTAGCTTAAAAGTCATACTTGACAAACAATCCCTACTTATCATCATAATCCTCTCTGAGGTCAGAGAACTGTTGATTACAAATAGGTCCTATCCATGCATTGCTTAATCTAGTATCTCACCCATATTAATTTATCTTACCAACAAACCCCAGCAAAGATACCGCCAAATTAGACACACTAATTTTTTAAATGTATAGTAGACGAAAAGGTAGAGAGTCCCATCGCCCCGAAGTCGGCTCCAAATTCCTCAGATAACTCTATTTTGTAGTGGTAATCCCAGACCAGCAGCCTGCTCTCACTGAATAGCACCCCTAATCATTTCTTGTCCCCAGTCAACCATGTCCCCCGGTCCTGGCTCTGCTTCCCATCACATCCGCACCTCACGAGCCAAAGTGGCTTCAGCTCACCATTTGACTTGTGTCCCTCCCATGGTCCCCTCCTGGCTCCGGCTTCAGCAAGCCTGCTTCCCTGGATGAGGTGGGAGGTTGAGAGTCACATTGCTCCTAAATTCTGGCATGTCCCTCCCGTGCGGAGGCTCGAAGAACGACTCCAGAGATCAGTCAGCCAGCGGAACGTTTCGCTCGGGTCTCCGAAGAAAGTAGGAAGGGCAGAGGTGGGCGTCCTGGCCCCGGTGACAGGGATGCTCCCTGGGGTGAAGTGCGCTGTCCCAGAAGCTCAGACTCCGCCGCAGCCCAGCCTCGGCGGAAGCCTCCTCCCATCTCCAGCGGCTGCTCGTTGGCAGCTGCATCTCGGTCTCTGCAGCCGCGCGACTCCGACCATTCCCCCGGGCGGCGGCATCTCAACCCATCTCCCTGGGGCAAGAGGCTCTGGTGGCTCCTGCCGAGCGTCGAGTGGAGTCCGGTGTGATGTGCTCCTGCTCGGCGCCGCCTCCTGATCCCTCCCTTCCCGTTCCCTCCTTGTTCCCCCCCTCCCCCCTTTCCAGGCTGTCACACGCGGCCAGGCAGCGCCGGGCTTCGACCCAAGCACAGCCGACGGCACTGGGCAGAGAGGTAGGGGTGCCGACCGAGGCCGGGGCCAAGGGCGCGGTCCGGAACTGGCTGGACCGAGGGTGACCAGAGCTCGGGGAGCAGCGGGGGATGGGCAGCGCAGTGGCAAAACCGCGTGGATATGATGGTCCTGATGCCGAGAAGACAGCAGCAAAGACGTTGCTGCACCTCTCTGACCCCTCCCTCGTTGCTGCACCTCTCTGACCCCTCCCTCCTTGGACACGCCGGTTTGAGACTGATCTAATCTCGAGAAGCTCGCTCCGCTCTCTGTAGAATGGGAGACGCAGGCAGGATAGAGACTGGAGCTGCCCCCGCCCCCTCTCAGCAAACCAGCAGAATGCCCTCCTGTCTGCTGCTCCCACCTTCCTTCCCCTCTAGCGGTTCGTATGTCCGTCTGTCCGTCCGTACCCCTTCCCCCAAAGGATCGTTCTGCTTAGGTACAGTGAGAATTTAGCCTGTCTACTGGAGCAACAGGAGGGTAGAGCTTTGTTTTGCTAGGGCATCCTTGAGAAGCAGCGGGGGTGGGGAGAGGGAGCAGCAGGGGAAGACACCGTGGATGTCTATCCTATTTGCAGCTATACCCCACCCAAAGCTTCAATGTCTGCAAGATTGCTGGTTCTTTCAGGGGTCACAGGGTCAACAGGTGCCCAAATGGAAGTGGGTAAATGGCAGAACCTGCTAGAAGCCCTCTCCTTTTTCTGAGGGGTCAGTGAAGAAACTGACAGAATGCTGACCCTATCCCAAAGAACACAGCACAGTCAGGAAGAAGAGGACAACAGAGGGAATGTAATCTTTGACACATCTCCTAGGGCTACCATTAGCCCAACACAGCCTGATATCTAGCGGCCCCCATACTGATCTCACACCTCCAGCCGCAGTCTGAGTCTTGCCTGAAGGAAGGAAGCAGCCACCCTTAGGGACTCAAGCTCTCTTCCCTTCTCCTTCTAATTCACAGGCACACTCAGGCTCAGGAGAGCCTAAGGCCACCAGAGATGCAGGAAGCAATAGGCCTCATTAGACAACAGAACAGCCTTTGATACTGGAAAGAGCCAAAGATAGTCCCAGCCAGGAGCAAAAAAAGCAGTGGTTTTGAGTCTCATTAAAAGCACACCTACTGCTTGCTTCACAGGAGAGTTCCTTTGGAGGCTGGTCAAAATGTCTTCTAAGTGGATAGAGATGAGGCTTACACAGACTTGTAGAGGTAGTACATTGAACACTTTGAAATGTTTACTGGTGAAATGTATGTTAGAGATCCATGTCAGAAATAGAAACTACCCCCATTATGTGTAAACATTTCAAGGTTGAGCTAGGTTAGTGGTATATTAAGTTAATGGAAAGAGGTCCACAGGACCTCCATAAATGAGAAAATTGTCTGTCAAAATAGGATGGGATTGTATGAGGAAAAGAAACAGGAGGAAGAAAAAAATTATGGAAAATACACACAAGGCACAATTAAATTTAAATAGATCAGACTATGCTGGGTTGGAGTAGGAGGGAAAAGATCATTAGAGGATACGCTCAATATAATTTAGCAACAAAATCAAGTTAGCAAGTAGGCTGGGGATGTATTTATTGGGGCATAATCTCCATGAGCCAGGAGAGTAATCCTTTTCTGCCACTATACTTGGCAGTGGTCAAGCCTTTATTAAAGCAGACTGTCCTGTTCTGCCCCCTGCCCTGGGCGCTAAGGGAAGCAGAGAGCCTCTTTTCCAGAGTCACAAGCACCCATATCCCACCTCAATGCATACTAAGTGCCCCAGTTCACAGTCCTATAAATGAGTGTGGAAACGCTAATGCGTCAGACAGTCCTGCACATTCTCCTGTCTTGCCGGGAGCTTTCTCCAGCCTTCTGTGGCTATAACTGAAGAATCAGACTCAGCCTGCCGGACAGGGCCCAGGAACTGACTTTCATAAACACTAACAGCTGGCGTCACAAACGCTGGGTTGGACTGAACTCTGAAGGTCCCAGTCACACCCCCATGTGGCCAGAGATAACTATTGTCACTGGGATGCTGCTGTTTCTATATGTGGGAAATTCACCAGCATTGTATCCCACTCTTCTATCAACACTGACTTCACAGGCGGTGCTGAGAGCTAGTCCTTGAATGCCAAAGATAAACTGCGGGAAGCAAAAGAGGTTAGGTGCTCTTTGTTTTTCAACACTAGGGTCTGAACCCAGGGCCTCCGTCAAGACAAGCCCTCTAGCAGTAAGCTCCACACACTCCCGTCTGTGGGGAGCTGAAGAAGCCGTGACTGAATTAGTCAAGCATAGATGAAGACCTGAGCGAATGTGTACTGACATTGGCACTGCCATGTCAAGGACCACTGCCTCAGACCCATGGGAAATTGGCAAGGCCTTCCTCAGAGAGGTCGGGCCAGAGCTGGTAAAGGCTTCCTCTGTCTGAGTGCAAACACTGATAGTGTACAAGTATGAGTGTTCACAAATGGTTGACTAGCCTGTGCCAAACTATCGGCTCCTGGGTGTTGCATGATTATAGCCCAGACTGTTCACTTAGAGACCTACCAAGACTAGCTAACTCCTCCCCTCTGTGAGGTACCTAATAAATGCCGCAAGGTTTGCACATCCCACCGGACCCCACGTTTTTGATGTACATGAGTCATTTCTTCAATGCCTGCCCTTTCTTTGCTCCCTCGGTACCCCAGTCAGGTTTCCAGACCCAATCCTGGCAGGGTATGGTACTCAACCCCATGGGTGCCTTCATGCTTTTGGTCTTGCTACTGAGGCACTCACCCAGAGCGCAGCTTTCTACCAAAGCTGGAAAGGTAAAGACGTCAAGGCCACACGTACCTGGAGCAGCTAGACTCAGATGGGGACCGCTGCTGTCCTTCGTATTGCTGCACAAGTGCTCGAACGCTCCAGTATGGGTTCTCAATCTCCTCGTCCATGCTGCTGTTCCTGAAAAGCAGGGGCAGGAGAGGACCAGAAAAGACAGTGTTAGGTCTGCAGTTCAGGTCAGCTCTGCAAGAAAAGATACCCTGCCTCTCGGTGTGCACTCCAGGAAAGAAGATGAACAAGGCACCTGGGCAGCCTAGCACACACCTGTCATTCCAGAGCTCAGGAGGAAGAGACAAGAGGATCAGGAGTTTGAGACCAGCTTGGGCTACGTAGGTAGCAAGATCCTGTCTACAGACACACACGCACACGCACACACACGAATACACACATTTAGGAGGTGAACAAGGTAAAACTCCTTCTAAGGCACTTAAAACCTAGCAGGGAAGGCAAACACAAAGACAAGTAATTTTGCCCACTCTGTGACACCTTGGGTCATGTTCGCCTTTAGCAACCACATAACCCTCAAAACACTTCCTGCCATGAAATTTCAAGACAGATTGGTCTTGTGGATACATTCCAGGATACAGCCTCCTCCAGATGGACTACATATCTCCCAGTGAAGAAAACACTGTGCCGACCACATATATTTAAATTTTGGGCACGAGAACAAACTTACACACATGGTTACTTACAGTCTGCTAGCTGCAAAATAAACATCTCGAAAGAAAAGGCTTAGCCTGGCTCAGCTGGGCCGATAATCCCAGCTATTTGGAAAGCTAAAACAGCAGAAGCACAAGTCCACGGCCTATCTGGACTACAGAATGAGTTCAAGGCCAGACTGGGCAACATAAGACCCCTCTCAAAAGAAGACACAAAAGCCTCAGGGTGTAGCACAGTCGCAGGGGAGCTCCAGGCTCACTACCCAGTACCATCCAGAAGTGACCAAGCTTTCCCCACTAGGATTTCCTTCCCAAACCTCCACTCTATTCTGTGGTCGCTTCTGCAGCGTGGGTCTGCTTGGTCGATATGTCCATCTACTTGCACTGTTAATTATCTAAGCAAAGAAATACCAGAGAGAGGGGCCACTTCCCCTCCCAGGTTTTTACCTCTGTCTATACCGGAAGACATCCCGTCCTGACCGAGACACGTCACGGCACACATCAGCCAGAGCAGCAGCTGCGCCTTGGGCCACAGCCGTAGCACAGTGTGGTTGATGACTCTGTGCAGGGACTCTGGAGTCACGCCCCTGGCTCACCGTCCTGCTCGAGCCAGGTTTAAAATGAGCTGCCAAGGCGAGGACCAGCCTCATGATGGACTTCAGGTTTCCTTCCACAATATCTAAAGGACAAGACAGATGGAAAGGTACAGAGAGGGAGGCAGAGGCCATGGATTGATGCATTTACTATATATTGCTGGTGATACAGTAAACTAAGCAGGCGGTCTCCGCTTTCATAACACCATGTTCAACAAGGGACACAGAAGGTTAAAGGCAATTGCCATAGAGTATGATAATAAAACAATTAGGCAAGAGAGGTACGGGGTCTTCAGTAATTCGTGGAGAGATAATATAATCTTGGAGTTCTGAAGGATGTTTTATTAGGGGAAGTGAGTCCTCAGTTAAGAATGGAGTGCTACTTCTTAAATAATAGGGAGGAAGAGATAAGAACAATTCAGGAAAAAGGTACATGCCAAGGTCTAGAGATCAGTATAATAGGGTGATATCTCTGTTAGGAGAGCTGCAGGCCACATGCGACTCCTGAGCACTTAAATGTCACGGCCACGAACTGGAATATGTTCTAAGCAAGTATAGTAACTAAGAGTTAAGTAAATACCTCTCAAACACAGCCGGGCGGCGGTGGCGCACGCCTTTAATCCCAGCACTCGGGAGGCAGAGGCAGGCGGATCTCTGTGAGTTCGAGACCAGCCTGGTCTACAAGAGCTAGTTCCAGGACAGGCTCCAAAGCTACAGAAAAACCCTGTCTCGAAAAACCAAAAAAAAAAAAAATACCTCTCAAACACATGGGAATGCAAAAGATCTCAGACAATATAAAAAAGAGCATGCAGGGCTAGAGAGATGGCTCAGTGATTATGAGCACTGAGTACTCGTCTAGAGGACCCAAGTTTGATTCCCAGCACCCACATGGCAGTTCACAACCATCTGTAACCCCAGTCCCAGGGGATCTGATGCCTTCTTCTAGCCTCTGAGCACATCAGGCACACACATGGTGCACAGATATACATGCAGGTAAAAATGCCCATACATATAGTAAATAAATAAAAGTAAAATGTAAACTATCTCAGTAATGTTTAATATTGACTTCATGGTAAAGTAATCGTATTACAGATATAATGGGTTACATAAAATACATTATTAAAATTATTTTCAGTCCTTCTTGCTCATATTGTGGCTTTAGGAAACTTTTTAAGTACTTATGTGACATGCATTATGTATATGGTCCAGCACTGTGGTGGAGAAAGTGAAAGAGTTCAGGATGGCCAGAGTCCCAGAGCCAGAAGAAGGGAAAGATGTGGAAAGGGGAGGAACCAAAGGTCATACAGGACCAGGTGGGCTATAGGAAAGATGCCAGATTTCAGCCGAGTGACTTTAGATGCACAGCAGTGGCACAACGGTGTGTGCTCTTAGCTCACTCCAGCTGTGGCGTGGAAAGCTGAAGGGAGAGGGAAATCGATGCAGTAGGACTAATTAGGAAACATGGCTTCTTCAGGTGAAAGACAATGAATGGCAGTGTTCCCTTAAAATAGCCTATTTTACTGGGCCAGATCCCCAAGCCCACTCCACATGGGGATCAGACCAAAGCCAGGACTGCACTCTAAATTCTGCCCTAGAAAAAATAAAAGAGGAAAGAAACACATGCACGCACAGAGGGGGGGGGGAAGGGAACACATATTGTGGAAGCTCTGGTTAAAGATAATGCAAGGAAATGGACACAATTCCATTGTTTGGCTTTGTAGCCTTTCAAATGTACAAAGCATGCAAAGGACTATTTGATGTCCTCTACCAAATGCTCTTAATGGTCACTATTTGCTCACCTGGGTAACTTCAAACACACAGAACACTAATAATCCAACATGAAAGGGTTCCCTCCCGCCCTCATTCTCAGCAAAAGTACAGGCAACAGACCCAGAAACTGGTGCTGAAACAGAGCAGATCTGGTCACTTCCAGAAAAGCATCAAAAGGAGAGGGATCATATGCTTTCGGGGACCCCTACGTGGCGCCTTTCTTACAGCATGGGCAAAGGGTTATGCCACTACAGAAGACTACATATAAACACTGCAGGGCCCCCTTTGTCTGCCTGGAATGTTCTCACAACCAAAAAGAAGGAGGAGGAGGAAGAGAAGGAGGAGGAGGAGGAGGAGGAGGAGGAGGAGGAGGAGGAGGAGGAGGAGGAGGAGGAGGAGGAGGAGGAGGAGGAGAAGGAGAAGGAGAAAGAAAAGAAAGAAAGAAAGAAAGAAAGAAAGAAAGAAAGAAAGAAAGAAAGAAAGAAAGGCTAGAAAATATTTTCCCTTTAACCTGAGTGTGGCACACATCTGTCTCTGATCCCATAACTTAAGATACAGAGACAGGAGAAACACCTAATTTCGGGAAAGCCTAGGATACAGCAAATTCTAGACAAGCCAGGGCTACACAGTGAGACCTTGTCTCAAAAATACACATATTGAGGCTGGGCAGTAGTTAGAGATGTGTTTGTTACTCCAGTGCTTGCTTAGCACTAACAAAGCCCTGGGTTCAGTCTCCAACTCCACATAAAGCTGGGTGATGATGCAGTTTTGTAATGTGACTACAGAGGAAGTGGAAGCCAGAGGATCAGAAGTTCAAGGTCACCCTTGGCTACTTGGAAGTTTCAAGATCAGCCTGGGCTGCATAAGATCCTATCTCAGGAAATAAAGGAAAGGAGGAAAGGAAAGAAAAATAACAAAATGAAAGAGTTTCTTCTAGGAAATTGAATGGAAAAGCCTAAATTACGAGGGTTTGTAATAATACTCGATCATAAAATCCGAAGATCTCAGAAAACATGATCCATCTTCATTTGTGAAAATTTAAAAGAGACATTCCAAAATTAATATCTCAATTTTGTCATTTATTCTTGTATCATTAATTTTCCCACACACACTCAAGCATATCTATATTCAATTCAAATTAATAGAGCGCTATCACCTCCAACCAGGTCTCTGGAGCTCTGGGATTTCAGTACTTGATCACTGTCTTCTAAGGGGTTACCTGTCTTCACGGGACAAGGACATAAGACCATGAGCCTCATCCCACTCCAGTCCACGATGGCCACAGGAGTCTGCCAAACTGGCCAGCACTGGTAAAGGCTAAGTGCTCCGTTCCCCAACGATGAAGTACTGACTAACCTTTAGCTGAAGTCTGATGCATGCGAATCTTTTTGGAAGCTACAAACTGTAGCACTCTCTCCACATTATCCTTCATCTCTTGTTGGTTACTGGGACTCAACTGTACGCCACTCAGTTTTTCTCCTGCTGTTAGGAGAGGGGAAACAAAACAGTAACACATAAGGTCAGAAGAACATTATCAAGGTTTCATAGCAGCCAGGCACAAACAAGGGAGGGGATACAAACACTAAAAGTCTCCATAAACAAAGGAGTGAGTTAAGTCCTGGTGTATGCACCAGGGGAATTGGTTGGAGAAAAATGAAAAACTTTCAGAACACTTCAGTCTTTCAGGTGTACACCCACAGTCCTGTGAAGTTATTGTGTGTACGTTCATTAATTCAACAAATATTCACGCTGTGTTCCAAACACTGTTCTGGGTACAACAGAGAGCAGGGAACAAGGTAAACAAGTGTCTTCCCTCTTAGTTTAACAACAATATAACGAGTTACGTTTAATATAATTTAGGGTAAAAATAAAGACAGAAAAGAATAGTGATCATGGCCTTTCTAATAATACAGTCTTGAAAAGTCTGAATAAGAAATATTTATATTTAGGAAAGTATGGTGGTTTGAAAGAAAACGGCCCCCGAAGGGAGTGGCACTATTAGGAGGTGTGGCTTTGTTGGAGTAGGTGTGGCCTTGTTGGAAGTAGTATGTCATTGTGGTTTTGAGGTCTCATGTATGCTCAAGTCACACCAGGTTCTCAGACCATTTCCTGTTGCCTGAGAGTCAAGATGAAAGAACTCTCAGCTCCATCTCTAGCAGCATGTCTGCCTGCATGCAGCCTTGCGCTCTGACGTGATGACAATGGACTAAACCTCTGAACCGTAAGTGATCCATCACAATTAAATGTTTTCCTCTTGAAGAATTGCCATGGTTCTGGTGTCTCTTCACAGCAACAGAAACCCTAACTAACTAAGACAGAAGGGCACATGCCAGGCTGAAGAGCCATACAAACCCCAACATGGGATTAGCTCAGCCTATCTGAGGGGCAAAAAGAGCAGTGTGGCTAGCTAGGCACGTAGTACATGCCTACGATCTCAGCAGTTGGGAGGCTGAGACACAAGGATCAGGAATCAAATCAGATTAATTGAAGTTAGCCATGGCTACAAAGCAAGTACTGCGCCAGCCTGGGCGACATCAGACCTTATCTCAAATGAAAAAGAAAAGACCAGTGTGGCTAGAGTGGAGTTATCAGAGGCAAGACCCAGGAGAGGACACCAAGCTAAGCAAGACCAGTCACACAGGGCCTTGGGGACCCACGGGAACAACCCTGGATTTTATTCCAAGGGTAATGAAAAGCCAGTGGGGACTTTCAGACATGATGGGGACATTAACTAGTTTGTATTTGTTTTCCAGAGTTGACTGTGTGTATATATAGATCATGAGGGGGGATGAAACAGAGAGATTAGTTAGAAAGAGAGTCTAAATATTCAAGGCAAGAGATAAGGATGGTAAGGGTTAAACTAGAAGAGAATGGCTGGCCAGAAGTCAGATACTGAATATATTTTGAATACAAAGCAGAAAGTACATGTTAGGAACTGGCTGTGGTCCAGGAGGGAAAGAAAATACTTAGGAATGACTTCTAAGAGTTCTCAATAGCAAGTGAGAGAATGACTTGAAGTGTTCCTTGACAAAAATGGAAGGCGGGGATGGGCAAGGATGGTAAAGGGCTTGGTATGGACAAAGAAATATAAAGTTCTGGTTAGCTGCATGTAAGACATTCAAACAGTGGTGAACAGGACACTGTATATGCAGGTTAAGAACTCAGTGAAAAGCTGAAGGCTAAATATACAAAATTAGGGAGAGACCATGAGGTTTTCTCTTTTTGTTATGTACATCTGAGTGTGTATGAGGTATGTGGTGTGTGCACACATGTGTGTGCATGGATGCACATATCAAGAAGCTGGCATCTGCTCTGTCACTATATACTTTATTCCCTTGAAACAACTTTTTGTTTTGTTTTGTTTTTCCTGAACTTGGAGCAAGGGTGGCGGTCAGCAAACCCCAGTGATCCTCCTGTCTTCACCCCCCACAGCTGGAGCTATAAATGCATTTGTGACCATGTATGGCTTTTTAAGCATGGGTACTGGGATTCAAACTCTAAACCTCATGCTTGCACATGAAGCATCACTGAACCAGCTCCTCAGCCCCTTGAGGTTATTTCAGGCTGGGGATATACCTTAGTTGTAGAGCCCTTGCCTAGCATGTTCAAGGCCCAGTTCAATTTGCAGAAACACACACACCTACAAAAAGACAGTGTTTTGAAATCTGGATCTTGGGAAAACAAAAAGGCATTAATACTGCTTCCCAGGTTCATAACATCTCTGGAAACAACACCGGTTACGCCACGAATGGAGGATGAGTAACTGATGGCCAACACAGATGCTCAACTTCACAGGGTACAGAATCACCTAGGAAACAGGTCCCTCAGTTGAGGAACTATTTACTTTGGGCTAGCCTCTCTGGCCACATCTGTGAGGGAGTGTTTTAATTAAGTAAGTCGAGGTGGGAAGAACCCTAAAAATGGGCAGCACCATTCCCTAGGCTTGGCTCCTGGACTCGGGGACAGGAGAAAGTGAGCCGAGTACCAGCACTCACTGCTCAGTCCTCTGGGTGTGGCTGCAACTTGACCGACTGCCTCGAACCCCTGCCACCACTCTTCCCACTCTGCTGGTCTCCTCAAACTGTGAGCCAAAGCAAACCCTCCTTCTTTAAGCTGCTTTGTGTCACAGAAAACAAAAGTTCTGACACAGTTTCTGTTGAAGGAATACAGGTAGAAGTGATTTCGTTTTTATCCTTTTGTGCCTATAGTTCCTGTTAGTCCACATGTAATCTTTTTAAATAGGGAAAAGTAAAATGCTTAAAAAAGATTTGGGGACTTTTAAAATTTTTTAGTGCATGCATATGTGCATGTGTGTATGTATGCATGTGAGTGTGAGCGTGTGTGTGTGTGTGTGTGTACATAGAAGTGCAGATGACCTTAGAGTCCAGAAGAGAGAGGGCTTGGAGCTGGAATTACAGAAGTCTGTGAGCCACCCTACTTGGGTGGTGGGAACCAAACTCAGATGATCTGCAAAATCAGTATATATACTCTTAATATCTGAGTCATTTCTGTAGTCAGGTCTTTGGAATTGAAACAGAATTAGGTTTGCACCTTTACCTGGATACTTCAATATTTATGAACTTGCAAAGTGGCTGAGCTTTGTAAACCTCATCAGTAAAATAATATAGGTTTATCATCCATAATCTAAAACTTCGAACTTACAAATGCTCCAAAATCTAAAACATTATTATTATTTTATGTATATGGGCATGTGTAAGTATGCCTGTGTACTGTGGGCATGCCTGGTACCCAGGGAGGCCAGAAGAGGGCATCAGATTCCCTGGAACTGGAATTATAGGTGGTTGAGATACCATGGGGCTCAAACCCAGGTCCTCTGGAAGAGCAGCCAGTGATCTTTTTTTTTAATATTTATTATGTATACAATATTCTTTCTGCGTGTATGCCTGAAGGCCAGAAGAGGGCACCAGACCTCATTACAGATGGTTGTGAGCCACCATGTGGTTGCTGGGAATTGAACTCAGGACCTTTGGAAGAGCAGGCAATGCTCTTAACCACTGAGCCATTTCTCCAGCCCAGCCAGTGATCTTAACTGCTGAGCCAGCTCTCCAGTTCAAAATCTGAAATGTTTTAAGCATCATACTAATACTCAAAAAATATTCTGATTTTGAGACAGTTTCAGACTTTGGACTTTCCATAATTTTTAGCTGTAAGTGCTCAACTCTCTATTTTTTTTTTAATCCAACATCTGAAGCATTTTTGGTACCAAGCATTTTGGATGAGGAGTACTCCACTTGAACTCAAACATATAACACAAAGAAATCAAAAGAGCATATTTTTTACACATATTAAGTACCCATTAATTAATATAAGCTCACAAAATACAGAAAGCATGTCATCAACCAGCGGCAATTCCTCCCGCTATTGTTCCACTTATTACAAATGATTTGTCAATCATGAGCTGTCTCCAAAAGAAGTACCTACAGATAGGCTGCCTGTCACAAACCAGCTTCTGCCCCACCACATACCTCCAGGACACCCAGCAATATCAATTGGCCAGTAATAAATGTTTGAGAACTGATTGCATGCATTTGGCTGGGGTTTGTGGAACCATAAGAACAAAGTATAGAGCATCATTGTCTTCAAGAGCTCAGTCTATGGAATACCTGATTGCCAGTCAGTGAGAGAAATCATAGAAATATGGAAAACACTTTGGACATACAAGACCCTAATAAGAAGAGGGCCTTAAGTTAAGAGGAAAACTCTTCTGTGAAAACACAGGGGTCTGAGTGTCACACAGAAGAGAGTCCTATTGCTGGTGACATTTTCTCTTTTGACCTGAATGCTACTCCCTTTTCTGTTTTTGTTTGTTTTGTTTTTGCTTTGTGTGTCTGTGTGTGCATGAATGCATGAATGTTTTGCCTGCATGTATATTTGTGCAGAAAAAAAGTATTGGTTCCCCTGGCACTGGAGTTATAGATGGTTGTGAGCTGCCACACGGGTGCCAGGAGTCGAACCAGGTCCTCTGCAAGAGCAGCCTGTACGCTCGACCACTGAGCCTACTCTCCAGGCCTCCCACTGTGCTTTTAACTTAGACTGCAGTTCTTCCGGAAGCCCTCCTCCCCTGTTTGACATGGATTCTTCTGCTTTGCCATTCTTGAACCCCTAGGACTAAGGGAGGGTGTCTCTTCTATGTACCCTCCTCTGCGTGTACCCCCATTAGGACACTAACAAGGTAATAGGACAGATCTCACTTTCCAGTCTTTCCAACTATACTGGGAGCCTCTGAGGCACTGGCAGGGCCAACATCTCCTCATATAATACAGTGCCTAGCACACACTGTTTATTGACTGGATGGGAATTAACCTTGGGCAAATATTTTAGGTCTTCCCAACTCCATCGCCATGAATGCAAACAACCTGCTTGAAGGGAGCATGGAGGAGAAAGAAGTCAGATTCTCATCTACACTAGCATCAGAATCCAAGGCCAACTGACCAACAATCTCGATGAGATAGGCCAGGATCACTCCATCTCGGAGATCCTGTCGCAGGTCCTGCACAGGCTTCACGGATGGCCTCTTCTTCAGCTGGGCATTCACCCAGGCCACATAGGCCTGTAGCTGTTGCTGGAAAATAAAAGGCGGAGATAAGGGAAAGATGGCATATCAGTCTTATCCCCTATCCTGTCCCTGTAAAGCAGCATGAGAGGGTGAGATACAGAGGGTTTTAAGATATCCCAGAGCACATTCTTAAATCTTTAGCTTTAAGCTAACACCTAGGGATAAGGTAATCTCCGACTAATTCAGCACTGCAGCCACAGATAAAGAGACACACTCTTCCAGGGGTCACTCCTACTTTCCACGCTCTGTTGATAGGGATCAAGGCTGAGTCCAGGGCGCCAGCCAGTATTCAGGTACAATGACCGCTGCCAGCAACCCACCACACTTTGCAGTAATAGTTCCTCACGTACTTTATGCACAATGGACCGTGACGCTCCCGTGAACTGATCTTGTGGAACCAGACACAAACCAGGACCCAAGCACAGCGCTGCCTCCCACAGCTGCTTTCCATAGCATGAGATGTGGGTGCGGTCATCTCACACTCGACGGAAGATTTACCCTCCTGAGCCCATAATCCTAGGATTGCTAGAGAGTTAGTTTTAATCTCTGTTTTATATTGTCAAAGAGGGTCTGGTTACATAAGACTGATGCGGGGAAGGAAAAGAAAGCCACCAAGTGGACCGTGATTCTGAGGACTAAAAAGCATTTTCCTTTACTTCACAGAAAGCTGGGGCCCTGTGCTACCAGGAACCGAGGAGGCTTCTAGGCTGAGACATTTAGGGAACTCATTCCAACCCGTACACAACCCTACACATTCCATGTTCCTTTTAAGCACATTTGTATTCTGATGCTTATTGTCACCACCTAGTCAAAAGATAGACATTGTTATCTCAAAAGCACACAAACAACATCACAGTCTGGAAGGCAGATATTTCCTTTCTGTAACAGCCCAAGATCCTGAACCTCAAAATTAAGTTCAAGGGCTAATTATATCAAATCATAATTTGGTTAAAGTACAGTTGATTTCTAAGTCTCAAGCATTTCATGGTTGAAAGGAAGCTGAAAATTACTAAAGGAAGCCGGAAATTACTTACTGGCTCCTTTCCTGGGCTCAGATGAAATCTGCCTTAGTTTCTTTGCTGATTTTTGGAAATCGCCATTGGAAGGCAGTGCTAAAGCGATAATCCATCAGCTACTTAAGCTATAGGACCGGTAATGACCAGCACGAATTGACAAGAGGGAATCTAACATTTATTGAGAGCCTGCACAAACTAAACACCATTTCTGGTGTTTGTCTTGTTTTTGTGGTACAAAGGATTGAACCCAAGGACTGGTGTGTGCTAGCAAGTGATCTCCCCTTGAGCAATATCTTCAGCCCTGTTTCTGGTATTCTATTTTAATTACTGATTCTGGTGTTCTGGTTTAAAGACTCAATGAATGTGTCTGGCCCAGGGTTTGACACAAAATTGATGCTTACCAAAGGGTTGATTGTTTTTACATTTTATTTATTTTGTGTGTGTGCTTATGCACATTACATGGTACAAGCGTGGAGGTCAGAAAATAGCTATTAAGAGCTGGTTCTCTCCATCCATCTTGCAGATCTTGGGGACTGAACTTAGGATGTCAGGCTTGCACACTGAGCCATCCTGCCAATCGTGGTCATTATTGTTACCAGCATCATCTAATTTTATTCTCAAATATATATAATATATTAAAATATACTACATACTATATACTACATTATATCTAACATTAAAATACTATATATAAACACATAAAATATATATATACATATATGTATAATATATAAACAAAACCCAAAACAACCATCGTCTTAGGGTTTCTATTGCTGTGAAGAGACACCATGACCACAGCAACTCTTACAAAGCAAAACACTTAATTGAGTGGCTTACAGTTTCAGAGACTTAGTTCATTATTATCATGGTAGGACATGGTGGCGTATAGGCAGACACAGTGCTGGTGAGGAGCTGAGAGTGCAGAAGGAGCTACATCTTGATCCCTGCAGGCAACAGGAAGTGATCTGAGACACTGGGCATATCTTCAGCATAGGAAACCTCAAAGCTCACCTCCACAGTGACACACTTCCTCCAACAAGGCCACACCTCCTGATGGTGCCAATTCCTATGAGCTTATGGCGGCCAATTACATTCAAACTATCACAACTGTAAAGCCAGTATTATTTATGGATAATGTTTGGAGAAGTGACATGACTTCCCCAATGTCCCCAGAACTAGGACACAGCATGTCAAGTTCTAAAACCCAGTTAGCACTGCCTATGCATTACATTGCCTTGCTAACCAGCTCACTGCAGAAAACGTGAGCAAGACACTCATCCCCAGAACACACTGATACACAATGATCCAAGGTCCTGCCTGAGGAGCCAGGCAAAGGGCACCTCGGGAGTGAGTGCTGTGCTCTGACTTAGGGGAAACAAGTTCAGAGCAGAGAGGGCATTAAGAGTAACACTGAGGTGGTAAAACTCCTAGTAGGGGGAGGTGATGCACACCTGCAATACCAGCTTGGGGGAGATGGAGCCAGCTTGAGGCTAGCCTGGGCTACAAGGGCTCCTGTCTCAAAACACACAAAACTGCTAATCATTTTTCCTGTATCTTTCTCATCTAATTTATATTTTGAAACAATCATGTCTCACGACGAAGTCCTGGCTGGAGTGGAACTTGTAACATGGACCAGACCGACCAAGAACTCTCAGAAATCCTCCTGCCTCTACCTTCCAAGTGCTGGAATTATGGGCCTGTGCCACTACAACCGGCTCAACTTGCCTGTCTATAATATCAGCCACCTTTAATGCACCCTCAAAGCATTCCTGCTTAAAGTTCTTAATTGGTCTTCCATTATCCTTAAGATAAATCCCATTTCTTAGCTGCCCTGTAGTAGGCCCTGTCTGCTCTGCCTCACTCGAGACTTTGGCTGTGCAATGGGAGTTGACCTTGGGAATCTGTGATGATTTGTGTGATCTTCCGCTGTTGCTGGCCCTACTGTCTTCAGGGGAGGGAGTGAGAAGGCATGGTGTCAGTGTCTCAGACACCCCTTCTCCGCCATGACCCTGTCATGCCTCGGTCTATCCAGACCGCACACATTTCCCCAAGTGCATCATGGTTTCTCCCATGCCCTGCACCTCCCTCTGTCTTCCGATGCTTTTTAAAGTCTCAACTCAAATGTCACTCTTTCCAGAAATCCTTCCCTAATCCTCTCACACTCCTCAGACTCTGTGAGGAAGGATTCTGTGTGTCATTCAATTGGCTCACCAATCATTTGAGCGCAACCCACTGGACTACAAAGATCTCACACCTTCACACGGTGTGCAGGAGGGCTAGGGTGATGGCTCAATGGGTCAACTGCTAGTATAAATGCAAGTCTGAGGCTCTGAGTTTGGATCCTGAACACCCACATAAAAAACCGGGCACGGTGGGTGTACATACCTCTAACTCTAGCACTGGCATAGAGACAGGCGACAGGTAAGTCATAGGAGGTCCCTGACCAGACAGTCTACCAAAACTCCAGGTCCAGTGAGAGAGCTTGTCTCAAAAAATAACACAGAGTGATGGAGGAAGGCATCCCAACATCAGTCTCTGGCCTATATACACATACACACGCCACACCACACATGCACACCATACACACACCACACATGTACACCACACACACCATACACACACCACATCACACACACCCACACAAACATGCACACCACATATACACCACACACAAATGCATACCACACCCACACACCACATATACATACACCACACCACACATACACAGGCACACATCTCACACACATACCACACCACACAAACACATCTCACACACGTACTCACACCACACTGCACATACACGCACACCACACATGCACACCACGCACACACGCACACACGCACACATATGCATACATACACACACACGCACACAAACTTGCTACCTGGAAAAGGCAAGTGCTACAAGGGGATGAACAGGGCATCAGGCATTAGCCCAACATGAAGTTCAAGAGGTTGACAAGCAAAGGTGACAAAAAGGTCAGTAAACTCCAAAGACCTAAGGTGGGAATAAGATCTCTGCAGGGAGTCGGTACAGTTCAGAACTATTTGTTTCTTAGGATAGCAAGTGCTCAACATATATTTGCTTCCAAGAGAGAATCATTTGTCACATTTTATCAGGCTTGCACCTAAGCTACTGTAGAAGTTCATTGGGCAGGGACATGATTTTTCAGTAGGTCAAGATAATGTCTTCTTAAGTAACCATAGCCTTGCCTTGGCTGCAAAGAAGCAAACTGTCTAGGATACAAAACTGACCACTGGTCCTCTCTATTTGATGCATGGCAAGACAACAGAGGGGCTCCTAACTACTTCTCACACACATTAATCCCTGCCGGGTCTTCCAGCAAGTGGGGGTTCACAGCAGCAACAGTGACAGCCATCAAGTTTCAGAACATCTATCCTGTCCAAAGCTATGCTAGTGCATTGCTAAACACATTTTTTTCTCTTGTTAATCTGACTGATTTGGATATTCTAACTATAAGGAAGACAAAAAAATTGAGACTCAAAATAAAGGTGAAAGAAGCTGTTCAAGGCCACCCAGATGTTGAACCATGAATTATGGGATTTATATTTAATACCCAAGGCAAAAGTTCTTTCCACACCTAAATTAACACATCTCTGAGCTGTAAGGGATTCGGTAAACCTCGAAGGATGCTCTTTAGTCTAAAGCACCCCTCCACAGGCGACGCGTGGGTCCCTTGTGTACCTCTCATCTACACTAAGTGGCTCTCAACTGCTCAGTGTGGTTCAGACCAGCCATATCAGCATCACTTGGGAATCTGCTGGGAAAGCAGACTATTTTTAGCATCTCCCAGCTCTGCCAAATCAGAACTTGTGTTTTAGCGGGATCCCTGATGTCTGTATGCCCATCTGAGTGTGAAAAATACCAACTCAGCCACGGGTTCTCTCTCTAGATGTATGGCAAGGCAAAGAAGAGCCAGAGTGCCTCCTCGGCCTGCGGGAACGCTCACCCTAGTGCAGTGCATTGGAGGTAGAGGATGTGTGAAGCTCCCTTGCTTATTTCTCTGCTTTCTTTTTTTCCTCGCTTGTTTTTCCTTTTGTTTCCATTGTTGGCTCACACGGACAGGGTCATTCAAAACCCCTAAGGATTATTTTTTTTAACTTAATAACTTTTCACTGTGAAATAATTTCTGGCTCATGAAAAGGTAAATGTGGGCTGGGGTTATGGTTCCACAGGTAGACAGCTTGCCATGCAAAAGGCTCTGGGTTCAATCACCAGCGCTACATAAAGTGGGCATGGTGATGACGTGTCTGTAACCCCCTTCAGGCCGGGAGGATCAGAAGCTACACAGCAAGTTTGAGGCTGTCCTTGACTATATGAAATCCTGGTTTTGTTTTGTTTTGTTTTGTTTTTTTTAAAAGGTAACTATACAAAGAGTTCATCTATACTCATTCCCCAGATCACCACGAGAGAACCACAGCATAGTGATCAAAACAGGAAACTGCCATTTACATAATCTACAGGCTTCCTTTGAATTTACTTTTTAAAAGGGTGCTGCATGGGTCCTGGAATCAAAAAAGTTGTCAGGACTGGTGGCAAGCACTGATTCATCTCACTGGTCTTTAGTTTTACCCCTGGTTTTCTGACGATGAAATTCAGGTTATAGATTTTGGCAAGGATATCATGCCTTTCTGGTGGCTTTTAATTTTTTCTTTCTCCTCTTCTCTCCTCTCCTCGCCTCCCCTCCTCTCCTCTTCTTTCTCTCCTCTCTCTCCCCTCTCTCTGAGATAGGGTTTCATGAAGGGTCCAAGGCTAGTCTTGAACTCGTTATGTAATCAAGGAAAACTGAACACCTGTTTCTACCTCCCAAATTCTGGGATTCTAGGCAGACTACAATGCCTGGTTGTATGTGGTGCTGAAGACCAAACCCAGAGCTTCACGCATGCTGGGCAAGCATTCTACCTACGGACGCAACAAAGATCTCCAGCAGAGAAAGTATGGCAGAATCCCTGGAGCTGGGACAAAGTGGCTGGATTCCTTACACCCTGATAGACCAGGAAAAGGAGAGAAATGGATTTGAATGCCCCAGGCAAACATTCTTCATATATTAAGAATGTCAGATCCTAGTTTGGGTTATGTCACACATTCTGTCCAGTTCATGGGTAATCACTTTATTTATGGTGGAGTGTTATGAGTTTTTTGTTTTTAATTTTTGTTAAGCCCCTAAATTTTGAAACATAGTTAGAAAGCCAAATTAAGAGGTAAGAGAAAAATTCCTTGTATGCTTTCATTTTCACTTTTAGATCTTATATCCAGTTGGAGTTCTTGTATGATATGAAATTCAGCTCTAATTTATCCTCTCCCAAACGGTTAGCCACTTGTTCCAGCACCCATTTATACAAACAGAGCCCTCTATTCCAATGATTTGAGACACCACTTTATCACATTCTTAGTTTCCATAAATTCCTGGGCCTATTTCTGGGCTTTCTATTCTGCCTCACTCGTCTATGTCTACCCCTGCACCAGCAGCAAAATGCGCTACCCAGAGTCTATTTACTAGGACAAAGCCTCACTATGTAGCCCAGCGCGGCCTCAAACTCGTGATCCTTCTGTGACAGCCTCCAGGTGCTTGTGGAGGGACAGCTGGCTTGTGTGTCCCACTCTGACCTCCAATTCACTAAGAAGCCAAGGGTGACCATGACCAGGTTAGACCATGATCATCACGAGGGTGGTGAGGGTCGAACCCTGGGCCTCACACAAGCCAGGCAAGTACTCTACAAGTGAACTATATTCCCATCCCCATGAGATATATGTTAGTATCTTCTAGGGCCAATTCTCTTTCTTTGAAAATGATCTTGCTGCTTTCTTAACTAGTCTTGTCTATTTATTTCTCCATGGGAACTTCTATTTCTGTCTAATTTCCTAAAAATGGCCACATATCTATACAGAGATCTATACTCTTTTGTGATTTTTTTTCCTGTTTCAATGGCTATTTTTTCATGTCCATTTCTAATTTTATGTATTTCTGTTTTCTCCCCCTTTCTTCTTTATTATGTTAATTAATGGTTCACCAATCTTTGCAATTATCAATTTTAATAAGGAACATCCACTGTCAAAGAGGCAATGAAGAGACCAAGTGATGAAGACAAGACCCTAAGTGAAAGAAAGCATTACCAGGTAGAAGATGACACTCCAGAAACAAATCAAAGGTGTGACAGGAAGTGGCACTGAGGGAAAGGATCCAGAAAGCAATGCTGAGAACTAGCTGACTGGCAGTGCTATAGGGACAAAGGTGACCTGGAGAACTGGGCAAAGCAAACAGTTCGGTTTTGGGCACAGTCAGAACTATTTGTGGAACACCAGGGTGGGGATGTTAACCAGGCAGCTGACAAAATACAGATTCAGAGCACAAGGCATGAGGCTTGGACTGAAGACACACATTGAGAAGTATCTCTGTGGGGCTGGAGGGATGATGGCTCAGCAGTTGAGAGCAGTGACTGCTCTTCCAGAGGACCTGGGTTCAATTCCCAGCACCCACATGGCAACTCACAACTATCTGTGACTCCAGTTCCAGGGAATCCGACACCTTCACACAGATATGCACAAAGGCAAAAAACACCAGTGTATATAAAATAAAGTGTGTGTGTGTGTGTGTGTGTGTGTGTGTGTGTGCAAGTCAAGCAAGAACTCTGCAAATGACTGCCTTCCACTGAGCACTATGGGCCAGGTACTGTGCTAAGTATTTGACTACATATTTTCACGTACTGACCACCTTGCTCGCACACCCTGATTCCTCTGGGAATGATTCTTCATATTTGATAGGTGTGAAAACCGAGGTCACGAGTAGCAGCACAGCTACGGTCACAGGGCTGGTCAACAGCAGAACAACGATTTGCGTTCAGTGCTTATTCCAAATCCTGCCTTCCAAAGCATTTCAGAAAGCAAGGCAAACTATAAGAAGTTACTTGGTATGAAAAGTTTGAGGAGGGCATGTGAGGGAAAGAAGAGAACTCAATGCACTCAGTGCCTATTCTAGATAGCCACTGACAGAGAGAGAGAGAGAGAGAGAGAGAGAGAGAGAGAGAGAGAGAGAGAGAGAGAGAGAGAGAGAGAGAGAGAGAATGCATGCATTAGCTCATTCAGCCATCAGACCTGGCTGGCATCTGGGAGAAGTCCCTCAATTGAGAAAGTATCTCCAGCAAACTGTCCATAGGCAAATCCGCACAGTGCTTTCTCGATTACTGACTGGCATGAGAGGGCCCAGGCCGCTGGGGGTGGAGCTGCCCAGGAAGGGGGTCCTAGGTGGTATAAGGAAGCAGGTTGAGCAAGACATGAGGAGCAAGATAGTAAGCAGTGTTCTTCCATGACCTCTGCTTCAGTTCCTGCCCCTACTTCCCATGATGATTACTTTGATGTGGAAGTATAAGCCAAACAAACCCTTTCCTCCTCAACACTGCTTTGAGTAGTAGTGCTTTATTACAGCAATGGAGAGCAAACTAAGATAAGACCCAGTCGTTAAAATCATTGTAATTTATGCCATTTTTATATGGGGAAACATGCCCAAGTCACACTTATAATAAGTAGTCAAACCATCCTATCTTACTCCAAAGAATATATTATTTCTCCTACAACAAAGAAACCGGAGACTTATCAACAAGTGGTGGGCCAGCGAGATGAACTTCGTTCAGCAGGTAAAGGCACTTGCTGAACTAAATGAACTAAGTCCCCAGATACCGCATAAAGGTGGAAAGAAAGAATGGACTTCACAAAGTTGTCCGCCACATCATCATAATGATTTTTAAGGGGGTGCAAGGGTCAGGCTAGGGAAATGTCTCTGCTTAACACACAAGCGTAAAGAAAGGAGTTCAGAACCCTGAAACCACATAAAAGCTAGGAGAGCATGACGATCAGCGAGAAGGTGGAAACGAGGATTCCAAAGAGTAAGCTGGCTGGACAGACCAGCCAGGAAGGGTAAGTTCAAGGTCTACCTCAGTATACAAGGTGGTGTGTGATCAAGGAAGACCCTTGACATCAGCCTCTAGCTTCCACACATATGTAGTGACAAACACACATGTGTGCGTGCGCGCACACACACACACATACACACACACACACACACACACACACACACATACACACATCTGTAAAGGGGGAAATGGTGAGATGAGCAACAAAAAAATATCAGGAGACTTAGGAAGAATCAGGGCAGAGCAATTTGTGGCAAGGAATTCAAAGAGAGGCTCTAGGACAGCAGCAGCCTGAGGAACTGGAGGGCCATCTGATGTAATAATAACAGATGAGTCTGATGGCCTTTTGGGGAACAGATCCTGCAGAGCGGCAAGGCTGCAGTTGGGAGGTAGTGAACTGAGAGGACCCCAGGAGGCAGGAATATAAAAACAAGAAGGAAGTGAGCGAGCGAGGGTCCTAGCTGGAGAGGACAACAGGACAGGGAAGGAGTGGCTTTTAGGATGAGACTATTTGCAGGTCAGGGGAAGGGGTCAGTGAGGGGGAAATGACCAAAAGAAGGGGACACTTGATGCAGCAAGGCTGGGAGGGGGGAAAGCTACTTCCTCCCATCCAGAGTGAGGAGTCGTGGGAGAAGAGTTGGGGTGGCAAGCAGAAAGCTGACAGGTTGGTCCCAGTCCCATTTACCCCAAGTAGGTCATTCCTGGAAAGAGGATTGACTGAGAGAGGAAATGGAGGGAGGGAGACTGGAAGCCGACCCTGTGGGAGCACGGAAGACACTCTGCAGCACCAGGTGCTGGGCCAGGCTGGAGAGCACCACGCTAGGAGTGAGTCACCTGGAGAGGTGAAGCCATTGACTCTAGCACAGCTCAGCAGGCCTGGACCATTCGAGGTGGAACCAAGAACAGGCTTGCGGACAGCTGGAGGTGGTCAGAGACTCAGGATCACCAGGGCGAAGGGAGGGAGGATGGAAGCCACTGGTCACAGAGTCAGGGCCAGGGAGAAAGGATGAAACCAGTGGATAAGACAAGGGGTGGAAAACACTGGGGGAAGGGAGAGGTTGATGGAACAAAAATACTAAGTTCAATGAAATTAATAGTGAAAACTGGGTTTTGATCAGTGCCAGGATTCAAGACATCAGGTGTAGAGTCGGATGTGGGAATATACACCTGTAACACAGCACTCAGAAGGCTGAGGCAGGAGAACTGCTGTGAGTTTAAGACTAGCCTGGGCTACACAGTGAACTTGAGGACATCCTGGGTGACAGAAAGACCCTCCTTCTCTAAAAAGATTATTTTAAAGGTGTGAGCAACATGGTGGGATAAATTCCAGATATGATCTTGATCAAGTGGCCCAGAGGTGTTGATTGCAGCACAAGAGGCGTGCGGGAACTAAGTTGTCATGACGGAGATGGAAGTCATCTCATGAGCTTAGAAGACATTAAGATGCTGCGGCTACTTCGTTATGCCCAGATTCATAGTTTTCTTTTAAAAAAAAACTGATAAGTAAGCCTTAGTTAAATCGACTATTTCTTTAATGACTAGCTGGCATTTGGGGCATCTATCGCCACTTACACTGGCGGAAGGGTGTTCAGAGCTTCACTGCATGGGGAAACTCTTACCTGAGGTGAAGGGTTAGATTGCTCTTCTCCAGGACTCAGCTCCACATTTTTCCGTCTAACTTGGGCGGGGGTGGGGGGTTCCAACTTCTTAACTAGGGTTCTAGTGTCCCTGTGGCCTGGAGATGTCTGCACTTCTCACTTAAAGGGCAGAAAGGACCCCGTTCCTTTGCTATGAATGCCTGCTGCTGGCTCTGAAAAGCCTGGTTTAAAGGACAAAGTCATTCTTGTGAGGAGCACCACCCACTTCCCATCTGATGTCAGATGCTTACCTTAGAAGAGGCTGTGGTGTGGGCCCAGCCCTGCCTGGCTCAGCTGCTTGGCTTTAGCAATAACAGATCAGGGCATCTTTTTCCACAGCAGATGAAACACTGTATGCTTTTTAAAGCAAGAGACTGCCACTCTCCTAAGTTCCACCAGTTGTTTTATTTCCATCTCCCACTTTTTTGTATTATAGTACTCTTTAAATTGTAACTTATATAAAGATAGATATTTGTTTTGCATTGCTAGGTATTAAACCTTAGGTCGCAAGATACTCAACAAGCACTCTACTTGAGCTATATCCTCAGTTCCTCAAAGCCAAACGTCTTAAAAAAATATTTGTATTACCTTCATCCATTTATTTGTGTGTCTGAGTGTGTATATAGGGAGGTCAGGGTATGTGAACATATTATAACATGCATGTGGAGGTCAGAGGATAACCAGGGGAAGTAGGTTTTCTTCTTCTACCATGAGGCTCCTAGGGATGAAACTTGGTCATCAGACTTGGTGGTAGGCATCTCATAGGCCCAGAGTTTTAGTTAGCTAATCTTAGTTTTATATATATATGGGTGTTTTGCCTGCATGTGTATCTGCCCATCACATTTGTGTCTGGAGCCTGTACAGGCCAGAAGCAGCTACTGGATCTTCTGGAACTGGAAATACAGATGGTTGTGAGTCACCATGTGGGAGCTGGGAATCAAACCTGGGTTCTCTAGAAGAGCAGCCAGTGCTCTTAACTACTGAGTCATCTCTCCAGCCCCAGAATTTTTTTTAAAAAAATAGGTCTTCTCTGGATAGGACTGGGGTTGGGGGGTCTCAGAGCCTAAAGCACTCATGCTCTTTTTCTTCCCTGCTAAACCTCCCCTCCAATTTCCCTACTTCCCCTTGCACCTGGCTACTAAAAGAACTAAAAATAAAAATTCATTTCAGTTGTGTGTGTGTGTGCACAAAATAGAGAGATGGACAGACAGACAGACAGACAGAAAGCAAGTGCCCCAGAGTCCAAAAGAGGGTGTCAAATCTCCTGGAGCTGGGGCATGGTGGCATGTGCTTGTGATCCCAGAGGTGTTAAGATGAGATGGAGACAGGCGGACCCCTAGAAGCTCCCTGGCCACCCACTCTAGGCTCCTTGGCTAAGTCCCAGTCCAATAAGTGAACTTATTTTAAACAAAAGGCAGAAGGCACCTGAGGAGTGACCTGCTCACACATGCACGCATGTATGCACACATGCACCTGCACCCACACAAAACACACTTAGACGTTATAATAAAACCAGGCTGCCGGTTTACTCATGAAAAAGCTGTCTGTAGAAGAAGGAATGAAGACACCCCTGGGAAGGGGGCAGAGAGCTGGGGAGCCCTGATGCCAGAGCCGGAGCTCTGGCTTTTCGCTAAGTCCGAAATGCTGCTGTGGCTCTGCCTTTTCTGTGGTTTAGTTTTTCAGATTTTCCTAAGAGCCCATGAGTCACTAAATTCCACTTCCGATTTCTTCTTGTTCAAGTTGGGTTTGGGCACTTGCAGCCAGATTTTCACAAAGAAAAAGGGGCAAGGCAGACAATTGGTATATACTGTGTCCATGACGGTACAGAACCTGCCGAATTTGTCTTGACTTTCACCTTTAAGTTGTTTTGGGGAAGCTATAAAGATGCCAGTGTCCCGGGCTAGAAACAGGGCTCACAGCTTAAGGGCACTTGCTGCTCTTTCAGAGGAGCCTGATTTGGTTTCCAGAACCTATGTGTCAGCTCACAACCCGTTGTAACTCCAGTTCCAGGGGATCTGGTGCCCACTTCTGGTCCCCACGGGTACCAGACATTTACAAGTGCAGACAAAACATTCATAAATGTAAAAAATAAATGGTTTTTTAAAAAGATGTCAGTGTAATGGATAATTCTAGAAAGGCATAGGTTTTATGATAGCTCTGAATCAGGTCTCAGAGGAAGGAGAAATAGAAGCAGCAGAGGTCTAGCTATCTAAGCAGGCTTTCAGTCTGACAAGGCTTATAGGTGACTGCTTCCATCGGCTTCCTCCAAATCACTCCGTGTACCTTACATCTGGGTTCAAACTCTCAGTGTAGACAGTTCTAATCACATTCTTCGTCTGAGAAGGGACTCTTGGCCTTGAAAGCCTTCCAGTTGCTGCCTTAACTTTCCTTCTGTTTGTCTTTAGGACCTGCCCTTTCCTCCAAACAACTTCATAACCTTAACCTCTGCTCCCTGCCCCTCCTCAATGGAGATCAAAGACTGTTTCTGCAGAGGATTTGTTTGGGTAAAGCTGAAAAAGCAGATTGCAATTTTCACCAGGGAACTCCATGTTGCCAGTTTAGAAATATCCAAGGGCTTTGGCTCTGTGGCTCCCTGCTGGCCAAACAGGAGAGCAGCAAGTGCTAGAGAAAGTGCAGGAGACTGAATGGCCAGAAAGAAAATTAGTTTAACAGGGAGATCAGCGGATACCTGTTTAGAACTCAGACGTTCCAGCAGCAGAGGGTGAAAAAGCAGTTCCTCAGACATAAAAGTCCAGGTTAGTTATGACAGGGTTATATTCTGCCAGCAGGGGGAAAAAAACTCCACAATATTGTATTTCTTTTCTATTAATTCCTTTTTGTTTTGTATTGTTTTTTCAAGACACGGTTTCTCTATATAGCTCTGGCAGTCCTGGAACTCAGCCTGTAGACCGGGCTGGCCTCAAACTCAGAGACTGACCTGCCTCTGCCTCCCAAGCGCTGGGATTAAAAGTGTATGCTACCACTGCCCGGCTCTTTTCTGTTAAATCTTTTGGCCCTTTACTGATGCAGTGTACTTTGTTTATTGTACTTGGTAGTCGGTTGGGTTAACATAAAATTATCATTAAAATTTCTTATTACTCAAGAATATAAGTGGACAAGGATGTTTATATCAATGTTCAGCTTTATGGCCAAAAGATCATAAAGAAAAAGGAGAAGAGCTAAGGTTTTTCAGAATGATACCATTTCATAAACTTACCATAATCTTAAAAAATTTTCAATACTTATAAGCACTCTAAACAGTCTCTGTTCCTTCATAAACACATGTTACAAGGTTAGTGCTCAATAAACACATGAGAATGAATCTTTAGTCAATCTATAATCCAATCAATCTACAGTCTAGGGTGTCTCTTAGTTTAGAAACAGAATATCTGGCCCACCATCAGAGCATCTGATACCAGATTCACCCCCTTACTAAATGTGGCCAGTGAAGGCTACGTGTATGACCACTTCAATGGGGATTAGCTTAGGAACTAATATGGGAATTCATTCAGAAAAGCATGGGTTTGAGCCTTTGGTTCCCCATCAAGGCAGATAGAGTATTATTCATGTTCAAACTCTCTAAACCACCTGGGGGCAGGGAGTGGCACCTGGCGAACCGTGCCCTATCACTGCTGCACACGCCTGGTCTGTCCATCACTCAGTATGGGAACACACGGCTGCCAGTAGCTTTCAGCCAGGGAGCATCTGTGGAGCTGGCATCGGTACCGGTGGGAACAAAGCCAGTGAGGCTGGGTGGGGAGTGAGGAAGTCAGCCTAGAGAGAAAAAAATCAGGCTGAGAGGTGGAGTGCTTCGTCACCTTAAAAACTTAACGGGCCTTTCATTTCTACAGCGGAGTGCTGGGGAATTCATTGTGAGAATGCCTGAGCGCCTCTTTTAGGCCCAATGCTGCAACTCTACTTCATGGAAAGCAGGAGGCACTAAAGGGGATGCTCCCAGCTGCTCTTCTGCCTGTCAATTCTTCTCCTTACTCGGTATTCCCATGACAGGATGAGGCCAGACAAAGGCTCACACTCTGTTCTCAGGGACTACCAAGCAGATAAATTCCCTTCCCTTTAAAAAACAAAACATTTATTTATTTATTTATTTATCCATTTATTTATTGGGGGGTTCAGCACCTGCCGCGGTGTGTATGTGGAGATCAGAGGATGGCTTGCAAGACTCAGTTCTACCCTTCCTCCATGTAGGTTTTAGATTCCGAACTCAGGTCACCAGGCTTGGTGGCAAATGCCACTACTCACCGAGTCATCTTACCACCCTCGTGACCTCGCCTTTTTTTCCAGATAAGGACTGGTTATGCTGCCCATGATGATCTAAATATGCCAACACGGGGACTAAGCCACCCTCCTGCCTCCACCTGCTGAGCGGCTAGGACTCCAGCAATGCACTACTTCCCTCAGACAAGCATGTAAGGTCTTAACATGGCTTTTTAATATGTCCCTTTTCTACTCGGTGAAAAACAGGCAGGGAAAAATCTGCCAGTTCACACGGTCAGACAACTGGCTTCACTTTCAGCCTCTTAGCCAGGGAGCAAAACTAGGCAGAAGTCCACTCTTTTCCACAAGCAATGTGAGTGCACTACCACAAAGTTCCCAAGTACGATGCTTTCTTTATCTTCATTGGCCTGTGAACTCCATTAGGAAACAGATTCTGTTATTTGGTTTCTATTTCCAGAGCCTGGCACCGTGCCTGGTAAACACAGTAATTCACTGAGCGTTTGGTGAGTGATCCTGCACACATATGCCAGCTAAACGGCGGCGGTGGTGGTGGTGGTGGTGGTGGTGGGGACCTGATCTCAGTGAACACGAAGGTGGATAAGTATTTGCTTCTTTTCATGGTTTTATTAATTAGAAAGTGTTTCTCCAATCTCCCATAAGCACTACTCTTTTGTGGTATTTATGACATTAAGCATCCTATTGGGGTTTTCCCATAGGTTTTGTCTCTCCCTATACACTTCTCAACAGCTGTAATTATATTCCCCTCATTCAATGAACAAATAAACGAATGGTTATTGATCAAACCATATTATAAATGTAGGTCTATTAAAATCTCCAATTAAAAAAACGTTTTAAAAAGAAGTTTGTTCCCCAGGAGAGACACTGGCAGAATTCATATTGCCAAAGACAATGTTAGCATAACAACCAATACCAAGTAGCTTGAACTAGGTGTTGAGGGACATGCCTGCAACTCCAGAACTGGCAAAATGGAGACAGAATGATCAGGAATTCAACATCATCCTTTACATACAATGTTCAGGGCCAGTCTGGGTCACATGAGACCCTGTGTCAGAAACAACAGGCTTGGGAGATGGGTCAGTCGGTGAAGTGCTTGCTATGTAAGCATGAAGACCCGATACCCAGCACCTACATAAAAAGTCACACCCAGCAGCACTGGGGAGGCAGAGACAGGTGGATCCCCAGAGCTCGCTGGCCAGGCTGGCTAGTGGAATCAGTGAGCTCCAGGTTGGGTGAGAGGCCTTGTCTCAAAAAGCAAGGGGAGAATAACTGAGGAAGGCACTTGGGCGTCAATTTCAGGGTTGTGCACGTATACGCCACACACACACACACACACACACACACACACACACCACACAAATAGCTTTGAAACAAATGCAAAATAAGGAACTAAAGAATTACATAAAACCCATTCTAGCCAAGGTGGGTTACCAATGACAGTAGCTAAAATCTGTGGATAACTCACAGTAAAAATTAACCATGTCAATACAAGAGATTGCTTTAGCATCGCTGGCATGAATCAGTTCTGTGGTGTCTTTGCCAGGCATGCTGAGGCCAGGCCTCTAGGTGGGCAGTGTGAGGAAAGAAGATTCTGTCATACACCATTCTATTTAGTGGCATTCAGACTGAGGAGAGACCAGCAATAACTAGAGGGAAGTCTTGATTCAAAGGGCAGGGTTTCTCTTTGCTGCTGGGTTTCTTTATAATTAACCAATTAAGGCCATCTCCCTGTCTCCTGTGGGAGTTTTCTCTGCCAGGAAGAATGAGGTTGCAGCCCTAACCACACAGACCTATAATAAACCATCGGGGTGATGAAGGATAGCTTCAGATATACTTAGATTATTCCCAAGAGGTGGCTGAATATGTGGTATTCTTAGCCTCAGTAGAAATAATTTCTCAGAGGAATCAAGTGTATTCTGACACTATCTTTTAAGTCCCCTTTTATAGTCTTATCATAGGATTCTAACAAAGGAGACTGAATATTACTGAGCCTATTAAGCAACCTTGAGCCTGGAATAGATCAAACAGGGCTCCCACCAACCATGCAAATTACTCCACTAACTCTGTTATTCTGTAGCATATTATGTGATAGTATATGGGGGAAGGATGAAGAAAATGTTTTGTATGTGAAAGATTATGTTAACTAAATTTAACGTTAATATTTATATTACTTAGAGGTATAAAATCAAAGTGTTATTTTAGTTTTCAAATCTACTAAGAATTCTACTACTAAGGAGCACATGGGCCTGCAGAGAGAACAGTTTGTGGGATGGGTAGACAATTCAGACATCACAGGACGCAAAGACACATTACTGCACTGTTCTTAACAGAAGAGTTGATTGCAAAGTTGTCTGCCTGATGTTTTTAGAAATATTCCATTACCACTACAGGGAAAAATATATTTCACCCCCTTCCCCCTTGTTTTGGAAGAACTAGATATTGGGCAATATTTATGTACAGAGGCATGGGAATAATAGCCAGGCCGCTTTGGTTTCTCAAGGGTCTTCAGATAAAGATTTAGAAATGAAAAAACCCAGCAGAAAGCAAAGGCTAAAACTTGGCTCTGTGCCAGTTGCCTTCTAATCAGAAGATGGGTCCTGACACCAGAGAGTTGGGTTAAAACAGAAAAAGGGAGAGGCCATGAGAGGAGCCAGGGGCTTTTGCCACAATTGGTAAACGGGTTGGACTGACACAGTTAAGGACCAGAGAAGGCCCAGGGGCAGAGAGTGAGAAGCGATGAATGAGAACACAGGAGGCCCTTAACGAGGTGTGATTCCTGGCTCTCCATGTTTCACCCTGGGGGTCTGAGGCTCTTTGTTAACCAGTCCCTTACTGTGTTCAGTTGGGAGTGATGTGAAGATGAGGGGGCCAGTCCTGCAGGCAGGATACACGCTCTGCCTGTCAATGAAGGTTGTGACACCCCTAGGCCAAAGGAAAATTCCAGCACAGTTGGTCATACTGGCAGAACATTTCCGTTGGATTTTTTTTCCCTGTGTGTGTGAGGAACAAGGCTGGGGCACAGGGGCCAGAACTGGGGAAGGCTCTAACGCAGGTCAGAACGCAGGGCTTCTTAATTAGAAACAGGGATCAAGGAGGGAGCCTGTTGTGAAGCTGTAGGAAAAAAAAATCCTACATGGAAATTCATGAGAATGGTTGGTTGCCTCTAGGGAAAAGGTTGGGTGGGGGGGGGGGTGGAAGCAGGGAATGGCACAAAAGGCTCTTCCGTCTTGCCTGTAATGTTAATATTTAAGAAGAAAATTGAGTTGGGGTATAGTTCAGTGGTAGAGCCCCTAGTCATATGCAAGGCCTAGGTTCAGCCACCACTGCCTGGGAAAAACATGATTTTATATGTTATCTGGCTAAAACCTGATTTTCAAAGCGCAAGGGCTGTCTTAAAGGGTGGAGGAGTAGGGCAGTGGCAGAGCATCCACACAGCATGCCCAAGCTTCCCTCCCCGAGGAATTCATAGAGAAGGGAGAGGTGGCCAGAGGGAAAAGTGGGCAGGAAGCCATGGCCGATAGCCTATGCCTTCGTAGCTGCTGGGGTAAGGCAACCAAAAGGATTAGTGAGGAGCAGGGGCAAACAGCAAGGGTCTCCAACAAGAATTGCCTGGATCACAAAAGAAGCAAATGGAAGAGGTTATAGAATTCTGAGAGAAACTTGTGAGGAGAAAACAAGCCTAGCCCATCTTTCCTATCAGATTGAGGCTCCTCAGCAGTTCTCACAGGAGGGAGCACATATTGGCTGCTGAAACTGGGCCTGTGACCCAGGTTGCTCCTCTCAGCCTACCTTGTCCTCGCCGGTGGAGGACACAACGTGCGGGACTGAGGGAATTCCCACGTGGAATGGGCCCCTCGTGTGGACCACCCGCAGTGTCCTGCCCTCTCAAACTTTCTACCAATGCCACACCACCACACCCCTCCCGTGACTCATCCACTTAGCTCCTGAAATAGAAAGAGCTCCGCTGTCTCCCGTTCAGGACTTCCCTCAAGGATGTCCCTGGAGAGTCCCTGGGAGGCGTGAGGTCCACCTTTCCTGCAAGGAGACGCCTTCTGAGTCCGTGGTCCTAAAAGACCTCCGCGCTTAGGAAGGCCACCATCCAGCTTAGAGAGAGGCCCACCGCCCTTCTGATGTCCTCAGGTTCGAGCATCTTTCTGCACCGCACCCACCACCTTGGCTCTGCCACCAGACTCTCCAACCCTGACGTGTGTGATGTGCTCTGGGCTCCCCCGGAGGATGCCCGCCCCTCAGGATCCCCTTCCGGAGATTAGGCGGGAGGCACGGGTGACGGGGAGCTGAGGGTGGGAGGAGCGGGGCAGTTACCTCATTGAAGCCCTCCTGCAGGACATCCAGTAAGTTCCCGCGGGTCAGGCAGGCTAGCATTGTTCCTGCCGTGGAGCTCCCCGGGTGGGGTCGCGCCGCCGCCGCCTCCTCCCTCTGCACACAAAGGCGATCAGCTCAGCTAGCTCCCTGGGATCTCTCCCGAGTCCCGCATGCCACTTACTGGAAACCGAGACCCGAGCCAAACTAGCGGCTTGCACTGGGCATGCTCGCGCGCGGGCCGCAGCCGGAGGGGCCGGGCGCCCTGCTGGTTCCTATAGAAACAGTCGGGCGCGCACGGCAGGCACGGAGAGGTAAGAGGCGCTGGCGGCCAGCTCCGGGCCGCCCGGGAGTGCGGGGAAGCCGAGGGCGCGCGCACACGCTCCTCAGGACTGGCGCGCGCGCAGCGAGCACTCACACACGCGTGCACACAGACTCACACGCGCTGACACAGTGGGCTTGCCAGCGTGAGCTTACAATCACTACACTGCAGGTTTGAAGGCGGGCGTCCCCGCGCGTGCGCACGTATACGCGCTCGCACGCGACCTCACACACACACACATACACACACACACACTCACACACACACACGTATTTACTCTGCTCACTTAAGGCTGAAAGCACCTCACCACAAGGTGGGTGTGAAAAGGAGTGAGTCACAGGATTCATCTACCCAGTTCTTCAGACTAACAGCGACCTTTTTCCACAGAGGACTGGAGAGTGAGACAGCCAAACGAAGAGGAAGTAGGAGGACAAGAAACAAAACAAAAAAGAGGAGTGGGGGGGGGGGTGTGTCTTTAAGTATTAGGATATAAGCAAATAAAGTGTTAAATAAATCATAACATCACAGCAGGAACATCAAAGACAATTCAAGGATGACCAAGGCTTTGCCACATGAGCCTCTCTTCAAAATAACTGCTATAGGGCTGGAGAGATGGCTCAGCCGTTAAAGGCTAGGCTCACAACCAAAAATATAAAATAACCGCTATGGGGGGAGGTGGGCAAGGTGGCTTAGGGGATAAAGGCTCTGGCAGAAGCTTGACACCTGAGCTCAATCCAAGCACCATGTTAAAAGTGGAAAGGGAGAACTCACTCCTCTCTGGCACAGGCACCCGTATACACGCATTATGCTCTTTCACACTAATTAATTAATTTTAAAAATAAAATAACTGCTGAGAGCCATCATGGCAGTGTACACCTGTGATCCTTTACTGGAAGCTGGAAGCAGGAGGATCAGGAGCTATCCTTGGCTACATAGCTAGTTTCTGGTCAGCCTAAGCTACGTGAAATCCTTTCAATATAAAAACAATTATATACATACACTATATATTTGTGTTATACATACACATGCATGCACATGTACACACACACAAACAAGCCAGACCTGGCACTTTAGAGGCAGAGGCAGGTAGATCAATGAGCCCAAGGCCAGCCTGGACTACATAGCAAGTGTTTTTAAGAACACTGGTCATTTGCATGTTCTCGGAGTAAACTTTGAAAAAAAAGAAAGTCAAAAGAATGTCCACATTATATTCCATCTTGTGATCCTAGACAGACGTCCAAGGCCACAGCTGGTCAGGGACACACAACTCAATAATCAAGGAATTACAAATCACTTTCTAGCCATCCTGGATGCTCCCCTCAAACCCCATTAGGGCCTCAGGGGGAAAAAGTCACTAATGAGCCAGCCTATTGAGTCTTGGTTAACTTAAGAACCTCCTCCCCGTCACTAGAGAAAAGGAAAGCCTTACTGGGGGGAGGGGGGCAACTGGCTGGACAGCTAAAGCTGCTAAAAACCAAAGTCTCCTGGAGAAATTGCGAGCCTCTGACCACAAGGAACAGGAAGCCAAGTGTCAACCTGCGTCCAGCCGGTTGCTCTGCTGGTTAAATCCTGCGGGTTCCACCCTGGCTGAAGCTGGGGAAAGCTGTAATACCCAGTCAGACTGACCCTGAGCGGCCTGTCCTAAGTCAGCAGACCTCTCTGTCCTTCACACTTAGCTGTGGAGTGACACCGCCAAGACTCCTCACCACTCCTGCAGTTCCTGACAGAATGCCACCAGAGACTCATGAACCTATGCTTAAGGCAGTGAAGCCCTCTATAAACAGAAGCACAAAGCTTCCCATTGCACAGAACTGCATGTAGCACATCTACATACCTAATGACACAACACCAGTCAGTTGATGAGTCAGCAGGCATCAGACAGGGTCTGCAGACGGTCATTCATGCCAAGAGATCAGTCTTTGATGAGAGCGATACCTGGGCGCCCAATGCTTTGGAGGAAAGACTTACTAAGCAACTTATTTATCATTTTACTCTTTTAAGGCAGGGCCTCAGGTAACCCTGGCTGGTCTCCAGCTTCCTAATTAGTCAAAGATGATCTTGAATTCCTAATTCTACTCTTTCTGCCTCCTAAGTGCTGGGAATACAGGCCAGTGCTATTACACCTAGCTATAACAGACTTTTTTTTTAAATGTGTATCTGTGTGTCTGTGTGAGATTGTGCCATGTATGTGAAGGTCTCCATGGAGATCAGATACCAGAAGAGGGTGCTGTGTACCTTGTAGCTATAGTTAGAGGACGTTGTGAGCAACCCAATGTGGGTGCTGGGAACCAAACTCAGGTCCTCTGGAAGAACAGTGAGCGCTCTTAACCACTGGGCCATCTCTCCAGTCCCCACACTGGATTTTAAATCTCCAAAAGTAACCATTTAATTTGGTCCAACTATTTATTTCATATAAGAAAGAACCCACACCAGGAGACAGCCTCTCAATAAATCAACGAAGGGACTGAGATCTAAACAAAGGCCTTTGAGGTCTGTGCCTGTGCCTTGTGCAATAACCCTTGATGGCATGCTGGCGAAATTAAGATAAAATCATGGTGACTTATTTTAAGGCATATGGCAAAAATTTTACCATTCCCAAAAACCTAGAGAAGTAGTGTCTATTAGAACTTTCTAAGATGGAAATATTCTATATTCTATATGTTGTCCAAAATAGCAGCTATTAGCTATATATGGCTATTGAATGCTTGAAATATAGCTAAGGCAATTAGGCAGCTAGAAATTTGATGCTATTTAATTTTAATTCATTTAAATATAGATGACATAATTTCAAAATATTTTGTTCACTGTTCTACAGAATGCCGAGATGTCTCCTTAAACAAGATTAGATCAAATACAGCATGTCTCTCCTGATTAGTAAAAGCACAAAATTCCTGTTGGGCCATCCAATTTAAAATTGCTCAGAAGATATGCTTATCATGTCTGGTAAAGAACTGTGTTTAGCTCTAAGGGACATGAATATATTCTATTCCAGCTTTCCTACCCCATGCTGTTGCGATATCAATAGAAGAGTTGGGACACTAAGTGGGTTAGATGGAAGTGGGCTAGGAGGAATGACTAGGGCAATAATCAATACAATGTAATGCCTATATATGGGAAAGCGGCAAAACACTGGGAGCTGCAACCCCTCCCATTGCTGCAGGCCTGGAAGAAAGCAAGGACTGCAGCACACTGCTCTCCACAGGTTACTGCTTCTGTTTGACCTCCTCAGTCCTGAACTGTCTTAGCAACAATGGCAAGTACTTCCTCTACAAACTAAGAAACACTCAAATATCTACTGGAACAGCAAAACTGATTTAATTTTACCATGTTCCAAGTCCTATATGAAGCATCAACATGCATACATTTGAGGGTCACAATTACAATGAACGGTTTGCCATTTACATATGAAGAGAGATTGGAGGATACATATTTTGCTCCTGACCTAAATATTTAGTGGGGAAGCCAAAGTCTGGGTCCCAAAGCTTCATAAATTATGAGCACCAGGAACTGAGGCTATGGCTAAACATGCCAGGCAAGTACTCTGGCATGGAGCCACAGCTCAGAACTTTCCTATGACACTTGCCACAGGACTGCACTACTACCCTAATGTTCTCAGATGGATGAATGAACCAGTGAAAGAAACATGCATTCGTGCAAATGCATTCAAACCATCTATTAATAAATATAATAACATGTTTGCATAATTAAGGCTCTAAGCCTTAAACAAAGCTGTCATCTGGTGAAAACACTGCCTGTGACTCCTCTCTGTGTAAAACCAAAATGTGTGAGGTTCACACCTATGAAAAACTTAACACATCCACTACCGACTGTCATTTATGATGAAAAGATGCAGAAAGGGCAATTTAAATAAACCAGTAATTAAAACTATCAATGAAATAATCAATGACTCTCTGAAATAATTTCTTTTTTTAAAGATTTATTTATTATGTACTCAGTGTCTGTCTGCATGTATGTTTACAGGCCAGAAGATGGCACCAGATCTCATTATAGATGATTGTGAGCCACAGTGTGGTTGCTGGGAATTGAACTCATGACCTCTGAAAGAACTGTCAGTGTTCTTAACCTCTGAGCCATCTCTCCAGCCCTGAAGTAAGTTCTTAATCTTCCTTCTGTTTTCTCTTATCAGTTGAGTTCTTTAAGGGCCACATGCTTAAACTTCTGCATTTACATTTAGAGACAGCAGCACAGACACACGAAGACTTGTGCCCAACAAGTTGACCGACATGTCCTGGCTTCCTAACTGTGCCTGTATGTATGCATGCACATAGTATGTATGTATGCATTACAGTGCTGGGGGTCCTCATGCTGGGTAAGTACTCTGTCACTGTATACCACATGCCTAAACTGCTCTTTTCTCTCTAGAGTCTTCCATTTGCCCGTCTATATTCGTCATAATCATTCTCAGACAATAGATTCAGAATCTTGCTTCCCCAGTGCCCATTGTCTTTACTCTCCCTTTCGTAGCACAGCAAATAGAAATTCTTTGTGCCCAGCTCTGAAGGCCTCCCGTGGGATCACCTCTATTCATGCTGGAAGGCACTGAGATTTCTCAGGCTCCTGTTCACTTCTGAGCTTTCACACTGACTCTGCTTGAGCATCCCACACCCCACTCCCGCGCCATCCACATTGCCAGCATGCCTCCTTCAGGCTTTGCTTTCTCCACAAACTTCTCTGACCACACTTTTGTTTCTGGCTTTTTTCCCCTTCCTTTTATTCTTTTAAATGTGGAGAATTAGCAGGGGCTCTATGCATGCTAACTGAGCGCTCTACTACGACACTCTGTGTGTCTTCTAACCACTCTTGATTTGAATTTGTTTCACTCACCTCCAGAGACCCATGGCACATTCCTGCCCAAATGTTCATGAAGGCCTTGGTCCTTCTCTTACTACCTATTTTAAATGACAATACTCAGCCGGGCGGTGGTGGCGCACGCCTTTAATCCCAGCACTCGGGAGGCAGAGACAGGTGAATCTCTGAGCTCGAGGCCAGCCTGGTCTACAAGAGCTAGTTCCAGGACAGGCTCTAGAAACTACAGGGAAACCCTGTCTCGAAAAAACCAAAAAAAAAAAAAAAATGACAATACTCCCTCATACCCACACTCCTATGTGTCTCTGCCTGATTGATTTTTATTTTTCCTAATAGCCTTCATCATCACCTTGGATAGTCTGTGTTTATTTGATCTTTCCTGTGTGGGGAGTTGGTGGGTACGTGTGTGTGTGTGTGTGTGTGTGTGTGTGTGCAATTAGAGGACAGATGTCAGGTAACATCTACCTTGGGTTTTTTTGTTTTGGCTTGGTTTGTTTTGGTTTTGGTTTTTTGAGGCAGGGTTTCTCTGTGTAGCCTTAGCTGTTCTTGACTGTCCTAGAACTTGTTTTGTAGACCAGGCTGGCCTCCAATTTACAGAGACCCTCCTGCTTCTGCCTCTCAAGTGCTGGGATTAAAGGCATGTGCCACCACCATCTGGCCCACCTTGTCTTTGGAGAGAACTTGGGGCTCACCAATTAGGCTAGCCTGGCTGACCAGCCTGCTCCAGGAGTCTCTGCCTCCTCAGAGCTGGGATTCTAAGTGGACACTGCTACACTGACTTCTTCACAAGGGTTTTTGGGTTCAAATTTAGTTCCTTGTGCTTACAGAGGAGACACTTTTCTGAGTTATCTCCCCACTCCACCCTCCTTTTTTTTCCACCTTGAAGGATAACCCCAAACTGGCTATCCTCCTGCCTAAGCCTCCCAGGGGAGGATATAGGCATATAACACCACATCTCACTTATTGTCCATTTATCCTCAGCTTTTCCCTGTTCATAAGGTAAGCTCATGGTGGAATTTTGTATGTTTTGTTACTGGTTTATCCCTGAACTAAGAACATTTATTGCCTGGCACATTGTCAATGCCAAATACAAAACTGACTGAATTCACTAACCCTTTTCTTTTAAGAATGAGAAGCTCACTGGGACTCAGTGGTTTAAAGCACTTATTAATCTTGCAGAAGGCCTGGATTTAATTCCCAGAACCCACATAGTGACTCACAGACCCTCCATAACTCCAGCTCTGGGGATCTCATATCCTTTCTGATGTCCGTGGACACAGAACACTCATGTGATATGTGTGTGTGTGTGTGCAGATGACAAAATGGTGATATACATAAAATAAACCTAAAAAAGATTCAAAGATCAAAACAAAAATGGTGGCATATGCCTGTAATTCCAGCACTGGTGGGTGGCTGCAGGAGGATCCAGAATTCAAGGTGATCTTTGGGTACATGGGTGAGTTCAAGGCCAGCCTCAGCTATAACATCATGCCTCAAAATAAAATAAAATAAAAAACAAAATCTAAAGGTTTAGTCCAAGTCTAATAACACTGACCTATAATCCCAGCACTCTGGGAAGCTGAGGGAGGAGGTTCACACATTCAGGGTCTAGGTGGACTCCAGACAGAGTTCAGGGTTAGTCTGGCAATTTAATAAGGCCATGCTTCAAAATAAACAATGTTTTACAAGGCCTGCAGATGTAGCTGAGTGGTAAAGTGTTTGCTTGGTGTGTGTGAGGACCTAAATTCAATCACAAGCACTGGAAAAACAAGTAGGAAACAGATAAATAAATCCAAAGGTCTAATACTTCGGTACTCCATCACTTAGTCCTTACAGTTAATGTAAGGCTATGGATCTTTCTTTGTCTCTCATGGCATTTGCAAACCAAAAGTAACTTGTGGTATCCTTTTGTATTTTCTTTTCCTTTACACATGTATTCTCTCATTAAAATCTATGTTGGGTCCCTATTATATTTTTATGTGCCAGGCCCTGCTCTTTTAGCAAAAAGCTGAAGAACTGGAAGATCCACTTATATATACACATCATATACCACGACAAGAAACAAGGCTGGAGGAAAAAATAGAAAAACCGAGACCTCAGCATCAGATGAGTCTAAATGAGGGGACAGAGTGCATAGGGTGTATGTGATAGCCAGAAATGGGTGAAAGGAACAAGACACAGTAGTGAGAGACTACGGTGGAAGGTTGCCAAAGTAACCACCAGACAGCAGTGCTTAATATAACCATGCCAAAGCAGATATGCAAATGTATTCTACACATTTTTTTTTTTAAATCACAAGTCAAGTTTTCAGCCAAATAAATATCCCATGGTTGAAAATCAGACCAAGACAGCGACATCTGGTGGATGTTTTGGAACCGACCCTTGGGTCTCTACTAGGAAACTACCTTAAGTGCACCTTCTGCACTGCCAATCACCACGGGCCTCACCATTATTAATTACACTAGCAAAAACCGATCTTTTATTAGGACCCAGGGTCTTCACATCTCAGGATCCAGATTTCTGACATTCAGCTGCCCTTTGGAGGATGTATGCAAAATCTGAAATCACAGTTCTTCCTTTATAGGTTACTTACTGTATAAAATGCTCGTATCTGGTTATACGGAACCAACTGCTTTGTATTGAAGCAACAAGAAAAAAAGCTTGCATTGAAAAATAATCCAACATGTGTTCTTCCACCAAGAGCATGGTTGTGAAAGCTGGGCTTCTCTTTCCAACTCCATTGGCCATTAGTGAAATAGGAACTAGACATGACTAGTCACTGAACACATTCTTGAGCTGACGTTTACATATTTTTTCTGAGCCAGGAAGTGGTGGCACACGCCTTCAATCCCAGCACTCAGGAGGCAGAGACAGGCTCACTCTGTGAGTTCGAGGCCAACCTGGTCTACAGAGAAAGTTCCAGGACAGGTTCCAAAACTACAGAGAAACCCTGTTTCAAAAAACAAAAACCAAAAACAATCATCATAATAATAATAGAATAAAAAATAAAAAATTATTTCTGTAGAGAAGGGTTCTGTACCCTAAAAATGCTTCCTTTTTTTTTCTTCTGTTTAAAAGTATATCTTGACCGGGTGGTGGTGGTGCAAGCCTTTCATCCCAGTACGTGGGAGGTAGAGGCAGATGGATCTCTGTGAGTTTGAGACCATCCTGGTCTACAGAGTTAGTTCAAGGCCAGCCAGGGCTACACAGAGAAACCCTGTCTCAAAAAAGCAAAACCAAAAACAGAACAAAACAAAAATCGACACCCCCCCAAAAAAAAAACCACAAAAAAAGAAAACTTATCTGGGCTGGAGAGATGGCTCAAACTTTAAGAGTGCTGCCATTGCAAGAAGTCAGAATTCCATTCAGTTTCCAGCACCCCTCATAGGCACAATCACACACATTTACATCAAGAATTAAATACAAAATCTTTGATTAAAATATATCAAATCATTCTACTAGAATGTTATTTAATATATAAATTGTATTGTTATACATAATAAAGGGATGAAAATAAAATGCCAATTCATGGGTTAAAAAACGTTCCTGTCTTTTCAAATATTCTTAAGTTGCTTATTTTCATTTTTAAATATGTAAATTTTTTCCTGCATGTGTCTGTTCACTACATGTGTTCTTGGTCCCCACAGAGGTCAGAAGAGGGCGTCAGATCCTCTGGAACTGGGGTCACAGGCATCTGTGGGCTCCCATGTGGGTGCTGGGATTCAAACCCAAGTCCTCTGCAAAAGTAGTCAGGGCTCTTAACTGCTGAGCCACCTCTCTGGCCATCAAGTTGGTTATTTTCAATGTGAGTGGTGGAGAGCTTTAGAAGCCCAACAACAAGGGACTGATAAATGGTCAACACGATTATAGCCCATCTAGGCATACTAGTGCATACTTGTGATTTAAGAGCTCCAAAGGCTGAGGCAGGAGGAGTGCCTCATGTTTGAGGCCAGCCTGTGATTTTAATTTAATTTTTAACACAGTGATTTTAATGCCAGACCTGGATACATAGCAAAACTCTGTCTCAAGAAGTCAATCTAGCAGGAGTTGGAGATGGCTCAGCTGTTAAAGCACTGGTTGCTCTTCCAGAGGGCCAGGGTTGATTCCCACCACCCACACGCCAGCTCTCAACTGTCTGCAACTCCAGTTCCAGGGGATTGAACACCCTCCTCTGGCCTCTGTCAACACTAAGCTTGTGGTGTTATAGAAATATGTGGAAGCAAAACACTCACACACATAAAGTAAAATAGTGAAATAATAAAAATGAAAGACAATATACACATAGCAAAGTCAACAACATCGAAGTTTGTATATAATATCATCTCATGGAAAACATTTGCATAGATAAAAACACTAGAAGAATGTAGCCTAGAATATTCACAGTTTGCTTTTGGGTGGGAGACTTCTGGGTTAGTTTTAAATTTTAATCATACTCTGAAATGTTTCTTAAATGCTGTGCAATTAACATATTTGAACAAACTTTAAACAATGCATATATACTGACTAGCAGTTGGAGTTTCTCAACCTTTACCTGGATTTATTAATTTCAGGGAAAAAGTGATGAATTGATGCTAAAGTGAGCTAGAGCTCCTACAAGAAGGAGGAGCAGAAAAGGAAGGCAAATATCTTGTTCTCGGCTCTACATCCTGTGGAGCAGCAGTGACACTTCTGTGAGGTCATCACGCTCCTGACAATACCCCAGAACTTACAGAGGGCGCGCCAGGCATCGCGGAGTTACAGACTCTCATAACCACCTGCGTCCCCATCTTCAGTGTCCCTAGAAGAGCTGATTCAGGGCCACCTTGAAATAGGAAAAGATGGTAAGTGAAAATACATAGGAGAAGGAAAATCTTCAAAAGCTAAATTAACCTAGGCAGAGTCAGGTCCCAACTTAACTCATCTTGGTATAAGACTTAGGAGCCTGAGGAGCAGCTAAGTTATTTAACCACAACAGGGTCTTCTCAGCTGGATTTTCTCTTATGTGTTGTGTGTAGGAGGGGATGGAGATGGTGACTGCAGAGGCCAGAAGTGGGGCTGGGTCCCCTGAAGCTGGAATTACTGGAGGTTGTAAGCTTGGCTGTTGGGAACCAAAAACAGGTCCCCTGGAAGAGCAGTAACCACTCTTGACAGCCAGGCCATCTCTCTAGTTCTTCAGTGACATTTTAAAACAATTTTAATCTAGGTTTTCACAGAAATAAGAAGGATGTTTTCTTGCCCCTCCATCTTTCAGATAGCAGAAATACCAGATACTCTGCTCCAGACACACACTTCATTCTTCAGAAACTTATTCTTTATACTCAGAACGTTTAACCTCCACAGACAGCAGAGACGTTGAGGTGGAAGGGGGAAGGTTGAGAAAGGGATCCATATAACCCAGGCTGGCCTCCAATTTTCTTTGTAATAGAAATTATATAAATATAGAAGTAGAAATATGGAACAGAGACTATAGAAATAGAGAATGACTTTGAACTCCTGTTCCTCCAGTCTCCACTCTTCAAGTGGTGAGATCACAGGTGGTGAGATCACATGCCACACCTGGCTTAGCATTTATAACTCTTTTCTTTTTCATTTATTCATTTATGTTATGGGAGTGCCCTATCTGCATGTATGACTTTATGCCAGAAGAGGGCATCGGATCCCACTATAAATGACTGTGAGCCACCAAGTGGTTGTTAGGAATTGAATTCAAGAGCTCTGGAAGGGCAGCCAGTTCTCTTAACCTGAGGCATCTCTCCAGTCAAGCACTTATAATTCTAAGGCAGAATTTGTCTACAGAATTTTATCTTTACATAGTGCTACCTACAGCATTTTATTTGATCCTCATTGTTAAGAACCCTTAGAAACGGTTATTTTGTTTAGCCCTAGACAACACGTAGAAAATAAGCGAGGGAGTTGCTCCACCAGTTCACAGTGAAAATAGTCTTCCAGCCCACGTCTTTGGAACCCACTTACAAACTGGGTCTGTGTCAGTGAACAAGCCTGACTGACAATTTCTGTGTGGGTGGTGGTGATAATGATGATGACGAGACGGCTGAATTGTATGTAATTCTACAACCGTTGTAAATTCGCATAAACTCTCTACAAAACTGATTCTATCGACACCAATGCGCGCGCATGTGTGTGTATGTGTGCGTGTGTGAGCGCTGTAATTCCCTTGTCAGTACTCATCTTCAGGGAATCATCCTCTTAACGAACCAACAGGTACATTTTGGGAGAGAGGTACGACGGGTTAAGAAAGGGACGTGAATTACAGCTCATCATCTGCAAGCTCTAAAGTCTGAAGCAAAACTGTACACTAAGACTCTACGGGGTTCAGAGAGAGCTCAGACCCCAAAACTTCTGCCCCCTCCCCCACCCCACCCCTGCACCTCGCCCCCTCTATGTGTGTCCCTACTTCCGATCTGGATGCTCAACAGGTGATAATATTTCTCAGCTGCCCAGCACTTTTCGACACCTACCTCTTAAATTATCGGCCCGCTTGGCTTAGCATCTTCCAGGCTGGCGGACAAGTCTTCTGAGCTGCGCGTTTCTGCTGCCATGGAGACACGGAGGTTTGCATAGGTCGGGCCTGCTTGCCTGGGACAAGAGCCAGCCAGTGCAAGCCTTGGTCTGCCTACTGCTGTGCAGGCCCCGCCTCCAGTAGACCAAGAACCCGCCCCTACCATTCTGGCCCCGCCTACTAGCGTCCAGACCACACCCCGTGCCAGCCTCCTCGCTAGGACTTACGTCTACATGTTCCCGCCTCCGCTCATATGGTCCACCCACTTTCCGCTTTCAGCCAATGGGAGCTTGCCCTCTGTTCGCCGAGCCGAATCCCAGCTGAAGACTAGAGGGTGTGCGGGCATCTCCATTGGCTGGACCCTTCTACAATGTGGGCTGGGACACGTTGCTAAACCCGGCCCCCGGAACAATCACTCAGCCCGTTCTTCATACTATTTATTTATTGATCGTAACGGTTCCTTAGACGAGCGCTAACAGTCCTGTAAGTAAAGTTTCTCCAGGCTGTCTTCTTCTGGCTGTTAGTGTGCGCAATTTGAAGTCCTTGCAGACCGTGGTTGGAGAAGACTTTAGAATCAGTCCCTGTTCCCATCTCTGTGCTAAGGTCTGGAGCCCTTGACCCAGCTATTAGGTTAATTGTCCACAGCAGTCCCCGGGGCTGTGTGCAAAGGCTCAGAGAGCTCTCCCAGAGCGCTTCCTCTGAGATTTTGGAGTAAAGGTGTGTAAAGGGGATGTGAATAGCTGAACATAGTGGCCACATGTCTGTAGTCCCAGCACTGGGGATGAGAGAGTGGAATAGATCAGGAGTTCAAGGCCATTCTCAGCTGCGTAGCAAATGAGCGAAAAACTCAAATATCGTTAAATAATTCCTACCAGAAACAGCCAAAGTGCATACAGGGTTCTTGTTGCATTTGAGAGTTCAAATAATGTTAGGAGTCAAAGGATGACTGTTTTACACACTTAAAATATTTTTTTTTTTTTGGCACTCATCCTGCCTAGCCTTACCACAACTCCACAATAACAGTGGCAAACCAAAAGATTCATAGTGGAGAGAGTAGAGGGACCCCCAATTCCCGATGTTCTGGTGTCCTTGGAGATTGAAAAACGGCCAACACCCCTGTTCTCGAAAAACAGTAGACTGTCCCCCACAGAACTGTAAAATTGTGGAAACCAGTACTTCCTTCCAAGGGCTCACACCAGGGTTCCGTGGTTGCTGTCGTACTGAGGTGTGGCCTGAGGGAAGCGAAGAGTGGCATACTCCGTAGCGGTGTCTACGTGCCGGTGTTTCACCTGCTTGCTAGAGTACGGCTGCATCTGGCTGAGCACATGAATGTCTGCATAATGCAAGTGGCTCTCCTCCGATGCGGAGTCTGAACTTTTCTTTTGAGATACAGGCTGGTGTAACACTTGCTCATACATTGGTCCTGTTGTTCCACAGTCCTGGGGGAAGTCAATAGAATTAAGAGAGGCTCTTGGCTTGGTTTGCCCCTCACCTCCCATGCAGAGTGGGTGAGAGATCCCTTTATTTTGGTCCTTTGGGAGGCCAGGTAACACAGTATGAGTTCCCCACACCATACATGTGTATGTTTGTGTGTGTGTGTATGTATGTGTGCGTGCACACACACGCATGTGTAGAGGACAGAAGACAACCTCGGGAGAGGGTCCCTGCATTCCATCTTGTTTGAGACAGGGTCTTTCTTGCTCAGTGCTGCATATGCCAGGCTAGCTGTCTGGAGAATGTCTAGTGATTCGCTTGTCTTTGTTTCCCATCTCCCAGGAGAGAAACGCTGGGATCATAGAAACTTCTGCTGCTGCTTCTGGCTTTTATGTGGGTTCTGGAGATCTGAACTCAGATAGGCAGGCTTGCACATAAGTGGTTTACCTGCTGAACCATCTTCCCAGACTGGCACAGCAGTTTCTACAGATGGTTGCAAGGACTCTGTCTGAGGGTGAAAAAACTGAGCCCTGGGATCCCACATCTGAGTGGATATGGCCTGAGAGGAGACAGAGGCCTATCCCTACCTTTGTGCTCTTCTGCCACAGCTGCTGCTGTTGCTGCTTCAATATGCTCAATGTGGGTCTTGCTTGGCTCCCTGTGGAGGAAGAAAGCCAACTTAAACTCATTCTGTCTTCCCTGTCTCTACTGAGACTGCCCTCTTCAAATGTCTATTAGATAAACTATTGAAGTGGGCTTCTAGCCAATCTCCCTGTCCTCCTTCCTCCTTCTTTCACTTCTACTAACCCACACCCAGACTCTTTCCCTGATAGACGACCTGGCCCATTTTCCACCTGGCTGTCCTGTCTTCCATCCTCCTTGCTCAACAGCCAGAGCTCATACTGTACTAGGCTCTGGGCCATATTCTGGGGAGATAAGGATGAGTAAGCTATTTCCTCTGCCTTGGGAAATCTACAGTGTACCTGGGAACAGGCTACTACAAAAATGTAGTACGTGCTCAGCCACACCAGTGGGCCACTTTCAATCAAACCATTTATTTCTCCCCCAAAAGTTGCAAGAGCTAACTCCTCTGCCTCTGCTGGCACCCTCTTCTACTGACTTGTGAACTCGACATTATTCCCACAGCATCAGTGCTTTCTCTGTATTCTGTTATAGCATGGATAGATAATATTATAATTATGTATTTACATGAATCTGCCTCTCCCAGTTGACTTTCAGCTCTTCCAGAGCTGAGACCTTGTAACCTTCCCCTGGGCTTCTCTTCCTCATTGGGAACCCACAGAATGGCTCACCTACAATACAAGAGCTCAATTGTATTTTGTGGACAAATGAAAGCATGAGCAACTAACTCTGCCACTCTGAAGTAATGGGAAAGGCAAAGTCCATAGGTTCCGAGCTAGCCTTAGACCCAATAAACTAAAGATTCTTTTTGTTATATCACCTCCCTTTGTCTTATCCAATGTCATGTCTCTTTTCTTCGCCTTCTCCAAGGATGTTGGCTTTACTGTCTTCTCTGATTTCCCTTGGTCTCAATACCCTCTCCCCTATTACCTGTTTTATTTTTCTTCTGGAAAGTTGATGGGCAGCTCCTGTGTAGAAAAACAGATCGCCCATGGTCAAGCGTTCTGTATGTTCCCCCCATCCTAGTTGCTCTGTGGTCTCTCCTTCACAGTCTTGGACGACATTCTCCCACCACCCCACAGATTCGCTTGGTGCTAGGGTCAGCCTGAGTACTTGTAAAGGCTACAGCACCTCTCCTAGATGGATGATTCTGGAAGGTAGAGTGGTAAAACTGACATAAGGAAACCCAAAATACAGGTTTAGGCAACCAGGCACTATTGCCAAGGATGTTGCTGGCTTGAAGGCTATTCTGGGATTGTCCATCAAGCTAATCCCAAGTAGAGGCTAAGGGAAATCTGCCAAATGATGGAATATATTCCTGGATCCAGAAACTGAATCTTCAGTGCTATTTTTTGGGGATGGGGTGGAGTGGAGTCTTTGGCAACCTGGGAGTTCAGGGAGTCCTAGGAACTGTGACAACCAGGGCTACCTAGTCCTGCAAAGCCCTCTTCCAGTAAGTGGCTGCCCTTCTTGCTGCCCCATCCTTGTTTTTAGTTAACAGAAGTGAGAAATGCTTTGCTTAACCTTTAACGCCCTTTGGAGCACGCCATCTCCAGAACCGGGAACACTGAATTTGGGAGGTGACTCAGCAAACCTACTCCCAGGGTCCTCGTGGAGCCTGCGTGTCTACGTGACTGTCAATGACTGATGTCCAGGGAAGCAGCACTTGTCTCAGGAAACGGGGTGAATAGTTTCAGCCTTACTCTGGGTGCCTATTCTTGCTAGTATATTTCCAAATCACTCTGTCTGTCTGATTTTGCCTCTCCTCAGGAAGTTTCCTTCTCTTGGAAATAAAAGGGAGAGAGACATGCAGATATCTAAATCATGTTGACTGAATCTTTGTGGGGTGGGGGAACCAGGATTTTTTCCGTACGTGTTTTCTACACTCTCTTTTGGAGTGATTTTCAGGTTTGAGGCAACTTCCTTAGAACGAGGTAGTTGGTCTTTAGCTACACACTAAGTGGTTTGGCAGACAACCAGCTTCTGGTCTTTCAGCTTTTTCCTCCACTACTTCGTCTCTTGCCTTGTGTTACAACTGCCTTGCTAGAGCCGTCAGGTAAGGAACAACACCTTGTCCCTTGTCACTCCTGTTTTCCTACTTGTTTCTGCTTAAGTGGACAGAGAGAATGCTAATTAGAGAACGCATGACCATAGTCACCCAGTTTTAGTGCACAGAGCCTGTTCCTAAGTTGGATGTTGTGTTGAACCCAGACACAACCTGATGGTTGCAGGTGACAGAATGAGTTTAGACTAAAAGAATTTAAATGAGCCATCCTCCACAGAGGACATAAGAATAAAACTTGGAACAATTCTTTCAGAATGCAAGTGGCGATAAGGATAAAGATCTTTAAACATAAATGTGTCCGCTGTCTGATGTAGCACTCTCATATATTAATACATAACCATGCATAGGTAGAAACTATTCCCAAATAGGAAACTTCCTAAATCATCAATATTGGTGAGTCACTAAATAAATGGTAGATATAGAGAATGGCAAACTAAGCCAGGTGGTGGTGGTGCACACCTTTAATACCAGCACTGAGGCAGAGACAGGAAGATCTCTCTGTACGTTCGAGGCCAGCCTGGTCTATAGAGCAAGATCCTGGACAGCCAAGGCTACACAGAGAAACCATGTCTCGAAAAACAAAACAAAACAAACAAAAAATTAAATAAGGGCCAGGTGCGGTGGTGCCCGCCTTTAATCGCAGTGCTAGGGAGGCAGAGGCAGGGTGATCTCTGTAAGTTCGATTCCAGCCTGGTCTATAAAGTGAGTTCCGGGTCTACATAGAAAGAACTTGCCTCAAAAGTCAAACAAAAATAAACAAATATATGTAAACAAATATAGACAGAGGCCTATTTTTTGTTTGTTTTGATACAGGATCTCACCATGTAGTCGTGGCTACCCTAGAACTACCTGTCTCTGCCTCTCTGGGATCAAAGGCATGTACCACCATGCTTAGCCAAATTTCCTTTTATTGCTACCTTCTGCATCTATTACTTCCTGGTACAGAGCACAAGCTCAGTAAATATTTGTTTAATGACCAAATAGACAAATGAAGTAGCAGGCACAGGACTTGAGCCCAGTATTCTGTCTTCAAATTTTAGATGCTTCCCAATGTACCTCACTTTTCTCTCTACACGTGATGCTTATTTGTAGATAAGTATCTTTGAACTCTGCCCCACACATGGAATAATATAGCTAGGAGGCAGCTGACAGAATAGAACCATATTTGGGAGTTTGTAGTAGCGGTGAACATCCGGGGGAAAGTCATAAAACCACAAATAATCTATTATTAGGTGTTTTTTGTTGTTATTTTTGTTTTTCATTTTTTTTTACTAGCTTTTGCTCTCCAAACAAACCTATGCTGCAGACAATAGGGGCTGTGTTTCTTACAAATGTGAGGGCTCAGAGAATTTACAGGACTGCTTGAGGCCACACAGCAAACAGCATAAAAGCTCTATTTCCCATGGACACTCCCCTTCCCACTTCTGCCATTTCAAACAAACATTTGTCCAAATCCTGTTGCTCAATCCATGGTTGCCTCTGTGATTACCTAGTGAGGAAAGTATGGGTTCTGAAGTCGAGCTGACTGGCTTGGAATCTTGTTTTACCTGCTAAGTTCCTAGTCATGTGACAGACATTTGAGTTAACTTCTCTGCGCCTCTGCTTCCTGACTGGCTAATGATGGGAGAGCAACGGTAAGACCACTCACAGAAGTGTGGGGACAGTTCAGCGAGATTGTAAGTGAATGCACCTAAAGAGCGGTCAGACGCTCCAAATTATTATGATCTGGGAAAGGAAGAAAAGTAGAGCAGGAAAAGGAAAGGAGAGGAGGGAGAACCAAGTCCAGCTAACTCTGCCCTCTACAGAGTGCTGTGTGTTCTAAGCCCCCCTAAGGTCCTGCTCTGGGGTTCGAGCCAGGACGTGGCGGGTGGAGGAAGGCACGGTCTCTCCAGGCCCTCTCTGATTCTCAGGGTTTCATATCCACCACCCACCGGAGCCGGTCCCCTCCACCTTTCGACCCTACTCACCAGTTTCCCCCACAGCACAGCCTGTTTCCCATGGCGGATTTGTCTCCCAGGAAGCCCAGCTGGTGTTCGGACATAAAGAGGTTTGCGCATTTCCTGGTTCGCTGTTGAGCGAAGCGCAGCAGCTCCCAGGGAGTCGCTGTCGGTGTCAGATTTCAACCGAGTAGGTTGGCCCTTGGAAGCCACCTGGTGGAATCATTCCCAGGTGACTGTTCCCAGCCGGAGGGTAGAAACACACAAGGGCTCTAGGTGAGAGTTATCTCACCTTTGGGATTTGACGCTTCTTTTGATGAAACCGTAAACTTTGAGCTGCAAGCTTCGTTTTAAAAACCTAAGATACAAAAGGGCTCCGAGTTTCCACAGGAAATGTTTCTCCCTGCATCTCACTGCCTTTGAAATATATCCCTAACGGAGCACAGGGTCCCCCCTCATGTCCGCCCTACCACCCTCAGGTTTGAGTTTTACTGTCAAAGTAGTTGGTACAAGTTTCTTATGTCCACAACAATATCGGTTTGAATCCTAGAGGCTTTTGGAACCTGAAATGGGGGGAAATGGAATGCTCTCACGTTCTCACTATAAGAATTAGCGCAAGCAAACCTCCTAGCCGTTTACTATCTAGATTTCCAGCACAGTGAAGCATAAGCGCACCGGATGCATTACCTAATCCTCTTTCTGGTATAAACCAGATGGTTCTGTGGTTGGGATGGAGCACTGACTGTCCTCTTCCCAGTTTAGGACTACAAAATCTTCACCTACACCTGGCTGGAGTTTCTGCTTCCAATGACCCAGATCTGGACCCGTTACTCACTGACCAGCATCTATGACACAGCTGAGCGAATTAACTTAGAAAATACATTTCCAGGTTGGGTATGGTGGTGCATGCCTTTAATCCCAGCATTCGGGAGGCAGAGGAATGGGGATCTCTGTGAGTTTGAGGTTAGCTAGTCCATCGAGCAAGTTCCAGGACAGCCAGAAATTCATAGAGATACCCTGTCTCAAATCAACGGCAACGACAAAAAGGGGGAAATATGGCTCCAAGAAAATCTTTGGAACTCATAGTTCCAATCCTAAACATTTTCTTGGCATCTTAAGTGTTGTCCTATGATGTCCATAATCAGCCCTGCATGCCACAGAGTATGTTAGTTTCTGAACTCCTCCCCACTTGAGGAAAAATGGGGATGAGAGTGGTTGCCTTCTACAACTGTGATTCTTGAATAAGATGTGTATATATAAAGCTTTAGTCCAGGGCCTGGCCCCTGGAACTTACTCAGTAAGCCTTAGCTATTCTTACTATTCTTACTTCTTGTTCTCGGCCACTTATCAGATGGTAAAGCATTTTATTTTACTGTCTCGTGTTCCAATCCTTGCACATGCTGCAGGCCATTCTCTATTTTGCTATTTACTATATTCTTTTCATCCTGTTACCTGCTTCATCTCTCTGGCTCAACCTGCTTCATCTCTCTGGCTCAAAAGCCAGGAGTCATTTCCTGTTACTTATGGGATAGAATTCTCAAAGCCCTTTATAATCTGCTCCATTGCCAGCCGCCTCTTTAGGTAATTTACAGGGGGCCAGAAACCCCACAGGAAAGACAAGAAGCACTTTGGGTATAAAACCTGATATGCCTTAAGCAGATTAATACAAGTGTAGAGCGATAACATAAACGAATGCGTATTCTATTGAAATCTGACCCGGACAGTCCACGTCTGGAATAATTTTAGTTGACTTTCAAGCTCTATTGTCAGTGTGTTACAAAAGAAAGTTGTGTGTGTGTAGATGGTACAGAAAGTGCTACAAGATGTGGCTGGAAGGACGAAGCACAGCTGCAGTGTGTTTGGGGTAGGAGGAGCATTAGAAGAAACGAGCCAGCCCTGGTTGTGCCAGCGTCAGGACTCCCTGTGTGGCTGAAGTCCTGAGTGAATGTATATTTTGATATGGGCTCAGCCTTTCGAGTATGGATGTTTATGAGCAATTGATCCGTGTGTACAAAGACTAACAACTTCGGCCTCCTCCTCTCCAAAGTTTGCAGTCCAACGAAGTAGCCTCTAACAAGACTTGCTGACCTTCCTTCCCCTGTGCTTTATCTAATAAACATGCTGGGTGCTAGAGAACCTGAACCCGGCCTCATTATATGTTTGTCTGTGCATCTATTCTTCATTCCCTTGATGTGCCTAGCTAGGGTTCCAGGACCCAAGCCTTTTAAGATTCTGTGCCAGCCTGTAGTTGCAGATATTCTGGATATTCTGGAGTCTGAGGTAGGAGGGTATATATATATATATATATATATATATATATATATATATATATGTGTGTGTGTACATATGTGTGTATATGTATATTTATATATTTATACATATACTTACATATACATATCTGCACACATAGATATATATACACATATATATTGTGTAGACATATGTAAGTATTTATATATGCAAATACTTGTATATACACACATATAAATGTATGTTTGTAAATATATATTTGTATATATAAATGTCCAGAAAGAAAAATGGATAGGCTATTTGTGAAATTCCAAGTCTCTGCAGCTCAAAATGTCACAGAACTTGATTAATAACTTTTAAAAGAAGGTTTTGTTTTGTTTTCTTGAGACAGAGTTTCTCGTGTAGCCCTGGCTGTCCTGGAACTTGTTCTGTAGACCAGGCTGGCCTCAAACTCACAGAAATCCACCTGTCTGTGCCTCCCTAGTCCTTGGATTAAAAGTGTGCACCACCACCTCCCAACTACTTTAAAAGAATTTTGATGAAGTGGAGGTTTGTATTAAATTAGAGATTTTCAATTTTTTTTTTTTGAGACAGGGTTTCGCTGTGTCCTGGAACTAGCTCTTGTAGACCAGGCTGGCCTCGAACTCACAGAGATCTGCCTGCATCTGCCTCCTTAGTGCTGGGATTAAAGGTGTGTGCCACCACTGCCCAGCTAATTGTTTCCTTCTTAAAAAGTCATTTTTTTTAGACAAGCTCAGGGCTGAGTAGGTAGAGTGTGGGCTTAGTAAGTGTAAGGCCTTGCTTCCCTCAAACAAGTAGGCCAATAAAGTTCAACTATAAAAGGAATTATGAAACTGCTCAGGCTGAAATCTGACAATTTGAAAATCTTTATTTTATTATTATTTTCAGGCAGGGTTTCATGAAGTCTAGACAGGCCTCAAACTCATGATGTAGCTGAGGATTGACCTTGGATTCCCAGTCTTCCTACTGCCATCTCTGCAAAGCTGGGATTACAGGTGTGTGCCACTACATCCAACTTACTTTCTTTTTTTTATTTAAAGCTTTTATATGTAGTTATAAAAGGTAGCTATTTCTTAGTGTCACAGTGATAGAACTAAAGAGGTAATATACCTCCTTTTCCTCAACCACGTTTTTTTAACTTTTTGCTTAAAGATAAATGTTATTAATCCCATAGCTGATAATACAAGAACAAGTCAAAAAAAACTTTTCCAAAAGGCTAGAGAGTAAATAAATATCCTAAGTTTTACAGGCCATGTATATAGTCTTCCTTTTATAACCTTTAAAAATATATGCCAAGTGGTGGTGGCACACAACTTTAATCCCAGCACTCAGGAGGAAGGGGCAGGCAGATCTCTGTGAGTTCAAGACCAACCTGGTCTACAAGAGCTAGTTCTAGGACAGGCTCCAAAGCTACAGAGAAACCCTGTCTTGAAAAAAAAAAACAAAAACAAACATGCAAACAAAAAACCAAACTTACACTAGGCCTTTCGCATTTCTTCTCACCCAGATGTCAGGTTTACTAAGGGTAGCTAATCAAAGATACCCAATTCTTATTTGTCTCTACAATGCTTATCTCCCACACTTTATTACTTGACTTGTTTATTACTTGATGAATATTTACTGAGCTAAATGAAGAGGTGAATATAGTCAGTGTTGTTTCTCTGAGGTATACTTTTATTATAGCAGTTGATTATGGAGTGCTGGGGCTCTACCCTGGAGCCTGTGTCTGTCAGGCAAGCACTCTGAACTGAGCTACACCCCAGATCTTGCTTTGGTTTGGAAAAGAAAGCGATTTTTAAGCCAATAATCAAATTACTTGAAGAAGTGCTCTTACCTTGGAGTTCCACACATTCCTAAGAGGGGTAGGGATCTCAAAAACTAAGCTGACCAAAAAAAAAAAAAAAAAAAAAAAAAAACAACAACAAAAAACAAACCCAAGGGGAAAAAAAGCTGAGCTGACAAATTTGCAAGTGTGTGTATTTTTCTGGTAAGAGGATTGATAGCTTTTCTTGGATTTCAAATGGATTTTTTAACCCCCAAGAGTTAAAAAACAATTAATGAAGGAATTTCGGCTATCTACCATATCCTGGAGTACGTATGTATGTATGTATGTATGTAAAGAATGAGAGAAAGGAACTCTTTAGGACACCTCTCAAATCACACACATGCATGTTCTCTTGATTGTGAAGAGTATGGCACAGCCTCTCCCAACCAGCCGACATTTTTGAATACACCATACTCCCAGCACTAAAATTGCCTTCAGCCTTCCTGACCACTGCCGCGGCAGAAAGACAGTGGAAGCTGCCCTGAGTCTTAGATTAGGACAGCGTTCTGTGCTTCCTCTCTATGGGTTATTACAAAATCAGAGATGGGCCTCCCCTGTACTCAAGATGGGAAGGCTGTGGGTTCAGGGATAGTGGTGGATTAACGTGTCTGTACGCCCACGTATGCACACCGCTTCCCTCAACCAGAGACCTTTCAGGACAAAGCCATTGATACAGAAAAGCAAAACATTCACTCCAGAGCTTTAGGAAACTCTCCCCAGCCAAAAAAAAACATTTTCCTAACCCCTACCCTAAAAGGCCAGACAGCCTGGAGACCCTTGTTTTTGTGTCTCTAATCACCGGCTCAGACAGTGCCCTCTGGGCTGTTTGGATGGCCTATCCCTCTCCCTCCCAGGATCATTCTCTCTTTTGTTGCATTGTGAGAAAATTATGGCTAGGAATTTGATCTGGAGCCAGTGTCAGCTTCCGGGGGTGACCTCAGCATCCAAGTGTGAGCTTAGGACGCTGAGACGATGGGCACATTTCACAGTGGAAATTGCTCCCTATGGCCTTCCAATCCCTTCGCGGTTCGGAATTCCAGGCTACAGAACAGGAGCAGCACAAACAAGGCCCCAAGGTTTGGGTTTATTCAGCTCCACCCGGAACTAAATCAAAGGCTGTGATACATCAAAGAGCCAAATCATACACTGTGGACCATACACCTATCCCTTCCCCTGAGGATGCTGCTACCTCTGGGGTGGTAGACTTCTGGAATCCCCGTGAGACGTAGACAGGAGATTCACTGGGTGCTGGCTCTCCCGTGGGCAGTCAGGATTCAACTCTGGCTACTTCTTCCTCTTCCTCTGGGTCAGGAGGCGCAGGGAGCAGAGAGACGTAAACCTCATTGACTTCCGTGTCCAAATGCCGGCCACCCCGAGGTGCCTCCAAGTTAAGGATGCCATCATGGGAGAGGGCAGCTCGGACCCGCCAGGGGTCCACATCTGCTGGCAGGACATAGGTGCGACAGAACTCTCGGGACACGAAGCCGTGTCGATCCAGACGCTGGGGGTGCCGAGCCGACACCTCCAGCAGGTTGTCCACAGTCCTCACGGTCACCTCGTCTGGGGTAAAGTGGCTCACATCAAGAAATGCCTGGAACTTGCCCTCGCTGAGCCTGAGCTCTGAGGCCCCTGCCCTACTGCCCTCCCCAGCTCTGGAGGCCCGAGGCCGAACATAATAGCCATGATAGAGGGTGGGGGTCAGGATCTCTTCTGGAAGGAGACCTGGGGGTGCAGAGAGAGAAAGCAAGAGGCAGGATGAGGGAGGATACAGTGTGCACGGGGCTGAAAGGCCAGATCAGGAGATGTGGGCCTGGGAATCAGGGAGCAGGTGGGGAAGCTGCTGAAGAGGGTCTCGGAAAGGAAATGAGATGGCAATGGGGGAAACAAGCGGGGATCGGGAGGATTGAAGCGAAACCAGAAAGTATGCAGCTTGCAAGACCCGGATACCCAAAGCCCTGCGGCTCTAAAGCCTATCTTGAAGTCTGTAGCGAGAGGAGAGCCTTGGCTTGAGTGGGGAGTCTGGGGTGGGAGATGGCCCAGGAGTTCACTTAAGCCCCAGGTAGGGTGGAGGCCAGTGAAACTGGGCGGTGAGCCCAGAATTTCAGGAGGTGGGGGTAGGAAGCATCTGGGCCATACCTTCTCCGAAGCGCTGCTCACCCAGGCGGCTGGGGTTGGCAAATTCGTACTCGGCAGTGGCTGGGTGGGCATGTGGCACTGTACGGCCAGACATGACTGAGGTTGCCACTGGCAGCCCTGATCCCAAGTGCAGCCCCAACAAGATCGACGCGACCCCTTTAGCTGGAGGGAAAGCCAGGACTCAGTCAGAGTGGGGGCGGGGTCTACACCACCGAAAATAGTGCAATGCCTCTGGGGGAGGGCCAGGAGCCTGGGCCCAGAGTGCAATGAGGGTGTGACCAGCACAGCCTGGACCCCCAAAGTCCCCTCCTCTGCACACCCTTCAGCTGTCGCCGAGGCCTGGGAGGACAGCTGGTGGGTCCTGGTCCTGGAGTGAGTTGGGAAAAGAAATTGGTGCCCTGCCTGAGGGTTTGGGCCTTCACAAACTGTACATTTCCGTATCACCTTTTGTCCTTCTCAATGGTAGGCACCATGCACACCACATCACATCAAAGATGCAAGATGCATTTCCTGTCTCTTTAATTTCAGGGTATTCTGAACCCAGGTCAACTCAGGGTTCCAGTCAGATAACCTGGGACTGACTGACATGTGGGTGGTCACTGCTGTCCTCTAGGGCACCACAAAGAGTTAATGTCTCTGGGGCCCCGACCTAGGAAGATTCCAGTCCCTGCCCAGGCTCAAGATAGTTGCTGGCTCAACTCCCCTGGCATGCAAGACTGGAGAGGAGGAGGGGCACGCCACCAGCTGCTTGAGATTCCTGACCCTGTCCTAGCTCCAGAGAACAAGGATGGGGGTGGGTGTCCCTGGGTGTGGACAGAGAGCTAGTGAGACAAGACCATGACAAGTCACCGGCCAGCTCAGCCTTGTTTGTGTTTCTCTTTTCTTAGCTCAGTGAGTACTGGGTATGTGTCACCCTGCCAAATCCTGTCACAAGTCTCCATGAACTGGCGGTGAGCTGGGATAATAAAACCCCTGACATCACCATTCCAGAAGCTTCACAAGACTGCATATATAAGGGGCTGGCTGTAGCTGCAGCTGAAGGAGTTGACCAGTCAACTGAGACTACATTCATCTAGCCACCATGGACATCGCCATCCACCACCCCTGGATCCGGCGTCCCTTCTTCCCTTTCCACTCCCCCAGCCGCCTCTTTGACCAGTTCTTCGGAGAGCACCTGTTGGAGTCTGACCTCTTCTCAACGGCCACTTCTCTGAGCCCCTTCTACCTTAGGCCACCCTCCTTCCTTCGTGCACCCAGCTGGATTGACACTGGACTCTCAGAGGTGAGTGTGCCCCTGTGCCAGGGCAGGAGTACCCTTCTTGGAACCTCCTGGACGCTTACTTCTTCGTTTGTTTCCCTTTTTGTGGCTGCCTAAGTCATCTCAGGCACGTGTGTGTGTGCACAAAGGTACGGAGAGATGAGGTCACTGTTTTCTTCTTCCCTCGGGCAGCTGTTTCTGTTTGATGTTCCTCTGTTTCCTGCTACACTTTTCTGTGCATGGTGAAGCTCATCTTCTGTTCCCTAATGATGAAGCAGGGTATCCCTTTCTGGCTTTATTCATAATGATTTGCAATAAGGGCTGCTTCAGCTCCTTTACTTAACCTTCCTAATAACCAGATCCTGGCAGATTTTATCATCTCCAATCATAGAGATCGGAGAGAAACCCGCTCATTCTGAACTTTTCATGCCCTCTGGAAGGAGCTGGAAACATCAATCACTATATTCTACCTCTCTCTTCCTTTGCCTCTGATTTTCTGGGTTTCTCAGGGCTGAGAGAGTGTACTCACCTCACTCCATGGCTTATGAGGAATGGATGCATGTCCGCTCTGCGAGGCCCCGACTTGTCCTAACAGGGTGGGAAAAGGGTTGAACATATAAGATTAACAGAAGCTCTCACAGATAACACTCTGGTTTAAAAATATTCTGGGGTGAGGAAACAGGAGCTGAGTGGGCAAGGGCTTTGGAAGGACAGGACCAGCAGAACATTCCAGATTGAGTGGGAAGGAAACTTGGCAGGGAGATGAACAAGAAAAAGGGGCCTTTGTCTTTTACACAAATGACAAAGCCAGCATTGGGTAGAGAGGCAGCAGAAGCCATGCCCTCTAGTGAACTATCTTCTTCCCTGTGCCTCTAAGTAAAGTTTGGGACTGATGACCAAGAGGTGTCCCTTGTAGAATACTATGGTGGCTCACATGCATCAGAGTCATTCAGAAAGGGATTTTTTTTTCTTTAGCAGTAAAGAAGAAGATGAATTACCTGGACAGGAAGTAAATCTATAGAATAGTGAGTCTTCTCCAATTTACTAAATATTCTGCCATCTTTTCTCCTCCCTTCCCCCCACTGTCATTCTAGATGCGGATGGAGAAGGACAGGTTCTCTGTCAACCTGGACGTGAAGCACTTCTCCCCCGAGGAACTGAAAGTCAAGGTGCTGGGAGACGTGATTGAAGTTCACGGCAAGCACGAGGAGCGCCAGGTGTGTGCATGGGTCTGTTGCTTCTGTGGATGTGGCGAGTGCACACCGGATGCCAGGCACTGCCACCAGTCTCCAGGGCTGGCAGAATTCCAGGCTCCCAGCACATAGGACTAGAGCAGAAGCTGCAAGTCAATGGCTAGGAAGCTAAAAGAGGGGTAGAGCGTTGTTATTGCTATGGTTTTCCTGAGAGAAGTGTCCCTTAGTGTTTGTTTTGATTGCCTTGTTGTCTGATGACATGGAGATATCAGAAGACTTTTCAAAATTGCCAACCCTCAGGTACACCTGGGCCAATTAAAATGACGTTTTAGGAATATAACTCAGGCATCAACATTTTACAAAAATCTCCTTGGGTAATTTCAGTCTATAATCAAAACTGGCAACCACTGATTTAGGTGGAGTGTGTTATACATATTGGTTATTGTCCATAACGATATTAACTACAGGGTTGAAGGCATTTCAGTCTTGTGACTTTTAGATGTTCAGGATTCCATGGCTCTTCTTCTGCTCATTTTCATGCTAAACTCCATGATTTGTCCACATTTCAGAGCTTCAGGCTTCTGGCTGTAAGGAAGTCAGTGAATCGAGAAAATTTGTTTGGGTGGATCCTTGCAGTTCAGAAGGTGTAAGGGTTAGGTCAACAATTCCTCTTGCACTTTTGGTAATTCTTTTTCTTGACCTCCTGCAAAGGTTTTACGATTGTTTCTTAAAAATGGATAACTTAGTCAAGCGTGGTGGTACACACCCAGGACTCAGGAAGCAGAGTTAGGCGGATCTCTGAGTTCAAGACCAGCCTAAGTCTACAGAGCTAGTTCCAGGACAGCTACACAGAGAAATCCTACTTATCTCAAAAAACAAATCAAAATTAATAACTCAGAACCTGTGCGTCATTAGTGTATCTTAATATCCTCAGGCTGTTTCAGTTTTGTTCATATAATTTCAGACTGGACCACCATGATAGAGTCACCTTATATAATATCAGTGATCCTATGGGTTAGGAACATCCTGAGACATTCCTGAGGAACTGGGACAACTCATGGGCTTCCTCAAGGACATAGATCCTCAGTTCTAAAGGACAAACAATACAGATTCATCCCTTTGTAGCTAGTGCCCCTAGGTGTAATATCTGGGCAATTTTATCCTAGGCTTAAACCTGGATGAACAGCCCTTGACTTTGCTATCTGTATATTTGCTGCAGTTGGTGGCCTTTCACCACCAGACTATATCCCCAACTCCAGATATTTCTTTTGTCCTTATGATGTCAGGGCCATTTGGTCTCACCTAAGGGAAGGGAATGTCTGAGTTTGGGCCAAGTGATGGTGTTTCCCATTCTTATTTCTCTGCTTCTTTCTTCCTTCTCTTGGATTAGGACGAGCATGGCTTCATCTCTAGGGAGTTCCATAGGAAGTACCGGATCCCAGCTGATGTGGATCCTCTCAGCATTACTTCATCCCTGTCATCTGATGGGGTCCTCACTGTGAATGGACCAAGGAAACAGGCCTCTGGCCCTGAGCGTACCATTCCCATCACCCGCGAAGAGAAGCCTGCTGTCACTGCAGCCCCTAAGAAGTAGACTCCCTTTCTCTCACCGCATTTTTTAAAACAAGGAAGTTTCCTATCAATGAATGAAAATCTGTGACGAGTGCTTAAGCTTATTAATGCTAAGGGCCGGCCCAGATTATTAAGCTAATAAAATACCATTCAGCAACAGATTTGTCTTGTGTGAACATATTCCGTGTGCTTTAAATACATCTACAAATGTCACAGATTCAATTCTCGTCCTGTGATTCAGGGGACTCCAAGGACTTTCGGGTCAGAAGGACTGGTAGCACTTCCTAGTGGTACAAACCCAGGAGAATAATCCACTTTCCCTGCTCTTCTGATCTTGTCCATCACACTCTGTACTGTTAGGACAGAGTTATAAGGGGTACATTAGAGAGGACAAACAAAACAACAACAACAGCTATAATAACAACAACAACAACAACAAAACCCCCCAAAAAAGAACAGGTGATACCCTGGCAAAGTCCAAGGACTATCAGTTCCTCTAGAGAGAGAAACTCTGGCTCACCACACGTAAAAGGCTCTAGTGCATCTCTGAAATTAATTACCTCACCCGGGAGACATGGTGACCTTAGCGTGACTTGACAGGAGTTGTCAGTAAATAGGACATGGGTGGTAATCATTAAATAAACCTCTTAGGGGCTGGAGAGATGGCTCAGCGGTTAAGAGCACTGGCTGCTCTTCCAAAGGTTCTGAGTTCAATTCCCAGCAACCACATGGTGGCTCACAACCATCTGTAATGAGGTCTGGTGTCCTCTTCCGGCCTGCAGACATACATGTAGGCAGAATATTGTATACGTAATAAATAAATAAATAAATAAATAAATAAAATATTTTAAAAAAATAAAATAAACCTCTTAGGTGTAGGGCAAAGTATTCACAACCCTGCCTCCCTCCACTTTGGCTTTTTCTTTTCTTTTTAAAAGATACTTCATTTAAATTCATTTTATGTGCATTGGTGTGAAGGTATCAGACTCCCTGGAACTGGACCATTCTTAGCTATTATGTGGGCGCTGGGAGTTGAACCCCGGTCCTGTGGAAGAGCAGCCAGTGTTCTTAACTGCTAAGTCATCTCTCCAGGCCCCCTGACTTTTTTTTTTTTTGGCTTTTTCAAGACAGGGTTTCTCTGTGTCGCCCTGGATCTCCTGTAACTCACTTTGTAGACCAGGCTAGCCTCAAATTCAGAGATCTGCCTACCTATGTCTCCAGCATGCAGATATGAAAAGGCATGAGACACCATGCCCAGTCAAGTTTCAAGTCTCTAGGGGTTAAAAGTGATACTTTGCTAAAAAAATAAAATCAAAAAACCAGATGAACAAAAAAATAAATAACAACAAAAAACCCCATACCTCCCTAATAATCTAATAATCTGACATAGCATGATCTACTCAGAAAACCCTCTTCTTTAAAGTCATATTCAATTTCTGTGTCTGTACAGCAATCAGTATTGGCTGCATGCAGAAATGCTATTATTCCTTTTTGGTCTAGCCAATGGCAAGGTTTGTTCCAGTGTTTGTTACACCTTTCCAAGCCATGTGCGCCCTGCAACAGAAACCAAGCTCAGTCACAGGTAGTTCAAATAAAGCAGAGAAATTACTTTTGTCTTCAGTGATTGGCTTGAAAGGGCTCTGACTCAATTCTAGTAACAGAGACAGTAGGGAGGTCTACTTGAAATGCTCCCAGGAAGTATTTTTAAACTCTGAAAGAGTGCCGAGGGGCTACCTCAGTGGTAGCGTTCTTGTTTAGTGTGTGTGATGGTGTGATCTCCTAGTTCCCATCCTTTTGACAAAATAAAAAGTTTGCAAAAATAAAAACAGAACACTAAGAAGAGTTGAGATGCAGGAAAGGTGGAGGTAGGAGAGGGGTGTTTGTGTGTCTGTGTGTGTTTGGGGATGGGGAGAGAGGAAGGAGTCTCTGGGAAGAATGCTTACTTCAAATGTAGAAGAAATTTACTGTAAAATTCTTTGTCTTTGTTTATGTGTGTGTGTGTGTGTGCGCGCGCGTGTGTGTTCATGTGTGTGTGTGTAGGTCAGAGGTTGATGGTGTTGTCTCAGTTGTTCACGTAATTTTTGCTTGTGTATGTGTCTGTGTGTTCATGTGAACATTTGTGTACATAAATGAGAGTATGTGTATGCCACAGTGCTGGTGTGTGTGTGTCAGTCAGAGATAAACCTCAGGTCCTTGCTTTCTGCCTTGTTTGAGATGAGTTCCTTCCTTTTTCCACTGTGCGCTCCAGGTTGGCTAGCCTTCTAGCTTCCTGGCATTCTCCTGTCCCTGCCTCACTTTTACTATGGGACCTCCAGGATCATGCATGTGTGCTGCGCTTGCCTTTACATGGGTTCTGAGCATTAGAACTCAGGTTGTGCACATTAAATGCTTTATCCACGGATCACTGAACTGTCTCCCCAACCTAAACCTGGTCTTTCTTGGACCAACGCCTCTCACCAAACCTTTATCTCAGACAGTAGTCTGGACTGGCTGGCCAGCAAGCGCTGGGGATATTCCTTTCTCCTCCTCTCCAGTGTGGAGATGTACAATGCTGTCTTTATTATTATTATTTTTTTAAGGTAGGTGCTGGGGACTTAACTTAGTGAAGCAAACACTTTACTGAATAAACCCTTGACTAAAATTTTAAGGCAGAATTGCTGATTCTATATACAAATGATTTACTCATTTAAATTGTAGAGTGTACTCTCAATAATACATCCATAGACCTGAACATCTATCCCTAAAGTCAATTTTAGATTTTACTAAGTAAGATCTTATATCCCTCAGCTCTAGGTAACCATGTATCTATTTTTACTGATTTGTTTATTTTGGATACCTCCTAAAAATGTAATCATTAATATATAGCCCTTTGTGACTATATTCATTTTAAATTTTAGATAGATAGATAGATAGATAGATAGATAGATAGATAGATAGATAGATGATAGATAAAAAGATAGATAATTTGTTGCTGCTTTGCTCTTGTTGCTGTGGTTTTTGAGAAAGGGTTTCTCTGTGTAGTCCTGGCATCCTAGAATTTGCTCTTAGACTTGGCTGTGCTCAACTCAGAAAGAAACCTGCCTCTGCTTCTGCCTCTTGAGTGCTGAGATTAAAGGCATGTGTCACCACACATGGTTGAGATTTTAAATATATTTTATTTTATGTGTCTGTTTACCTGAATATATGTCTTCTAGGCACCACATGTACGCAGTGCCCATGGAGGCCAGAAAAGGGTACTGGATCCTCTGGGAGCTGCAAAGTGGGTGCTGGGAATTGAATCTGGGCTGTCTGGAAGAGCAGCCAGTGCTTTTAATGGTTGAGACACCTCTTCAGCTCCTAGATCTTTTTTTTTTTTAACCGGACATAACATTTTCAAGGTTTAGCCATGCTGTTGCCTACATTATATTTTTCCTTTTAATGACAAATTTTACTGAATAGATATGCCATATTTTATTCATCCTTCATCAGCTGCTGGACTTTTTTATTCAACATACATTATTTATCCAGTTGCTGTTTCTACTGTTCAATTATGGAGATTGCTGCCATTAACATATAGTTATCATTTTATAATTGTTTCTAACTCCTTGTAGCATAAATGTAAGTGGACTTTCTGGTCATAAGATTACTCTACGTTAACTTTTTAAAAGCTGTGTGTGTGTTCAAGCATATGCAAAGTTTTTTTTAAAAAATACATTTAGCTTTCTGAGGAACTGCCAATTCTTTTCCACAGCAACTGTATCATTCTACATTTTTATTAGCAGTATATGTAAGTTCTAATTTCTCCATTTCTGCACCAGTACTTGCTTTTTCTTTTCTTTCTTTTTGGTCTTTTTCTTTTCTTCTTTCTATCTTCCTTTCTTCCTTTCTTTTTTTTTTTTGAGACAGGGTTTTTCTGTGTAGCCCTAGCTGTCCTGGAACTTGTTCTGTAGACCAGGTTGGCCTTGAACTCACAAAGAACACCTGCCTCTGTCCTCCCCTCCCCCGGAGTGCTGGGATTAAAGGAAAGGCATGTGCCTCCACGACCTGGTGCTTTTTCTTTTTGTTATAATTATATAATGAGGTGTCTGGCAGTTCATAACTGCTTTTGCTTTGGTTTTCGAGCTGGAGGTAGAACCAATGGCAGGTTAAGCACTCACTTTAACCCTGAGTTGTAACCCTTGTCTCTTGCTCATTCTCAATGGCTTAGAAGCTGGCAAGGTGAGCATGGGAGGAGCATGGCTTTAGGAAGAGAAGAGCATGGAGTGTTCGGGTATTTTGGTCCAGTTGGAGAGCTAGGTGTAAGAAAGGAGTGTGGGAAAAGAAGCAATGGGAAAGGGCTCTGCCAACGCTTTGGAGTTTACCTGGAAGGCAACAGAAGCCAATGAGGGAACGAAATCAAGCGAGTGGAACGAACAACCTAGTATTTTCACTTTTACTACAATGAAATACAGAGATGGAGGAGTAGATAGGAAACGGGAAGTGGGGGCATCAGAAAGAATTTCAGCAAACTAAAGTGGGGAATGTGGCAAAGACAACACAGATGTCAAAGACGCGAACGCAGATCACAAGGACATAAAGTGAACAGGGCATAGATCTATCTGGATGGGAAAGAAAACCCTAAAACAATTCCTTACTCTGTATTTTTGACAACAGCATGGCGGGCTTATTGTGTAATACACAATATTAAAAATTAGAAAGTGATTAATATATATAAAGAGCTATGAAACTCACCAAGATATATGGGAGGGAGAAATTTTCAAGACATAGCATTATGAGTCGTTTAGGTATGTAGTGTCTTTGGGAGTTCAAATGAAGACATTCAGAAAGAGCTGAGTACTTAGATATACCGCTCTCGGGATGCGTTTGGGATGGAAGCGTACACTGAGAATATGGGCGTGGGTCGGTGAGATGGCTCAGTGAGAAAGGTGCTTGCTGCCAAGCATGAGGACCTGAGTCCCATCCCTGAGACCCACCTGGTGGAAGAAGAAAACCAACTCCCACAGGTTGTCTTCTGACCCGCATTAGTACACTGTGGCACACATTTGTGTGAAAACACACACACAAGAAATGTAATTAAAAATTACGATAGAAATCTGCAAGTATGTAATATCAGTTAAAGGCAGCGTGGTTGATAGCTATCACCTGGGAGTAGCACACAGCGTGGAAAAAGGACAAACAAGAGAATGGTTGGGAAGGAAACCTTAAAGGACCTATGGAGAAAGGTCAGCTCATAAAACCACCCGAGAAGCAATCAGAGAAATGGGAAGAAACAGCTTGCTACAGAGTCGTGGAAACCAAGAGAATATGGCCAGGAAACAGATGAGTGGTCACCGGAAGCTGAGGAGCCTGCTAACACAAAGGGCCTTAGAAACAGGGATTCAGGGACATGACTGGAGGAAGAATAGAGTTGAAGGGCTCGGTTTGCCATTGACAACGCTGCTCTGGCTAAATGAGAAGACAGCTTAAAACGACATGGAGGGGGGAGACCAGTGATCGAAGCAAGAGGCCAAATGCAGAGTAAGAAAGTCAAGTGACAATCAGCCAGATGCCACTGGGTTTGACAGAACCTCCACTTTCATGGATACCATTTCAGGGCACCATAAGTCAAGAGAAAGATTATTGACAAGAAAGGAAAGGGATTTCCTTATACTCATAAATGTCAGGTACAGTGAAAATCTAGAATAAGTGTTACGTTTGCCCAAGAGAATTTAAATACATTCCGGTTGATATGCTGAGCAAGATGAGGGGGCCGCGACCACACCTGATACTGGACTCTGCTCTCCAGACTCTGACCAACGTCACACTAGAACGGACGTAAAAGTTGCAAAGTTAGAGACAGAACTGTCATTTACAAAGATATGATCTGTCAAAACAAAGACACGGACGCCAGAAAAACGGAGTTCAACGGAGTCTGCAAGATAAAAATCTATGTATAAAGTTCTCCATTCCTGTGCTGCTAGGAACATCCCCGAAGTCAGTCTGACATACCCTGTCCTTACTGAGTAACCCCTGCTCAGGACTGTGATAAGAAAAACAACTTCCCTAGTACAGAGAATATTAAATGTTTTGACTGTATTTTGGAAACTATCTCAGGAGTACAGTTTCATCTCAATAATTTCTGCGTCTATCCAAAAAATAATAAGGGAGAGACAGCCAGTTGTTAACTCCTCCTCTGAGAGCACTGAGGGTTCTCAATTCCCCTTTTAGATCACCCCACTAGTGGCCTGCAATCACAGTTGTTTGATTAGACCTCGTTGTGTACTGTGGGGATTGGCTGGGGCTGCTTGGAGACAGTCTAATGATATATGTGCTGTCACCTGAGTATCAAGGAGATGGTGCACCTTGTTTCTGACACCTTGACAGGTATTGAAAATACAGATGAAACAGAGAAATCCCACCATACATAAATTTACCCAAAGAAGTCCTGAAGAAAGAGTATCTATATAAACACATCGCTGGAGTTAGGGGATTGAACCAGAAACCAACATATTACAATAAAGAAAAGCCTCCCTACATTTACCAACCCGAGCTGCTCATGGTTCTCTTCCACTCTACCCACCCACCGCTTCGCAGACCTCCCTCAGATCAGCAGCTCACGCCAGCATCTTTCTGAGCCACTGAGACCCAGGGTTAGGCTGCTATTCCTTGATCTACTAGGTTCAGCATGCTTAGCTTTGTTTGATTAATAGATTCCCTCGGTGCTCTCGGAGGAGTTAACTGGCTGTCTCTCCCTTATTGTTTTTTTGGATAGATGCAGAAACTATTGAGATGAAACTGTACTCCTGAGATAGGTTCCAAAATACAGTCAACACACTCCATATTGTCTGTAGTAGGGGAGTTGTTTCCCACAGTCCTCAGCAGGGGTTACTCAGGAAGGATAGGCTATGACTGACTGACTTCAGGAATGTTCCTGGCAACGTAGAAGCTGTCAGGTTTTTCGTACTTGCCCCTGACGGAAAGCAGAGAAGAATGTTTACACATTTAAAAGACATACTTTTTCTTTTTAAAGATAGGATCATACAGGAGCTGGAGAGATGGCTCAGTGGTTAAGAGCACTGGCTGTTCTTTCAGAGGTCCCCTGTTCAATTCCCAGCAAGCACAAGGTAGCTCAGAATCACCTGTAATAGATCTGGTGCCCTCTTCTGGTTAGAAGGTGTATATACAGATAGCGCACCATAAACATAAAATAAATACTTCTTCAAAAAACCCAAAGTGAGGATCACACTCTGTAGTCTAGGCTCGCCTGGAATCCACTATGTAACCCCCACTGGCAGGCCTCAAACTGCCAGGTGTGCTCTTGCTTCAGCCTCCTGAGTGTTCTTAGGTGGGCTTTGTTTTTCCTCTCCCTGCTGCACTCTGGTACTGGGGTTCAAACTCGGGGTCCTAAGCATGCTGGACAAGCACCTTACAAAGGAGCCACAGCCTTATGTATAGAGAGCTGAGGCTGGCCTTGAGCACGGTGTCTGTCGCAGCCTCTCAAAGGCTGGAGAGTTAGACATGCTACCACACCTGTTCCTAAGAGTGAAGCCAGAGCTGGAGAAGTGTGTCAGTCGGTAGAGTGCTTGCCTAGCAGGCTTGAAACCCTTTGATTGTTTAAGCAAATTATTTTTTGAAATTATAATTGCATCATTTCCCCCTTCCCTTCCTCCAAATCTTCCCAGATACCCCTTCTTGTTCTCTCTCTTTTTTTCTTTCTTTTTCCTTCTTTTTCTTTTTCTTTCTTTCTTTCTTTCTTTCTTTACTTTCTTCTTTCTTCTCCATTATTCTTCTTTCTTCTTTCTT